>NW_028274819.1:68195118-68507081 GCF_037043125.1 Eumetopias jubatus
CAGTTTTAATTTCTACAATATAGTTGCAGCCTTAAGGCCAGTGCATATAGTCAGTTGTCACTTAAATTTAATCTTATAAAGATAAGTTATATTAATTTCATGTAGGAACTCCGAAACATATTAAACTTTATTCTGTATTTATTACCTTTGAGGACATTATTTTATTTGTAGCATTAAAGTTTATTTTGTTGAAAAATGATTGACTAGATTTCCAAAGAGATTTATAAAAAGAGATTATTTTTTAAAGCTCTGAACTACTTGAAATTTCGAAGATGAGTCTGAAAATAGGTTGTAGAAGACGGGTTGCTACAGTAATAATAAGCTACAATTGAAATCTGAAACTTTGACGTAAAGCAGAAATTGGAATGTTACTAACAGCTGTTGTCATAAAAGAGAGTGGCTAGAATTTTATTGTGTGTCTAGAACATCTCACAAGTCTCATCTTTTAGCTTACTGAATTTAGTTCTAATTCTGCTCTGCTTCATTTCTCTTCAAGAACCAGATGTTTCCTCTCCAGAAATGAATTAAATGGATATTAGGCTGATCACACCCACCTTGTAAAACATTCTGTCTTGTCTAAAACTATTCTTTCCAAATCATAATTCCTTTGGGTTTAACTGTTTTTATGGGTTAATAACATTTAGATATTGACCTCCATTTCTAACCCTGCAAATCTGACTAGATACCCTCTTTTGGCTGTTAAACTTTTTTTTAAGATTTTATTTATTTATTTGAGAGAGAGTGCGCGAGAGAGAGAGCATGAGCAGGGGGAGGGGTAGAGGGAGAAGACCCCTTCCCCTGCTGAGCAGGGATCCCAGCACCCTGGGATCATGACCTGAGTGAGCCCAAGGCAGACACTTAACTGACTGAACCACCCAGGGGCCCTCCCCCTCTTTTTTTTGGCTGTGAACTTTTTGTTTAAATTCAGCATATCTCTTCTTTTCAGCATCATTTCCCTTCTTTTTTTTTTTTTCCACCTGTCAGTGAAGTCTACCCTGTGAGTGGTCATCTACAAGGTGGGAGTCATTATACAGGTCACACTTTGGGCACAGCATGCCTTATTTCAGTGCCCAGTTTTGTGGCGTGTGACTAAATGTACCCTAAGTAGAATCTTCTATATTCTCATATAGGAAATAGTGCAGAAGGTCTGATTTCTTGGCCTGCAACATGAGTGGAAGAAATTTTAAATGTTTATGGCAAGAGCTATCAATACACTAGTGAAAGAGACAAATATTGTGAATCTGAGGAACAGACGTTTAAGTTTTATCAGCTTTGAAGGAGTCATATATTAATAGGAACTTTACATGTAAATAGTATACAAAGTTCCCATGACTTAAAAAATCCACCCTACTAGTCAGTGTCCACCAGAGCATCTGAGCCATTTTGTCCCTCTTTGGCAGTTGGAGAGGGCTGTGGATGGTGACAGTTTCACTGAAAAATGAAATAATTATAGCTAGCTAGTATTTACTGAATGCTTATTATGTATCAGGCATTGTGTTTAAACAGTATTGGGTTAATCCTTCCAGTACTCACTATACACTAGGGTAGGTACTATTATCTTCTCCATATTCCACGTGAGGGAACTGAGGCTTTGAGAGGCCAAATAACTTGCCAAGGATTATAGAACTAGAAATAAACAGAGATGAGGTTTGCTTTGAGGTCTCTTTAATCTCAGAGCCTGTTCTCATTTTCTCACCTATCTGACCACACCAGTATTTCCAGTCTTTTCCACATCATGTCATACCTAGAAAATGTGCGTGTGTTTACAGCATGGTGGGGGAAACGGCTAGGCTGCTTACAACTGGAGGCAACTGACCTGGAGATGATGGATCCCCTAGAGGTCTGTCCCTGGATCCCACTGAGTCAAGTCAGAGTAAAGAAGGATTTAGTACCTAGTGATACTGGTCAGTTATTTGTGGCAGGCCCACCCATTGGGAAGCTCTGCGCTACACTACAGTGTCCCTATAGAAAATAGGAGGTGAAAGGTAAATGCTTTTTTCCTAAGTTCACAATGCCTCCAGCTCCCCTTATCATCACAGACTAGGTGGTGGGAGTTTGGATTGGTGATGTGTTCTCAGATCTGTTATATCCCTCTCTCCCCCACCAACCATCTGCTGAAGTAATAACAAAATATATTATTGATGGTTGAGTTTTGTTCATTCAAGAAATATTTATTGAATATTTCTATGTGCAATGCTTTGGTAGTTAAAAAGATTCACGGTTTGCCAGCAGAGATGATACTTGTTGCCATAGTCTGGATGTTTGTGTCCCCCTTTAGATTCATATATCAAAATTCTAACCTCCCAGGTGATGGTATAGAAGGAGGGGCCTTTTGGTGGCGATTAGGCTATGCAGGTGGAACCCTCATGAATGGGATCAGTGTCCTTATAAAAGAGGCCCAAGAGAGATCCTTTGTTCCTTTTGCCATGTGAAGACACTGCAAGAAAGTGCCATCCCACACACCAGGAAACTGGTTCTCACCACATACTGAATCTTACCAGACACTGGTGCCTTGATCTTGGACTTCTTAGCCTCTAGAACTGTGAGCAGTAAGTTTCTATTGTTTATAAGCTACTAAGACTATGGCATTTTATTGAAGCAGCTCAAATGGACGAAGACATTTGTACATCAATTACTTTAATATAGCGTGTACAGTATCCTACCCGTGTCATGAACAAAGTGCAACAAACAGGAAGGATACTGTGATTAGTATCAGTTAGTAAGTGTAGTGAATGTTTCACTAACAGGTAGCATCTTATCCAAGCCTTGAAAGATTAGTAGAATTTAAACACAGGATGTTAAGAGGTTGGTGATGAGGACAGTAATGCAGCTCGAGTTGATAGTATCAGGAAAGACTTCGAAATTGGAATGCTTAGAACAGTGTTTACCTGTTAAAAAGAAAGGGGGGGACAAGGAGAGGAAAAGAACCCTTTCTTGCCCCTTGTTTCTTCCAGTTAGTACCTTATTTCTTTCTTCCTTTGTATAGCCAAATTTCTCAAATCATTTGCGCGTACTTGCTATTTAGCCTTCTGTGCCGCTGTAATCTGATTTCCACATACTATGCTTCTGAGATTCATTTCGCTGAGATCATCAAAGACACCCTGTAACTACATCTCCCAGGCACGTCTATGTTCTTATCAGGTCTCTCAACTGGTTACAATATTGTTGTCCATGTGTCATCCCTTAAAACATTCTCCTTAGTTTCCCTGAAATCATGTTTTTCCTCTCTGTCTAGTCACTCCTGCATCCTCCCTTTGTCCCTCTCTTACTTCTGCTGTCCTTAAGTTGTTGTATTCAGTATTCTTTTCTAGGGCCTCAGCTTGTCTTAACCCTTCATACTCTCTGTGGGTACTCTTACACATTTCTCTGGGCTCAGTTACATGTATGTACTGACGACCCCCTAATCTATTCTGTGTCTCAGATCTCTCCTGAACTGCTTGCTTAGTTATCTCACTGCCCCTCAAAATAAATTTTTCCCAAATTGAACATATTGTCTCTGTCTCAACCCCTCCCCTAAACTCTGTTTTTTATCAAGTGTTGATTTCAATAAATGGAAATGCCACTTACCGCGTTGGCCCCAGTTGGAAATTTGGCCACCATCCCAGACTTCTCCTTTTTAATTACTACCATATCTTCAGTCACCAAGAATTATCTATTTTGCCTCTTTAATAAATGTGGAATCCCTGAGACTCTCTCCATGCCCACTATTGCTGCTCTTCCTTCCTTTGCCTTGGTTCCACAACTGCCTTCTTATAGGTCTCCACGCGTCTCTTGTCTCACCTGTCCAGTTCATTTCTGAACTATAACCAGGGAGTATTTTGATCCTGTGCTTCCAGTTTAAAGCCATTCAGTGAATTTTTTGCCCTCAGAGTAAAGTCTAAACTCAGGTCTTTATAAGGCTTTTTATAATGGTCTGGTCTTACCTGAGAGATTAGGAGCTCAGGAATTGGAGTCTGTTGCTTGGATTTGGATACCACTTTGTGTGATGTTGGACCGATTATCTTTCTTTTGCCTCATTTCTTCTCTTTGTTAAAATGGGATTAGGATTATTGCTAGGATTGAATGAGTTGTTAGAACAATACCTGGTATATAGTAATTAGTCAATAAATGTTAACTCTTATTATTGCAATTGTTACCTTACCCAAATCCATTATTAAATCCAGTCTTAGGGCATCACTTAATATGGTCATTCACTGGTTAGAGCACAAGGATTTCTGTGATTTCAGCATACGTGGGGAACATGAGGCAATTGGTGATTGTTGTAGGAAGTAAATGGTTTATATGTTGAGTGCCAAATGAAAGAATAGACATTTGAACACCATCAGATTTCAAAAGAGGAAGAAGATATTTTGTGAAAATTTGATCTGTCCTTTAAAAAGATAATCAGTACAGTGGTAGCTGCAGCAGCTAATATTTACTGAGCCCCTACTATGTGCCAGGGACTATGTTAAACATTTTATGTACATTATTTTCCTCAAAAGAGCTTTCAGAAATGTTATTTGTAGCCCTGTTTTACAGATGAGGAAACTGAAACATAAAAAATGAGGCAGTTTTATCAAATGTAGAGCTGGAATTCAAATCCAGAGAGATGACCAAGAAGTCTTCCAATTATTCATGTTTTCAAATATTTTTCCTTGTCTGTCACAAGTCTTTTGAGGCAATGCTTGCACACACACAATCTCTCTTTGTCTCTCTAGTAGTGTTGAAAAACAATTTAGTTTTTTCATGCTGACATTATTTTAAATGTATATAAAATATGGCATATTTATCCAAACTTCTCATGCATAAAATACATTCTTCAAGTAAATTATAGTCTCAGCATGTAGAAAGAAAAAAAATTCCAAACATCAGCCTTGTGACATGAAAGGTTTCTGGAGTCACTGTTCAAATGCACAAAACAAATAAATAAATATTTGACATGTTGTCTTACCTCAGGCTTTTAAGTGAAACATTCCGAGTTAAGTTTAGCGGAGCTTATGTTAAATATGTCTGTCGCTTTAGCCTTTTGTACTTTTGCAAATGTTAAAAAAGAACTAATATCCTATTGACAGTAGAGAAGTTCTGTTCAGGCTTGATTTAATCTGACTCTGTAGGTTTAGTACATTTCATGAAAGGAGAGCATTTGTTACAGAGCTTTTGTCTGAAGATTTGGGTTGTTTATATTGGGTTTTTATTTTATTTGTGATAGACTTTAAATGGTGTTACAACAAGTACTATATTTTCGAACACCGAACACGTTAGATTCTCTTGTGAGGATAGATTGGCTTTGGTTACCACCTATGTGGTAATACCTTTTTCTTTCATTTCACTGGAAAAGATTATCCAACAATTATTGTCGTTCATCCCAGATTTAATTTGGTATTATGCATACCTATTGCACGGTTTGCTTTTTGTTCTTTCTTTTAAAAAATCTAAAAGTTATTTTTGATTTTTTTTTTTGATAGCTTGCCCTAGCAGGCCAAAACTATGAACATTTTTCACTTTTCAGAATGTTATTTAGTCTTTTATTCTTTCTGTTTCTTTGATAAAGAGATTATCAACTCTTTTTTCAACTGTCAGGATGTAGGGATGTAGACAACAATTCACAAGTTAATTTATGAAGAGAATATGACTTACTGCTTTTCACTAATACCAGATGAAAGAAGGTTTTTTTCTTTGAAATTTCTCAGACATATTTATTTGTATTAATGCATTTGTATTCCAGGTGACTTCTGACTTTTTCCTGCTTTAAAGAAACCATCTTGGAAATGAAGTCTTGGCAATTGGCTTCCCTTTTCCACTATTTATATTTCTTATCAGCGATTTTAGATCATCCATCCTGATGTTTTAGTTTGAGTTAGGATGGGGGAAAATGTAACCTTAAACTCTCTTTCTCCCTCTCTTTCTCTCTTTGACCTCCTTTTGAACATACAGTTGGCAATTTCGTAGTGGAATGAGCAGGCTTTAGAATTAGACTACTCTGGATTCATTCACTGGTTGTGTGCAACCTTGAACAATTTACTTAATCTCCTGGAGCCTATTTATTTATTCATAAAATACCAATAATTTCTCCTTTGCTGATTGTACTGAAGATTAGAGACAGTTCTGATAAGGCCTCGTTCAGTGCCTGACACATAGTAAATACTCAGTAAATTTGTGGGGATTGTGCCACTTCTGTGAAGGAAGAAGATATTTTATCTTAGTTTGAGAAAATATCTGTTAGATTTTGTAATAGTTGTTAGTGCTAATCACTAAATATTTGCAAATTTCTCCCCCGACCTTGGGTTACATGGTAGGCATATACTTTACTGATCCTTGAAGCTAAATGTGACTAGATTGGGCCAAATGGATGTGAATGAGTGTGATTTATGTATGTCACTTCCAGGCAGAAGCTTTAAGAATTCATGTATCAGTTACCATATCCCTTATTCCTATCTTTCTTTTTTTTTTTTTTAAGATTTTATTTATTTTTTCGACAGGTAGAGAGCACAAGTAGGCAGAGTGGCAGGCAGAGGGAGAGGGAGAAGCAGGCTCTCTGCCGAGCAGGGAGCCAGACGGGGGCTCGATCCCAGGACCCCAGGACCATGACCCAAGCTGAAGGCATATATTAATAGGATGCTCAACTATTATTAATGCTCAGCTGGCTGAGCCACCTAAGTGCCCCTATTCCTGTCTTTCTGATTGAAGAAATACTTGTCAAGATAGAGAGGACCCATCAGCCTGGGTTCCTGACTACATTGAACAGAGCTCCTCCTGCTGAGCTTGCAGCTTGAGCTAGAAATAAACTAACTGTATTATGCCACTGAGATTGGGCCATAGTTCCTTACTGCTGTCAAACCATGTCCTGAATGATACAGAACTACTCAGAAATCGTGTGCAGTTTTTATGTGAATGAAGCAAAATCTTTACTTGTTGTAAATGAAGATTTAACCTTTAGAAAACACAAATTGTTTATGATCATTCATTAATGCAAAATTGATCTTGAACATCATGGCCTTTGAAAACACAGACTATATTTTATAAGAATGTAGTGCTTAAAAGGCATGTTGGAATCTAGAAGTTACATTCTTAATAAGTATAACATGGGGGTGGGGTACACTGTTAGGCAGTAGAAAGCCTCTGGGTTTCATTTAGAGTGGAGGACCCCATACCTGATAGCAGCAAGAGTAGCTGTTTAACACCACTGAACACCACAGGTCCTGAGCGAAAGATAAAAGGTTAGGAACTGTAGATTCAGATTAATGGTATTTCGTAATAGTTACTAACACTTGCATTGCTAGCATGATTGCCTATTTAAGCATCTGCTTTGCATGCTTTGGGGGCTGAGTGAGAATGTGCACCACTTGATCTGGCTGCTTCATCTCGAGCAAGTTCTATAACTCTTTTGGTTTTGTCTTCTTACCCATGAAATGGGTAGGGTAATGCCTCCTGATGATGTAAAGATATGAGCTAATGTATTATGGAATAACATATTCAGTGTTTAGCTCTGTGACTGCAATTTAGAAGGTGCTAAAAATTTGGGAGTTCCTATCCTTTCCTGTTAACTGCATTTGTTGTGAAAGGTGGTGCTGATGCATTATTAAGACCTTCCTTTTTCTACATGTTTTTAGAAAGGAGTGATACTATTCCTTTTCTTATGAGTAGTAGCGTTTATAAAATCCTTTTATTTTCTGTAATACCATATAAAACTCACTAGACTATGAGTTTCTTGAGGGGCATGAACTCTTTTTTTAATTCTAGAGGTCTACCGAGTACCCTGTTAAAATAGGTCTTCATTTCTGTGTATAGGATAGGCCCTCGATAAATGGTAGGTTAGATTCAATTTCTTCTTTAAGTATCCAGCACCATAATTATCATGCTCATACTTATAGACTGCATATTGAATATAGAAATATTATTTCTTGACTTGCCTATATGAACAGGTGTTAGTCTAGAAACTTTCTATTAAATTAAATCATCAGAACACTGTTTGCTTTGTGCCCATCTGATAATAAAAGGTTGTTGATGAGGGACGCCTGGGTGGCTCAGTTGGTTAAGCGGCTGCCTTCAGCTCAGGTCATGATCCCAGAGTCCTGGGATCAAGCTCCGCATCGGGCTCTCTGTTCAGCAGGAAGCCTGCTTCTCCCTCTCTGTCTGCCTGCTGCTTCTCCTGCTTGTGCTCTCTCACTCTCTGTCAAATAAATAAATAAAATTTTTTAAAAAAAGGTTGTTGATGAAACAAATTTCCCATATCATACCCTGTTTTGTCCATTCTCTTACATTTTGAAAAAAATCTCGATTCCCTGTTTAGGGCTTTCCGAATATTGTTGCCATGTGAAAAGAGAGGCAATATACATCTGAAACTGCAGCAGGGGTTAAAAAAATCCCACAGTTGCAAATTTATTGTAATCTTTGTCAGGAGACTCTGTATACATTATTGATTCTGTAGAACTGACAAAATTTAAAGATATAGTGATACATAATTGAAACAACTTAGGTGGCTAATGCCAATGATAGAAACAGTTTAGAAACAAATTCTAGGGACGGTTGGGTGCTCAGACAGGCGTCTGCCTTCAGCGCAGGTCATGATCCCAGGGTTCTGGGATGGAGTCCTGTATCGAGGTCCATGCTAGGCAGGGAGCCTGCTTCTCCCGCTGCCTGCCGCTCCCCCTGCTTGTTCTCTCTCTCTCTTTCAAATAAATAAATAAAATCTATTAAAAAAATTCTAGTTTAGTTTTAGGAATAGTCTTGCTTTATGTTTGAGTAGTCTTATTATATTCCTCATTATCATTTCATATCCTGTAAGAATTGACCTTCCTTCAGAATGTGTAGTTTGTGAGTAACTAACACTACTTTTGATTAGCATACTATATGACAGTGTATTATCCAGAATTTTGATTCATTTGAAATACTATAATGAAATGCTAATTATCAATTCCTTGTGTGTTTTTATTATGTTATGTTAATCACCATACATTACATCATTAGCTTATGATGTAGTGTTCCATGATTCACTGTTTCCATATAACACCCAGTGCTCCATGCAGAACATACCCTCTTTAATACCCATCACCAGGCTAACCCATCCTCCCACCCCCCTCCCCTCTAGAACCCTCAGTTTGTTTTTCAGAGTCCATCGTCTCTCATGGTTCCTCTCCCCCTCTGATTTCCCCCCTTCATTTTCCCCCCTGCTATCTTCTTTTTTTGTTTGTTTTTTTTAACATATAATGTATTCTTTGTTTCAGAGGTACATGTCTGTGATTCAAAAGTCTTAAACACTTCACAGCACTCACCATAACACATACCCCCCCAGTGTCTATCACCCAGCCACCCCATCCCTCCCACCCCCCCACCACTCCAGCAACCCTCAGTTTGTTTCCTGAGACTAAGAATTCCTCATATCAGTGAGGTCATATGATACATGTCTTTCTCTGATTGACTTATTTCGCTCAGCATAATACCTTCCAGTTCCATCCACGTCGTTGCAAATGGCAAGATTTCATTCCTTTTGATGGCTGCATAATATTCCATTGTGTATATTATACCACGTCTTCTTTATCCATTCATCATTCAATGGACATCTTGGCTCTTTCCATAGTTTGGCTATTGTGGACATTGCTGCTATAAACATCAGGGTGCACATACCCCTTCGGATCCCTACATTTCTATGTTTGGAGTAAATACACAGTAGTGCAATTGCTGGGTCGTATGGTAGCTCTATTTTCAACTTTTTGAGGAACCTCCATACTGTTTTCCAGAGTGGTTGCACCAGCTTGCATTTCCACCAACAGTGTAGGAGGGTTCCCCTTTCTCCGCATCCCCGCCAACATCTGTCATTTCCTGACTTGTTAATTTTAGCCATTCTGACGGGTGTGAGGTGGTATCTCATCGAGGTTTTGATTTGGATTTCCCTGATGCCGAGCGATGTTGAGCACTTTGTCATGTGTCTGCTGGCCATTTGGATGTCTTCTTTGGAAAAATGTCTATTCATGTCTTCTGCCGATTTCTTGATTGGATCATTTGTTCTTTGGGTGTTGAGTTTAAGAAGTTCTTTATAGATTTTGGAGACTAGCCCTTTATCTGATATGTCATTTGCAAATATCTTCTCCCATTCTGTCGTTGTCTTTTGGTTTTGTTGACTGTTTCTTTTACTGTAGAAAAGCTTTTTATGTTGGTGAAGTCCTAATAGTTCATTTTTGCCCTAGCTTCCCTTGCCTTTGGCTATGTGTCCAGGAAGAAGTTGCTGCGGCTGAGGTCGAAGAGGTTGCTGCCTGTGTTCTCCTTTAGGATTTTGATGGACTCCTGTCTCACATTTAGGTCTTTCAACCATTTGGAGTCTATTTTTGTGTGTGGTGTCAGGAAACGGTCCAGTTTCATTCTTCTGCATGTGGCTGTCCAATTTTCCCAACACCATTTGTTGAAGAGACTGTCTTTTTTCCATTGGACATTCTTTCCTGCTTTGTCAAAGATGAGTTGACCATAGAGTTGAGGGTCCATTTCTGGGCTCTCTCTTCTGTTCCATTGATCTATGTGTCTATTTTTGTGCCAGTACCATACTGTCTTGATGATGACAGCTTTGTAATAGAGCTTGAAGTCCCAAATTGTGATGCCACCAGCTTTGCTTTGCTTTTTCAACATTCCTTTGGCTATTCGGGGTCTTTTCTGGTTCCATGCAAATTTTAGGATTATCTGTTCCATTTCTTTGAAAAAAGTGGATGGTATTTTGAGGGGGATTGCATTGAATGTGTAGATTGCTCTAGGTAGCATTGACATCATTACAATATTTGTTCTTCCAATCCATGAGCATGGAATGTTTTTCCATTACTTTGTGTCTACCTCAATTTCTTTCATGAGTATTTTATAGTTTTCTGAATACAGACCCTTTGCCTCTTTGGTTAGATTTATTCATAGGTATCTTATGGTTTTGGGTGCAATTGTAAATGGGATCGACTCATTGATTTCTCTCCTTTCTGTCTTGTTGTTGGTGTATAGGAATGCCACTGATTTCTGTGTATTGATTTTATATCCTGCCACTTTACTGAATTCCTGTATGAGTTCTAGCAGTTTTGGGGTGGAGTCTTTGGGTTTTCCACATAAAGTATCATATCATCTGCAGAGAGTGAGAGTTTGACTTCTTCTTTGCCAATTCGGTTGCCTTGGATTTCTTTTTGTTGTCTGATTGCTGTGGCTAGGACTTCTAATACTATAGTGAATAGCAGTGGTGATAGTGGACATCCTGTCATGTTCCTGACCTTAGGGGGAAAGCTCTCAGTTTTTCCCCATTGAGAATGATATTCGCTGTGGGTTTTTCAGAGATGGCTTTTATGATATTGAGGTATGTACCCTCTATCCCTGTACTCTGAAGAGTTTTGACCAAGAAAGGATGCTGTACCTTGTCAAATGCTTTTTCTGCATCTACTGAGAGGATCATATGGTTCTTGTTCCTTCTTTTATTAATGTATTGTATCACATTGATTGATTTGTGGATGTTGAACCAACCTTGCAGCCCAGGGATAAATCCCACTTGGTCGTGGTGAAGAATCCTTTTAATGTACTGTTGGATCCTATTGGTTAGTATTTTGGTGAGAATTTTTGCATCCATGTTCATCAAGGATATTGGTCTGTAATTCTCTTTTTTGATGGTGTCATTGTCTGGTTTGGGCATCAAGGTAATGGTGGCCTCATAAAACGAGTTTGGAAGTTGTCCTTTCATTTGTAATTTTTGGTATGGTTTCAGAAGCATAGGTATTAATTCTTCTTTAAATGTTTGGTAGAATTCCCCTGGAAAGCCATCTGGCCCTAGGCTTTTGTTTATTGGGAGATTTTTGATGACTGCTTCAATTTCCTTAGGGGTTATAGGTCTGTTCAGGTTTTCTATTTCTTCCTGGTTCAGTTTGGGTAATTGATACATCTCTAGGAATGCATCCGTTTCTTCCAGATTATCTAATTTGCTGGCATAGAGTTGCTCATAATATGTTCTTATATTTGTTTGTATTTCTTTGGTGTTGGTTGTGATCTCTCCTCTTTCATTCATGATTTTATTTATTTGGGTCATTTCTCTTTTCTTTTTGATAAGTCTGGCCAGGGGTTTATCAATCTTCTTAATTCTTTCAAAGAACCAGCTCCTAGTTTCATTGATCTGTTCTACTGTTCTTTTGGTTTCTATTTCATTGATTTCTGCTCTGATCTTTATTATTTCTCTTCTCCTGCTGGGTTTAGGCTTTATTTGCTGTTCTTTCTCCAGCTCCTTTAGGTGTAGGGTTAGGTTGTGTATTTGAGACCTTTCTTGTTTCGTATTGCTATATACTTTCCTTTTAGGACTGCCTTTGCTGCATCCCAAATATTTTGAACTGTTGTGTTTTCATTTTCATTGGTTTCCATGAATTTTTAAAATTTTTCTTTAATTTCCTGGTTGACCCATTCATTCTTTTTTTTTTTTTTTTGCACTAGTCTTTACCTGTTCTTCACACACGTGAATTTTATTTTTTTTAATTTTTATTGTTATGTTAATCACCATATATTACATAATTTGTTTTGGTGTACTGTTCCATGATTCATTGTTTGTTCATAACACCCAGTGCTCCATGCAGAATGACCCATTCATTCTTTAGTAAGATGCTCTTTAGCCTCCATGTATTTGAGTTCTTTCCGACTTTCCTCTTGTGATTGAGTTCTAGTTTCACAGCATTGTGGTCTGACAATATGCAGGGAATGATCCCAATCTTTTGGTACCAGTTGAGACCTGATTTGTGACCTAGAATGTGATCTATTCTGGAGAATGTTCCGTGGGCACGAGAGAAGAATGTGTATTCTGTTGATTTGGGATGGAATGTTCTCAATATATCTGTGAAGTCCATTTGGTCCATTGTGTCATTAAAAGAGTTTATTTCCTTGTTGATCTTTCGCTTAGATGATGTGTCCTTTTCAGTTAGGGGGGCGTTAAAGTCCCCCACTTTTATTGTATTGTTGTCAATGTGTTTCTTTGCTTTTGTTATTAATTGGGTTATATAATTGGCTGTTCCAATGTGAGGGGCATAGATATTTACAATTGTTAGATCTTCTTGTTGGATAGACCCTTTAAGTAGGATATAGTGTCCTTCCTCATCTCTTATTATAGTCTTTGTTTTAAAATCTAATTTGTCTGATATAAGGATTGCCACCCCCACTTTCTTTTGGTGTCCATTAGCATGGTAAGTGGTTTTCCATCCCCTTACTTTCAATCTGGGGGTGTCTTTGGGTCTAAAATGAGTCTCTTGCAGACGGCATATTGATGGGTCTTGTTTTTTATCCAGTCTGATACCCTGTGTCTTTTGACTGGCACATTTAGCCCATTTACATTCAGGGTGACTATTGAAAGATACGAATTTAGTGCCATTCTATTGCCTGTAAGGTGACTGTTACTGTATATTGTCTGTGTTCCTTTCTGGTCTATGTTACTTTTAGACTCTCTCTTTGCTAAGAGGACCCCTTTCAATATTTCTTGGAGGGCTGGTTTCGTGTTTGCAAATTCCTTTAGTTTTTGTTTGTCCTGGAAGCTTTTTATCTCTCCTTCTATTTTCAGTGACAGCCTAGCTGTCTTGGCTGCATATTTTTCTCATTTAGTGTCTGACTCTATCATGCCAGTCTGGCCTGCCAGGTCTCTGTGGATAGGTATGTTGTCAATGTAATGTTTCTAATGTTTCTGCCATTGTAGGTTACAGATCTCTTCTCTCGAGCTGTTTTCAGGATTTTGTCTTTGTCTCTGAGACTCATAAGTTTTACTATTAGATATCAGGGGGTTGACCTATTTTTATTGATTTTGAGGGGAGTTCTCTGAGCCTCCTGGATTTTGATACCTGTTTCCTTTCCCAAATTAGGGAAGTTCTCTGCTATAATTTGCTCCAATATGCCTTCTGCCCCTCCCTCTCTCTCTTCTTCTCTGGGATCCCAATTACTCTAATATTGTTTCGTCTTATGGTATCACTTACCTCTCGAATTCTGCCCTCGTGATCCAGTAGTTGTTTATCTCTCTTTTTCTCAGCTTCTTTATTTTCCAACGTTTGGTCTTCTATATCACTAATTCTCTCTTCTGCCTCCTTTATCCTAGCAGTTAGAGCCTCCATTTTTGATTCCATCTCATTAATAGCCTTTTTTATTTCGGCTTGGTTAGATTTTAGTTCTTTTATTTCTCCAGAGTGGGTTTCTCTAATATCTTCCATGCTTTTTTCAAGCCCAGCTAGTATCTTAAAATCGTCATTCTGAACTCTAGTTCCGACGTCTTACTAATGTCCACATTGATTAGGTACCTTGCAGTCAGTACTGCCTCTTGTCCTTTTTTTTGAGGTGATTTTTTTCTGTCTTGTCATTTTGTCCAAGAGGAGAATAGTTGAATGAGAGAACAATATGCTAACAGGGTAACAACGACCCAAAAAAATATACACTTAACAAATCAGAAGAGACCTGAAACTGGGGGGTGGGGGGCGAAGGGAAAGAAAGAAAAAAGAAAAAGAAAAAGATAAAAACCAACCACCAACAAACAAACAAAAAAACCCAGAATATGATCAAATATGATCAGGCTGTTTCATAGATCAGTGCCACACACTAGATTTTGGGCATATTTTGGTCTGTTAGAAGAAAATCCCTCCCAAAATTTTAAAGAAATAAAAACTTATGTATGTACAAAAATACGGGTAAATATGATGAAGGGATGGAATATGACTGTAAAGATGAAAATTATCAAAAATTTTATAAAAGGAATTGATAAGACAATAAGTTGGTTGAAAAAAGAAAGAAGAGGATCTTTAAAAAAAAAAAGGGAGGATGTGATCAGGCAGGAGACTAGCACAAAGCCATACACTAGAGATTTAGGGTATATTTTGGTCTGTTAGAAGAAACTGTATCCCAAAATTTTAAAGAGAGAACAGCTATGTATATATACCAAAAATAAGGTTAACTACCATGAATGGATAGAATATGACTTAAAAATGAAAAATATAAAAAGATTTTTTAAAAAAAGGGATTGATAAGACGGTTGAAAAAAGCAAGAAGAAAAATTCAAAAAAAAAAGTTAAAAAAATTAACTTTGAAATTCAGACTAAAGAATCATGGGAAAAAAGCTATGCATTCTATGTGCAGTATTCCCCTAGTGCTGGAGTTCTGCCATTCTCAATGATGGTAAACTTGGTCTTGGCTGGCTATTCTTGCTGATCTTTTGGGGAAGGGCCTGTTGCCGTGGTTCTCAAATGTCTTTGCTGCAGATTTGCCCCTCCCTTGCCGCATCCCGGTTAAGTAATCAGCTCGGGTTTGCTCTCAGGAGCTTTTGTTCCCTGCAAGCTTTCCCTACAGCTTTGGAGGACGAGAGTGAAAATGGCGGCCTCCCAGTCTCCACCCTGGAGGAGCCGGGAACTCAGGGCCCCATTCCTCATGAGCCCCCAGAGAAAAGCATTCAGTCACTCCTGTCTCCCTGGTCTCTGGCTGCATTCCGTGCTCTCCCGGCCTAAGACCGAGCGTTTCTATCTCTGGCACAGGACCCCGTGTGGAGTCTCCAAACCCAGGAGATCCCTGCAGTGCGGTTCCGCACTGCTCCTCCTGGGGGAGGAATGGGAGTCTCCCGGATCTGCTGCTTGTTGGGTCCCTGCTGGAAGAGCAGTGGCCCGAGTGGGCCGCGGATCATGGTTTATGGCAACCCCGGGCTGAGAGCCCACTCTTCGGCTCCATCTCTGCAGTTGGCTTCCCTGCTCCGCTATCTGGGAGCTCTGCCGCACTCAGGCATCCCCGGTCTTTCTGTGACCCCGAGGGTCCTGAGACCACACTGTCCCAGCAAGGGTTCCACCCCCTGCTTAGCCACTGGAGCGACGTCCCTCAGCAGCGCCGACTTCTAAAAGTTCCAATTTTGTGCTCCGCGGCTCTATCACTTGCCGAAGTGGCCAATGGAGGCCCCCTCCCCTGCCGTCTATCTTCCCAAATATCACCTCGGATTAACTTCTGTGCATGTCCTACCTTCCAGAAAGTGGTCGGTTTTCTGTTCAGAGTTGCTGCTCCTCTTTTCTTTGATCTCCTGTTGAGTTCGTAGGTGTTCAGAATGGTTTTATCCCTATCTAGCTGAATTCCTGGGACCAGATGAAATTTAGGTCTCCTACTCTGCCATCTTGCTCCTCCTCCTCAATTCATTGTTGTATTGGTACACCCCAGAATTTTGTACAATAATAAGCAGAATAAGGAGTATGCGTGACACGGGTATGAAAGAGGACCATCCTTTATTAAGTTTATTATAGAAATCACACACTCTTCCTGAGTGGACACGTCCCTGGGTTGATAAAATATTTGTTTTATGAAGCAATTACTAATGTTTAAATTACAACTCTGAAGTGAAGTTTTCCACATGTACATAGAAGGTTTCCTGTATTGCATGCTCATGGCTCCTGGCTAGTACTGTCTTACAACAGGGAAGAAAAGAAAATGCTGTTTTCAAAAGATGGCATGTATTCTTTATTTCCTGTTATTCTCTTTTTACAAAGTAGTATCGTTTTTACTTAAAATGTGCCTTCCTCCCTCAACATATTAGATTTCTATTTATTTAGACTTAGTGTAATGCATCCAGTAATACTAGCATAATGAATGTTTGGATTCAAACTCAAGCTTAATCTTAGCTTCCTCATTATTAAAAATGTGTAGCTTTTTTCTGCCTATGTTATTCCAATACAATAAAGATTTTTATAATTAAAAGATTGCTATGGGGTTTGTCAGAAATTTTCAATTATTAGAAAAACTAAGAAATGAAGGTGAAATTTTTTATCATTTAGATAATAAAATAAAAAGTATCATATTAATTATATAGGGTACTATATAATTACTGTTATAGTGTTAGTATTCCACAGCTGCAGGTCTGAGGATTGGGTTATATAAGAGCTGAGTGAACATCTGAGTATATGTGTACCCGTCTGGAAAACAGCCAGTTGCAGCTCAAACATTTCCTCATAATGTTCATTAACTTTTCATAGAGAAAGTGTTTCACACTTAGATCAGCTCTTTTAGAAGAAGGAAATTTAAAGCTAGAACAAATAGTATTTAATGCTCATTTTATAGACCAACTGTGAGAAACCTAGCCAGAAGCCAAGATTTTCAGTCCTACACATCTGGTCATGATGATTTTGGAATCTTTACACACTGATGATATGTCTTTGTTATGACTTTAGAATATATTCTGGCCAACTCATTAGGCAGGTATGGAAACAAATCCTGACTGAGTCAGACCGAGTTCCTATCATGCATGAAGAATACTGGACTCTTTTCATCGTGAAAGAGAAAAACAATTCTGTGGATGGTTTCATGGAGCCATTTTGCCATAGTGTACATAAATGGAGTATATTACTCCTCAGTGTTTTCCCCTCTTCTACTCTTTTTCAAAGAAAAAGAAAGAAAGAAAGAAAAGAAAATGTGCTCCTTTCATTTATATGCTGCTTTTCCTTATTTTTAGACCAAAGTTTGATAAGGATCTGAAGGCTTGAAAATAATCCATATGCATCATTTATAAAATATTTAAATATTCTCTTAAAGACACATTTAACCTATCAGCTGTCATTTTGATATAAAATTTAAAGAAAATGAAAGACATGTTCATTTAAAAATAGTCTTTAGGGGGCTTGTATGTTATGCCAAATAATATAGTAATAAGTTATCTCTGAGATAAAAACAGGAATACAGGGTATTTTGTTGTTCATTTCATCCCCTGAATCAAAGCTTATTATTAAACACTATGCAAAAAATATCAGTGATCATTAAATGCATGGGGAGGATTCATTTCTCATTAAACATCTTCCCAGTTTACTGTGTGTTCTTGAGATACTGAGAAAATCAGTTAAGATCTTTTCATATGCATTTAATGAAGAATAGTATCCTGAACTATCTATTGAATATATGGACTTATATCTAAAAGACTTTATTGAAAACCTTTCTTTTTTAAACAAAGATTGAATCTCTTCCATGGCTCAGAGTAATGAAAAAGGAAATATTTATTTTGAGGATAAGCCAATTTATATATTATTGGAAATAACACAGACCACCCAGGCCTGAAGCCTACTGTTTATAGTTAAGGATCTTAAATCTACATATGCTCTTAATGAGCAAGAGCTATCTTTATTCCAGCTAGAAAGTTTTATGTCTACAAAGGGTAATAATTTCATGTTTTTCCCCACCACCCTGGGCTAGTAAAATTCTGTCAAGAAGATTATTTCATTTCCACAGGGGAAAAGATCTTTTGGACCTCAGCAATGATAACATTTCCAAATTTCATCTGTCAAAGGGCTAATGTTTAATATTGTTGGAAAACACTAGAGTTATATTTGCCTTCAAAACCAGTTTCTTGTATAAATATGAGTGTGTGTATGTATGTATGACTGCATATACACAGACACAAAATGTAGCTGACTTGTTTTTAGTGCAAAATTTACACCTTGATTTGAAGCTTCATTTTCCTCTACTCAGCATTCAAATCTTAGAATTCTTCAAAGACTGGTTCTAGACTCTCTTATCTCTCTCTGAATTCTCATTGTAAATAGCTATCCCAGGTTCATAGCTTTAACTGCTGCCTAATGGTAGGAGGGAAGGAAAAGAAAATGGCGCAAAGCAGAAACTGTCAGGCATGAATGTCTTCCACTTTTCATTGAGAAGTCATGTCTGTGAACCTCTGTGTTTCTCAGTAAAGTAGAAGGTAGGGTCAGAATTCGGAGGATTTGAAATACTTGTTTTGTATAGATAAGAGAAAAAATGATAGGATTGCTGGGCCATATTCAGGATCCATTGAGCATGGTGATTATATTTTGCTGTGTGGTTTTCCCTAGCAGCACATACCAGCTTCATTATATTTACGGAGAAAGTAGGTAGTTTCACGATGGTTTCAGTTTTGCCAATGGAGGCAATGCAAAGACTGAATGGGAAAGGAGTTTAGAGTAATAGAATGTTTCCTAGGATCATGGAATTTAAACTAGATTAGGAGGATAGTGAAGAAGAAAGCACTGATAGATGGGAAGCACTACGCAGCTAATGAATTGGAAGTCTCTTAAGATACAGATCTTCATGGTGAGAGTAGTTTATCAAGACAATTGGAAGTAATAAGATGGACTGCTTGAATAAACGATTCAAGAACAGTTAGGATGGCAAGATTATGATAATAACTGGAAGTAAATGGCTGAGCTGACGTGGAGTTACTTAATGGAATCAAGAAGGCCAGAGGACTACATGGATCACACATGTGGATACGGAAGTCACCCAGAATAATGGAAGGATTTGGAATGCAGAGAAGACTGAGTTAAGTTCCAAAGCCTTTGATGAATATGGATGAATGACAAGAGATTAGTAGATACAACAGTGATGCAGAGGCAGAGAGGGTGGTATGACTGAATGGCATGAGCCTCAAGTGGTCAGGATCTTTACTGAAGAATCGGAGATAAATGGCGTAAAGCTAGAAATAGAGAACAAGGAAGAATGTGATTAGTAAACAGCCTTCATTTAAGATGGCTACAGGACATATATGTCTCTAAGGGACAGCTACTTTTCACTGGAGACAGGCAAAGAAACAAAAATATACACACTGAACCTTTTCAAGATGGAGTTAATATTATAGGACAAGACACAAGGTAGTCGGTACTCAGTGAAAGGTGATTTACTAATAAAGTTGATTGAAACACCAATATTACATGCTTACCCCTTTTGGTTTTCATGTGTATTGGTGTTTGGAATGGAGCATGCCTCTACAGATGGACTTTAATAATCTTACCATTAAAGAGATGAGGTCAAGAGTACTAGGATGGGTAAGAGAAATTATCAGAACAATGGGTGATATCAGTGCAAAATTTATAAGTCAAATGAAACATCTACTGTTTAAGGACTGTAGTATTCTATTTGTAAATGTGGTAAACTGATTATGCACATGTTGGAATTAAATTTTCCTCAATGTCTCATGCTGTTTAAAGAAAATGCTTCCAAGTTTTATATTCTTTGAGTTAATGATCATATGATCATGCTCATAAATTACCAAGATAGTATAAAAATTGCTTTTTCTTTAATGATTCAGTTAACCTACTAAGTGGTAAAACTAAAAAATTGTTTTCTCATTGAATGATGTCATTATCCTTTCTTGGAAATACTTTTTAAAAATTTCCCAATGAAATAAATCTTCTCTTACTAAGATATATGTGGCTGCACCCATCTTCCAGTGTTGCACTTGGTATATGTTTGAGAAAATCTCCTTGTGTTGAGCAGTTTCCTCAAATCCATTTAGTATTGAAATATAAATTTATAATCAAGGCTATTTATTGTTATTAAAAGTATCAGAGGTAATCATGTAGCTAACATAGATATAACACTTATATTGTGCCAAGTGTTGTTAAAGTACTTTACATGTATTAATTGGTACTCAAAACAATCCTGTGGGGGTAGTCCCATTATTATCATCATCCCACTTTTACAGATGGGTAAACTGAGGTACAGAGAGGATAAACTAACCTGTTGGTAAGTGGCAGAGCCAGGACCTGGACCCAGCTGTTTGAATCCAGTCTGTGATACTAACCATTATGCTAAATTATGTTATGTGATATCAGGAAGAATATGGCCCATGAAAAAATAAAACTTTTACATTTTCTTTCTTATTTTTTAGTCCCTGTGGATTACTTAGGATTCAGTGTTTAAGACTGAAGAACCCAAAATACAGTGGCTTAAACTTAGTGAGAGAAATTTATTTCTTACATAAAAGAGGACATGAGGCGGGCAGTCCAGGGCTGATATGGCAATGCCACAGTCATTGTGTCCGGACCCACTATCTGTTTCATCAGCCTTGTGAATGTCTTTCATTCTTGAGATCACTTCCTATACTGGGATGGCAGCTGGAACTCCAGCCACTGTGTCTTACGGGCCAGAAGGGAGATGAATAGTGAAAAAAGAAAGAAATGGACCCCTTCTATCAAATTCAGCTTTCTTTAAACAAAGCCCAACTAATAAACTTTTGCTCTCATTTCATTATTTTTTTAAAGATTTTGTTTATTTATTTGTCAGAGAGAGAGAGAGAGAGAGAGCAAGAGAGAACACAAGCAGGGGAATGACAGAGGCAGAGGGAGAAGCAGGCTTCCCGCCAAGCAGGGAGCCCGATGCGGGGCTCGATCCCAGGACTCTGGGATCATGACCTGAGCTGAAGACAGACGCTTAACCGACTGAGCCACCCAGGTGCCCCTCATTTCATTATTTAGAATTCAGTCATATGGCCATACAA
Source organism: Eumetopias jubatus (assembly GCF_037043125.1). NCBI lineage: Eukaryota > Metazoa > Chordata > Mammalia > Carnivora > Otariidae > Eumetopias > Eumetopias jubatus. Next base: position 68,216,318 of record NW_028274819.1, read on the forward strand.
GCTGGGAATTGTGGTCTTTTATTCTGGATAGCAGCATAACTAGACAATGATTTCTGTTACTTAGAAAGGGAGAACGGGTATTGGGTAAGTATCCAGTAGTCTGCGAGACACCATCCTTGGTATCCGCATCCTTTCCTCCTGGTCTTTTACATTGATTTTATCAGAACATTTTGGACTGAAAATTCATTTTTTTAAAAAATATTTATTTGGGAGGAACAGAGATGGAGGGAAAGGGAGAGAGCAGGAGCACAAGTGGGGGAGGGGCGGAGGGAAAGGGAGAAGCGGACTCTCCACTGACCTGGGAGCCCAATGCTGGAGCTCCATCCCAGGACCCTGGGATCATGACCTGAGCCAAAGGCAGATGCTTAACTGAGTGAGCCACCCAGGTGCCCTGGACTGAAAATTTAAATAACAGACACAGGTGAGGAGAAGGATTGAAAAAGAGTAGAATGGGGATTTGAGGGCACTCATAGCATATGGTGAGAGTAACACAAAAAGCAAATTGTAGAGGGCACAAGTCATAATTGCTGTAGTTTTCCTTTAGAGTAAAACTCTTCCATAAAGTGTCTAGTGAAGTCTGATTATATATTCACATAAAATATGTGTTATTAACAGATTAATAAAAAGCAGTACTTTTTTTTGTATTATGTTATGTTAATCACCATACATTATATCATTAGTTTTTGATGTAGTGTTCCATGATTCATTGTTTGCGTATAACACCCAGTGCTCCATTCAATACATGCCCTCTTTAATACCCATCACCAGGCTAACCCATCCCCCCATCCACCTCCCCTCTAGAACCCTCAGTTTGTTTCTCAGAGTCCATAGTCTCTCATGGTTCATCTCCCCCTCCAATTTCCCCCCCTTCATTTTTCCCTTCCTGCTATCTTCTTTTTTTTTTTTAACATATAATGTATTATTTGTTTCAGAGGTACAGGTCTGTGATTCAACAGTCTTACACACTTCACCGTGCTTACCATAACACATACCCTCCCCAATGTCAGTCACCCAGCCACCCCATCCCTCCCACCCCCACTACTCCAGCAACCCTCAGTTTATTTCCTGAGATTAAGAATTCCTCATATCAGTGAGGTCATATGATACATGTCTTTCTCTGATTGACTTATTTCACTCAGCATAATACCCTCCAGTTCCATCCACACTGTTGCAAATGGCAAGATTTCATTCCTTTTGATGGCTGCATAATATTCCATTGTATATATTATACCACATCTTCTTTATCCATTCATCTGTCGATGGACATCTTGGCTCTTTCCATAATTTGACTATTGTGGACGTTGCTAAGCAGTGTTTTTTAATTAGGCTTCTTGTCCCTACATGGGAAGGGAGTGGATGAAAAAATTATCACTTTGTGTCATTTATTTAGGTATGTAGGAGAAGATTGATTATTGAACTGAGAGAGTTCTAAATGATCAGAGGGAAGTTCCTTTCTAATTCTCTCTCTCTCTTGTCCACCCCCCTTTAAAGAGCAAAAGACGTGCTATGTCTGATTTCACATGGAGTTATGGGAGTTTTATTATACAGAAAAGGAAAAAGTATTTTGGAGGAAAAACGTTTCATTGGAAAAGTTTTGTTTTCTTTTCCCCCCACTGAAGATAGTAGTAAGCTTCTGATCTTTACTTAAGTTTATTTCTTGTTTTATTTACAGTTTGGATTTCTTGATTGCTTTTGATAATACATAAAAAGTTTTCATGAAAGTAGAGAATATTTTGCATGATATACATTTAAAAAAACAATATATGAAACTAAATGTCATGATCCATATTCTTATTTCCCTGTAAGACAGTGTGCTTTGGAATACAGGGTAGCTATAGTAAAGTCTTATTTATTTTCAGGGGAGATTAACTACACCTACTTTTTTCTAAAGATGGCCTAAGTATGAATATTTATATGACTTTGTCATTTATACACTATCAACTATCACATTTTAGATGACTTAAGTTTTCAATAAGTGACCTGAGGATTTGAATTAGAATGAGAAAACCTTCTACATCTTTATTTCAAGAGTGTATTAGGAACAAATTCTGACCTTAAGGGTCAAAGGTACTGGATGGATGATCATGGATTTAACAAGGAATTCTTTTCTGTCTCCTCTTTTCTATTGTGTTTTTCTTCTTGCTGCACAATTAGTAAACCCAGTTTACTAGTGTTACTGATGTTCTTTGTTTTGTTGCTTGTGGAAACCTAATTAGAGCTTTTGAGAGTGAATTTTCAGTCAGAAATGATTTATTTTGTGTATCTAAGCTAGATTCCAGCTGTTTGAGGTTTTTCTCTTAGAAGTCTAGGTTTCACAGAGCATCTAGATTGAAAAGGCAGTTCTGGTTAAGATGCCTCTCCTAGTCTTTCTTTCTTTCTTTCTTTCTTTCTTTCTTTCTTTCTTTCTTTCTTTCTTTCTTTCTTTCTTTCTTTCTTTCTTTCTCTTTCTTTCTTTTTCTTTCTTTCTTTCTTTCTTTCTTTCTTTCTTTCTTTCTTTCTTTTTCTTTTTTTTTTTAAAGATTTTACTTATTTGACAGAGAGAGACACAGCAAGAGAGGGAACACAAGCAGGGGGAGTGGGAGAGGGAGAAGCAGGCTTCCTGCCGAGCAGGGAGCCCGATGTGGGGCTCGATCCCAGGACCCTGGGACCATGACCTGAGCCAAAGGCAGATGCTTAACGACAGAGCCACCCAGGCGCCCCTCTCCTAGTCTTTCTTAAGCAGTTTAAATTCTTTGTTTTTCTAAGTTTTGAAGAATTTTACTTAGATTTTCATGTTAAAAATTGGTATTTAAGCTTCAATTTGTTATACTGATAGCATTATAGATTCCAAAATTTGCTTTTAAAAATGGCTAGTTTTTTTTAAATTTTATTATGTTAATCACCATACATTACATCATTAGTTTTTGATGTAGTGTCCATGATTCATTGTTTGTGCATAACACCCAGTGCTCCACACAGTACGTGCCCTCTTTAATACCCATCACCAGGCTAACCCATCCCCTCACCACCCCCCAGAACCCTCAGTTTGTTTCTCAGAGTCCATAATCTCTCGTGGTTCGTCTCCCCCTCCGATTTCCTCCCCTTCATTTTACCCCTCCTACTATCTTCTTCTTTTTTTTAACATATAATGTATTATTTGTTTCAGAGGTACAAGTCTGTGATTCAACAGTCTTGCACAATTCACAGCACTCACCATAGCACATACCCTCCCCAATGTCTATCACCCAGCCAAAAAATGGCTAGTTTTAAGGAAGGAAGTGCTTTTTTTAATTACTTGTGCTTTTCTAATTTCAATTAATCAAATCAGTAGAATTCACTCCAAGAAAAGTGCCACAGTATATATCAAAAGAATGTTTCCTTAGTGCTTTTGATTCAGAAATTACAACCTCTAATAATGTGAAGAGACAGACTTCTATTCATACTTACCATATGATTTATCATACCCAAATTTTTCCCATGAATTCTTGCCTTATTTTTTTCACCAAAATGGAAGCAGTTTCAAACCTACAGTTTTGACTTACATGACTTGTCAGACTCTTCTGTTTATTATTAAAGCAGAGTTTCATATCCTCCTTCATAATGCTACAGATGTTAAAAGTTCTACAAAATAACATTTTCTGGAAAGGTATTGGCCATCATTATTCTTAGACTACAGATTTCTGTTGACTTTCAAAAGTTGTTTTTTTTTTTAGATAAGCTTTCAGTTTTATCATATTCAAATGATACATACCTGAGAGAGCACCTGTAAAAATCTCAATTCTGTTTTTCTTATGTGAACTCCCAGTTATAAAATACTTTTCATGACACTGTATCAGGTTACTCATCAGCTTGCTTTTTAGAAAGGTCATTTGTGATTGTTTCCTTGTTGACTATAATCCTTAGGAAGAAAAGGCCCCCTTGAAAATTATATACCAGCAGTAAAAATATATGTCTGTAATCATAATCTTACTGGGTTCAATTGATCAATAACCACCCCCTGAACTACAGAATGGTCACATTAACTTAGTATGGATTTCTATGAGGTTTTCATGGTTCTAATATCAATGAAGAGAAGAAAGTTGTATCTCACATTCTATTACCACAGTATTAATTTTAATCTTTAGAAAGTCATTTAACATATGCAGGCTGTAGTTACTTTTGTGATTATGTAGAAGTTCATTGTTCTATATGGTAGCCACCAGCCACATACAGCTCTTGAGCACTTGAAATGTGGCTAGTCCAAATTTAGTGTGCTATAAATATAAAGCACACACTAGATTTTGAAGACTTAGTGCAGAAAAAGGTGTAAAATATCTCACCAATAATTCTTTTATGTTGATTATTTGTTGATATGATATATCTTAGATATATAGGGTTATGTAAAATATTGAAATTAATTTCTCATCTTTCACTTTAATATATGGCTATTAGCAGATTTAAAATTATATACACATAGGTTGCATTGTATTTCTGTTGGACAGTGTTGCTTTACCAGATATAAGACTAGAGATGATCTCTATGGATCCTTCTGTTCCCAGCATTGTGGTGATTCTGATTAATGTCCTGATTGACTATGGAGCCATCATTTTATTTTTGATTGTTATGATATTGCTGTCTCTGTTGAGGACTTTTACAGTATGTTACTTTGAAATGTAGAGCTTTTGGAAAATCTTTTCTGTTTCTCAGGGCATAAACCAAACTTCTTTGCTTTGGAGAATTTCACCTTTAAACTTTTTATTATGCCTAGATTTTCTCTTTTCTGAAGTTGGATCTTTCTACCTGGTAAGCTGTTATCATGCCTTTCTTCATCATTTTATTATTAAAAACCTCACATTTATTGATTTTATCTAGTGATTGCATTTTTCCATCCAAAACTTTTGACTTCTCAGAGTCTGAGTTCTGTCTTCATTAGGTCTAGAATGGATAATAGAATGAATGAATATAGGATTTAGAGTCAAAAGTCTTAGATTCTAATTCTGGTTCCTTGTCTAGTAACTTATTAACTTAACAGTCCTAGACAAGACAGTTATCTTCCTAAACCTCAATCTTTTTATCTGTAAAATGGATATTGTGAGGTTCAAATAAAACATAAATATTACCACTTACCCATGTTCTTATTCAGAGATATTTTCCTTTTAACCTTCTTCCTGACAGCATTCGACTTCAAGAGTACTGTCCTTTCCTAGTGTCCTTTATTCCATGCTGTTTACTCGTTATTATCATTTTAGGTCTTCTCTTTCCCTCATCCATTGATATTTGTGTTTCCACGATCTTTTGTCCTTCTAAGAGACTATGGTTATAAAGGAAAAATAGAGCAAATATCTTATTGCTCACAATATGGAAAGCATCACTTGGGATTTGCATGTAGATTTTTAATAGCCGAGATCATAGATTCAGAGAAAAGTTCCAAATACCAAGGGTGGGGGGAGGGAGAGCACCACATATTGAAGAAAACAAGACCCGAGGGGAAGGGAGAACGCAACACATACTGAATACTTATCATGTGCCAGGCACTGCTCTTGATAGATGATTTTATGTTACCTCATTTTATTTCATGTTCACTACAATTTTTTATGGGAGTTTTGTTTTTTCCTCCTATCTTATAGAGAAAGGAACTGTGGGCCAGGCCATTAAGTAACTTGCTTTCAAGTTATTCAAGTCTCTCCTTATTGTTTATCTGCATTCCCCCCACCCCAGACCATTGTTTGGTAAGCACTGTTTACTTTGGGTGCTTGAGTTCTATGCTAACAATGTAGATAGAGTTGGTCTCCAGTGTACTAGAGAAACTAAATGAAATTTGAGTGTTTTTAAACAAGGATACCAGATACGATATTTATGAAATGAATTTTGTACTGTTTTGGGAAACATAGATCTCTAGACAGGTCTTTAGAGTGGGTGGAAGGAGGGTGGTGGTAATTCAGAAGCCCTTCCTTTCCCGAGCTAAAAATGCCATTAGAACTTTCAGGTCTGAAAGCTGCTCAACACTCAAAGTGAAACCCTCTCAGTGTCTGGTTTTCTTTCCCACATTCCCTTAGGACCCGGCTCTCACTCTTCAGCCAGCTACTTCCCTTACGGGTAGGCAAAGCTAAAATGGTAATTGTAAATTTGTGAATTATGCCGTGCCTTTCAGGGCTAACTCCAGACTCACTTGAAATGTCTTCACAAATGTGGCTTATAACAATCTGCCCGCTTCCCTCAAAGCTTTCCTCTCTGTCCATGCTTTTCTGCTTATTAGCTCCCTCGTGTCTACCCCATACATGTCTTTTAGGTTCCACCAGTCCACTCTTCCCTCCTGACTTGCTGACTTCATTTTTGGAGCGGCCAAAAGATGCCAGATACCTTGTGCTTTCGAAGTCTTATGGCACATGCGCTCTGTGGACTCCAGTGTAGAATTCGTGGCAGGAGTGAATGGACTCTTGAGAAAGAAATACCATATTTTCAAATCCATGTTCTCATACTAAAGAAGGCCAGACAAGACATTTATAAAATATGATTTCTAAGTGCACAGGTTTCTAAAATCTTTTTTCCCTTAAGGAGAAAAGAGGCATCTGTTGTATTTCTAGAACAAATAATCCTTAATCTCTTTCTTCTTCATTTTCTCTTTCATTTACATGAATGAATATTTGAGAAGCTCTTATCTCCACGTTCAGACCTCTACAATTTTTCTATTTAAAAAAAAATAATGTGAAGTGTTACTATTACATTGGGTAATTTTATTTCAAACTAAATACAGAATGTTATAATTCTTTTATCCTACTGTGTGATTGTCTTTTGTACTTTCACTTAACTCTCCGTCCTCTTTAGCCTCCTGGAATTTTGCCTCTGAAGCTTGAATTTCCTTCCCTTTCTTCTACAAAAATGAGATGCAGAACAAGGCATGGCTTGAAGTCAAAGTAAATTCCCATCTTTAAGTTCTAGCAACTGATAAAGGCTCCTTAAGGCCAAAGCCTACCTATTAGCCACTTGGCTGTGGGTGACTATATGTTCTAGGAAAGGGTACTGGACTATAAGAATGTGGAGTGTTGATATACTGTTACCAAAAATTAAAAAAAAAAAAAACCACTCTGTGTATTAAGTATTTGTCTGGCAGGATACTGAAAACCTAAAATATAGCCCACACATACAAACTTGTTGGAAGACAAAATACATTTTTCACCAAGTTAGAGTCTCATAGTGAGAAAAGCCAAGCTAGTTTGGATTTTAAAGTTTTCCTCCCATTTTCCCCTACTGCCAAGCTCCACGGGGCCCCCTAATCATGTAGCACTGAAAAGAAAGTACTTTCTGCATTTTTAAATACTGTTACTGCTTTTGACTCAGCAGCATTTCAGTTTACATATGCGAAGGAAAATGAAAAAACTATAAGGAACAGACATTAGCTAGGATGGTATTTAGGAGGGAATTAAGATGTAATTAGAATTACTTAGGTGTGCCCATATATCAGTTTTGCCATCTTTAAAGCAGAACATAGGTAATCCTAAAACTGTGTGTGTATATAAATCTTGTGAGCTTTTTAATATATTTTTACATTTCCCAATGGAGGTTTGTTAAATGTTCTGAGATATTTTCTTGCTAAATATTAGATTATATACACATTAAATACTCTACAATATTTTCCTGTAAAATGTTGCACATGAATGTTTCACCTTTCAAAACTGGCAAAAGCAAGAGTATGTTGCAGAAAGTCAGCTTATAAAAAATGTAGATGGTACTGTAAGCAGTATACCCTGGTTATTTGCTATAGTACTTAATTCAACAGAGCTCAGATAATTTCCTCATATGGAAATATGATGGACTAATACAGAAATATATAAGCCCTTGAAGGTAAAATATGATTTTGACCATTTGACTATTTAGTTGGTATTAGAAGTTCTTTTACTTTGGGTGGAGTGTTAATTATACAATATTTTTTCTACTTAGAACAAAGAAGAAGGTATCTTCAGTGGTCTCTAGAATATGTTCCAGAGCACCTCATACAAATTTGGTATTGATTTAATTATAATTTTTTACTTCAAAACCTAGAATCAGATTGGGACTGTATCAGGTTTGAGCAAATCATAAAAATTTGTGGATAATTTGCATCAGAATTTTTAAGTTTTGCAGAATCTGAAGGACCGTTCAATTCAGTCCTTTGATTTTATACTTGGAGAAACGAAGGCTGAGAATCTCAATGTTTCTGTTTAAGGTTTTGTAACTGTTTAGTCAAAGAGCCAGAATTAAAAATGAGAATCTCAGACTCTGGTTTATCATAAATTAATTATGGATTCTAAACTGGGAGAAGAATGTTCACTAGAAAGAAAAGAGTTAACCTCTCACAATAGCAGAACATATATATCTCTCAGCCTATTTGTAGATGAACCAGTCATTTCTGTCAAAATTCATGATAACCTTAAGACCATTCTAAGTCATTAATGTTGTTGGCTCCAGTAAGTGAAACATTGCTCAAGTAAGAATAGCTGTCTTTCCTTTCTCTTGCATTTCTAAATTATCAATACCATATGATTGATACCTCAGAAATATCTTCCAGATGGCTTTACTATTTGTTTACTGAACTCTGTTGCAACACTGCTTGTTCCTCATTCAGGCTGGTCAGATAGGGTTGGTTTTTGTTTTTGAGGTAAACAAGACTTTGCATATAAATTCATTGTGTTTTGTGTGTGTGTTAAAAAAAAAAAAAACTTTGTTTTTCCAAGTAGTTTGATGAATTAAAACCTTTTTATTTTAGTTTTTTATCTGTGTAGAATTTTACTTTTAATAAAGCTTGGGGGGAAGTAAAACATCCCTTTCTAAACTTTCTCAAAAAATATCAGGGTATCCCTGCAAACAGTCCTTTTTTCTTCCCTCCATTACTCAACTCTATCCCCCCAAAATATTTGCAGAAGTGGAGTTCTAAGGCTGGTAAGAGCCATCAAACTTAGGATTTCCCATGAGATCCTCCTAGAAGGGACTAAGAAGACTTCAGGAGCCCCTTCTCCTCCACACCCTCCCCTAGTGCTCCATCTTTTCTTTCTTTTGTCACCCTTCCTGAGGTTGATTTGCTGGTTTGTCGTCTTAAAATTATAATGCCTAAAGGATGATAAATTCTGTGTTCAGGGAGGAGTTCTGAGATTTTTATAACTCTTTAATTGCAGGCATTTAATCCTGTGTTTAGAGAGCTATGTGTTAGATGCTCAAACCCTCTGGCGCTTTCCCGTCTCCTCCCAAAAGACCACCAACAAAACCCCAGGCAGTAACAGTGTATTGAGCACCTTCTCTGTTTCAGACCTAACTCTATGTCCTACAGCAGTGCTCTTACGGGAAGTCATACTGTGTGATTTTACATTTGAGGAATCGGAAGCCCTCTGAGGTCAAGAGATTTAACCGTTAGTGTCTACAAGTTATCTTGTGCATTCAGTTTTGCAGTCACTTCCTACCCTTACCCCGTCCCTGGTACCAAGGAGATGCCTATCTGCTTCCTGTCACTATAGATGAGTGAGATTCTTTCCCTAGAATTTCATATAAGTAGAATCGCACAGTATACAGTTTTGGGTCTGGCTTCTCCACATTTTTTTGATTCATCTGTTCTGTTGAATATATCACCAGTTCGTTTTTTTCACTGCTGAGTAGTGTTCCCTTATATGCCACAGTTTACGCATTCATATGTCTGTGGAATCCTTTCCAGGTCCAGTCAACTTTTCATTTGACAGTTTATGTCATATGTATTGTCCCAGATTTGTAAATAATTAGGTTATAACATGATTATATCTTTGTATCTTTGGAGGGAGGGCTGTAACGTTGGACCTTTTAGTTAATGGTGTTAATGTCCTGGCAGATGCTGTCAAATTTCCTCTTGCTATTCGTGGCTCGATCTTTCAACTTAGGGTTTAAGCCGATGAGTTTGACATGGGTAGAGATTATTATATTTTCTTTATAGTCCTCCCACTACTGAGGACAAGAACTACCATACACTCACCTTTGTAGTTTGTAACTTCGCAGTAATAACAGAAACAGTAGTAATAGGTGATATTTATTGAGCACTTAGTATAATAATTATATGAAGTTGGTGCTATTTTTTGCATTTTACCAGTAAACAGACACAGGATTTATACAACTTGCTTGTCTGATTCTATAGCCCTCCCTTTTAACTCTGCTGCCTCAGTGCTTAATAATTGTGGGACAAACGAATGAATGTGTAGAAGAATAAGGATTGCTTCATAGTTCTCTGAATATGGTGTTAGTTACACAAAAGTATATAACTTCGTCTGAAATGACTCATTGGTAGTCTTAGTTTTCATCATCCTGCCCTGTTCCCACAATAAATGAATGATGTGACTTTATTAATCATATACACACAGAGCAATATCTAGAACTCCATTATGGTTGCCAGAAATGAGGTTACTCTCTGAGGCAGAGACAGTCTAGATGAATTCCTACTTGGATGGTGACAAGCAAGTAATCGGTCTTTATTATGTTAAAGCACTGAGATTTTTTTGGCTTGCTTACTGCAACAGCTAGTGTTAATGACCTTGATTTTACTTATTTATTTTTTTAAAGATTTTATTTATTTATTTGACAGAGAGAAAGAGATCACAAGCAGGCAGACAGGCAGGCAGAGGGAGAGGGAGAAGTAGGCTCCCTGCCGAGCACGGAGCCCCAGGTGGGGCTAGATCCGAGGACTCTGGGATCATGACCTGAGCCAAAGGCAGACACCCAACCAACTGAGCCACCCAGGTGCCCCATGACCTTGATTTTATAGTGTCATTAAGTTTCATACTTTATGTCTGTATTTAGTTGTGGTTTTGAAAGGAGTTATTTTTAAACTAACTTGTTAATCTATCAAAAGATATTAAAAATCTGTCTTAAAGTTGATGTGTGGTTTAATCTATTATCTTAAAGAACAATATAAGTTTTTAGATGGCTTTAATATCTGTTGCTTTCAACAGAATTCAGTTTTTAAGTTGACATGTTACAAAGTTTAAACAAATATTACTAAGTGAGATTAATTTAGAAGTAAATAATGAGATGAGATTCAGTAGTAGGTACTAAAAACTCCACTTGGAGTATCATTGTTAAACACAAATCTGGTCATGTCATTCTTCCAGAGCATGGGGCCTTTTGCCTTATAGGTAAATTTCAAACTCAATTTGGGGTGGTCTGGCCTGTGCCAGTCTCCCTCCACTCTGCTTCCTTGTCTCCAGGCTCCAGTTACATTAAACTTCCTCAGTTCCCAAAATACTCAATGTTCTCTTTTCTCTAACTCTTATAGATATTGTCTCTCCCTGCTTTCTTCTTCACCTTCTTCCTTGAAATATCACCTTAAATATGTCATTTTTCTGGATAGCCTTCCATGACAAAGCCAAGGTTAAGCACCCTTTCTTTGTGCTCCTATAACACCAACCTTATATTGATATACTTTCTGTAATATTGTAGAACTTTTCACTTATATGTATACCCTGCTGGATTGTGAACTTCTGGAAAACAGGGAGAATAGCTATTCCCAGCACTTGGCAACCTGCCTGGTACATAAGTCAACTCATAGTAAATATTTGTGAAATATTGAATGTGTGAATAAGTGAATGAATGATGAATGAATGTGAATAATGCCCCAATCTACAAACTTTAGGGTCTTACTTTTTTTACTCAGGTACAAATCCTAGTAAATTAACAAGCTAACTATATCAGCATCCCCCAGTCCTGCCTTTTAGACTTGATAGTTTTACATTACAGTCATTTACATTACATTTGAGGTATTTAAAATAGCTCTAGGGGCACCTGGCTGGTTCAATCTATAGAGCATGCAACTCTTGATCTCAGGGTCATGATTTCAAGCCCCATGTTGGGTATAGAGCCTATTAAAAAAAAAAAAAAGCTCCTCATTAAAAAAAGATGAGCGACTCATATTTTAGACTTATTTATGCATATTTATGTCTATATAAATTCATACCAAATTATCAGTATAAAAAATTAATACAAATTGATATTAAGGACAATCATTGGGAATTGTTAATAAGTGTCAGGGTAGCTAATTTAATATACAAATTTCTGGGCACCTGGGTGGCTCAGTCAGCTATCCATCTGCCTTTGGCTCAGGTGTTGATCCTGGAGTCATGGAATCGAGCCCCAAGTCAGGCTCCCTCCTCAGCGGGGAGTCTGCTTCTCCCTCCCCCTCTGTCCCTCCCCATTGCTCATGTTCTCTCTCTCTCTTTCTCTTTCTCTCAAAATAAATAAAATCCTTTTTAAAAAGTTTCTCGAAAAATATACACAAATTTCTTTAGAAACTGAATGTGAAAAACCCCCAAACTCTAGAATTGCTGTTAAAAAAAAGAATCCAAGAAAGTTGGTACCCAATTAGAAATATATGAAGTATGATGTTATCAGTTACTACACAGATAAAAATTTCTTTCTTTCAACATGTATCTTTTGAGTGACTAATGTGCTATGCATTGCTGTAGGCACTTGGGATACATAATTGAGCAATGTTAACTTCCTGAATGCTTTAATAAATAGGAAAAAATGGAGCCTAGAACACATACACACACACACGTTTATGCATATATGTAAGATACTAATTAGTATGTTGTAGATAAGCCTATTTCTGAAACCAATATCAAAAGATTTTAGGATTATTTAAAGTAAGATATTAAAGTTACTGTGAAAAAAACTAAATGATGGTAGGATTTGGGAGGAAAGGGGGAATTTCCTTAAATGTAATAAACAAATACAGTTGATCTGCAAGAATAATATACCTGACCTGTATGGTAGACTATGTTATTGTTGGAAACCTTTGCTGCTCCTCCCTATCCTATTGACCTCATGCCAGGCCTTAGCTTTGCCTTGACTAATAAAATAAGAGTGGAAATGATTTATGTTTATTTATGAGCAGAAGCTTTGAGTCAGAACATAGTGTCCTATATTCTCCTTCCTTCTCTGCTCTGACAACCAGCAGATCTGATAGATGCTTCTTCCTCACCCTAACGTCTGAAATAAAAATGACCTATAAGACGAGCCATTGCCAATCCTTGTTTGACATGTAACGTGAGCAAGAAAAAAAAAATGTTGAAAGCCATTGAAATTTTATTATGGCAACATAACCTCGCCCAGTGGTTGTCCAACTTGAGCATGCATTAGAATCATGTGAAGATTCTGTTAAAAGGCGCTTGTACAGGTTTTACACTGTTGGGCCCCTTAGTAGATCTGGGGTGGGGACAAAGAATTTGCATTTCTAGCAATTTACCATCAGATGCTGAGGTGCTTCAGAGCCCGCACTTTGAGAACTCACCTTTCCTGATACAGCCCATGAGTTCATATTCCTGGATACTCTAATTACTTAATAAATGTTATAGCAACAAAATGCGGAATATTTCCCAACTTTATTAATAAAGAAGTAAACTCTGTAAAATGCTCCTTTGATTTGTGGAACATGGACACACAAAATGTCATAAGAAACCCTAAATTTGGTAGAGTGGATTAGATAACCATGGAAATTACTATCATATTAGTCAGATTCAGATAAAAGCTGCTAAAAATACACAAAGAGCAAAGGGAGTTTGAGAAAGAAACAGTCACATCTGATTGTGGGAGAAAATGCCATCCTGATGGACTTAGTAGGAATTCTCTCAAAAAAGGAGGGTAGTTAAAGAGGTCATTGCATGTGGAAGGACCAAGGATGACCAAAATGAGAGAGGTGAGAAAGTGTGAAATGCATCTGAACATAACACTGATAGAGTTCGCTACTGAGAGACAGATAAAGGAGAGTCTCTTTCAAAAGTCCAGTTTCTAATTTGGTCTGTAATGAAACACAGTGAAGCTTCAGTTCAGTACTGTTTTTTGTATTCATGTTTGCATTGAGGTGCTTTGGGAGTTTTGGTTGCTAAAGGTGGCAAATTAATACGAAGGGTAGGCCTTATGATTGTCCAGGAAGTCCTGGAGAGACTGCTGTGAATAATAGCTATTGTCAAAGAGGAAGTCGGTGAGAGAGGCCAGCATGGAGTCTTGACCAAAGGACACTCCCCTGTACATCAGGTTTAGCTAGGAGACGTGGAAGTGAGGAAATGGAAATTGGTTCCATGCGCTTCAGTCCTGTGTAAAGTCTGCGTAGAACTAGTTGGAAGAGCATTGCTCTCTCCGTCAGATGTTTTGTGGTTTCTTTTCTATGGCCCAAGGTCACACTGCTTTGTGGTATTTCTCCCCTACAGGGAGACCTCAGCAGGCAGAAAGGGAGTTGACTGGGATGTAGAATGATTTTAGTGTTGTGTGAGGGTGTCTAGGAACAAACTGTTTTCAGGCAGATCGCTAACCTCTTTGGGCCTTGGTTTCTTAATTTCTAAAATATCATTCTCTCAGGTTCCAGTATTCTATTTTTCTAATACTTTCGGCCAACAAAATTCCAGTATGTGTTAACTTGCCCAATTTCTATTATACATACCACAAATTAAGTTCATAATCTTTGAGATGCATGAAGTACGCTGCAGTATTTGAAATAAATGTATTTCTTTTAGAGTTGGGGTACTCTGTAGTGCTCAGTTAATCAGAAAATAGTTTTCTAAAGGCTTCCAGAATTTTGTTTTTGCTCCATTACCTATAGATGGTGTATTTTATTTTTAGATTTGAACTTTGATACTGAATAAGCATAAACGTATGAAAAAGCATGGCCTAATGTTATAGTTTCAAATAGCTGCTTATTTTGTTCAGTATGAAAACCAATTGCCATTATTATTTTAATGACATAGATACCAACATGCATTTGAAAACAAATTAATGTTGATTCAAAGATTCTGTATAATTGAAAACATTTGTTTTAATCTCTTTTACAACCATTATAGGAGGGGGAAAAAATGAAAATACTTGCCAGTCTTGAGGTCTTTAAAAAATGGATTGGTTCAGAATTGTGGTTATAATTCTGTTTAATGTAAATAATTTGTGGCTATAGCAATGCCATGATCTTAAGGAACTTGCAAAGTTTTTCCTTGGATTTACATAAAACACCATCTTGATCTTAAATTTGGCTTTTGCCTCTAGTTAATTTGTCAGGTCTAAACACATGCCATTTCCTCAGCAACTGCAAACAGGCCTTTCATGTTAGGTCCAGTACAACTCAAATCTACTCCTTTTACAAGTATTTTAAAGCTTGACTAGTATTGCTGTTATTGGTTCATTTTGGGAGGGAAATTCATCCTAATTAGCATTTCTTTTAGAAACATTCTGAAGGTGATTCTTGGTTCATATTTAGGACACACCAGAAAAAGTATACAATAATCATCTGGGGACTTACAAACACACTTGATTACCCGTAACTGCTGCCTGCTTCAGTAACATCCCTTAGGTTCTTGAGAACAAAGCTAAACACCAGTGTTCCATACCATATGAAATAAAGTACTGTAAAATATTTGCCAGAATCAAAAATAACATTTTGATGTCCTCAGAGAATTCACTTATATTTAAAGAAATCCAATTGGAAATTAGTTTGAAGATATATAATGTGTTCATGAAGCAAAGAAAATAATCGTCCTCAAATTTTTTGATTTGTTGCTATTCCAACTTCAGATTTTTGTATGAGGTTCTTAAGATAGGAACATAACATTAGTTATTTTGCTTTCTCATATACAGTGCCATATGCAGACTGAAACTGAACTCTCTCAGTCTATTAGTCAAATAATATTAGATCTAAGAGAAAAAGTTTGTTGTGTGTATGTAAGCAATGTAACGTATTTTAATTGAGCACCCCAAGTTCTGAGTAGTAAACTGAAATTGTTGATTTAAGCTATTGGAGCATGCTATGTGATTAGGACAGCGAAGTGTTTTGTTGTTGTTGTTGTTGTTGTTTTTTAACGAAACGAAAACAAAAGGCTGGAATTAATTCCATGTCAATCTTTTTTTGTTATTCTTATCATAAAAAGGTGTCAGTCAAAATTCTATAGTTCTTGATCAAGTTTCAGATACTAATTTATAAGTGAGTACTTAGGTGAGTTTCTACACTTGAAAATGGATTAGGAAAATTAATTAGAAAAAGTGGTTTATACTTTTATGTGAGTTTTCAAAACAAAATAAGAAAAATTTAACTTAAAAATAAACTATACATAAAAATATGAACTGTATAGTTCAACAAAGATGATGCAGATGGCCTCAAGAGCAGCCTAATCCCAGAACTTGCACATCCCTTGTGAAACATTGACATTTTCATTAACATTAGGAAACCACCAAATACATTAATCCTGTCCAACTCTGCTGAATGGGCTAGACTTGGCATATATCTAGCCAAAAAAGGGAGTCAGAGAAATAAGAATATACCAGGACTGCTCAGTCTCTAACATAAATATATTAATCAACTTGTGGATATTCATACTATAACCTTCCTTTTTTAGAAGTCAGCTAGATTCAGGAATAATTAAGATAAATGAAGAAAAAGACTGGACTAAAATTTGAACCTGAATTATAAATATAAAGCACAGTAGAGTAATTAAGCTCTTGAAAAGCACTATTGATACAAGAAATTTTGTGTCATAACTTTTAGTCAAGGTTATTTTTATTCTTATGAGAAACAAACACGAGCTGTGCATATATTTTTTTTTAATGGTCAGAGATGGCATATAATTTATCTTTCCCTTCCTCAAGAGATCAGCAGTACCGTGTTTTCTGTGTATTAGCTGCCCAATAAAGAAATGACTGTTGAGCGAATAAAGATAGAGGATGTAATATATAATCAGTATTTGAGTTTCCTTTTAATCAATTCAGTGATTAAAAATGGACAGAACTCTGAAATTGATACTTAATGCATATTTCTTTTTTTTTTTTTTTAATCCTTGTGGTCACCTAATTATCCATGTTGATTGGGGATATAGTTTTGGAAAATTTTAATCTAAACTATCTACTTTAGTTAGTATTTTACAAAACTTTTACAGCAGTGAAGTTGACTACTTTGAGTTTACATTCTCTGCCATTGTGGGGGTGAAATAGAGATGAATAACTTGACCTGTTTAATCTGTTCCTAAGTATTCAAGTATTGATGTTTTAAATGAAACTACACAGTATATAAATATATACTTGTAAAAAATTTTTTAGTAACATATGAATATAGAGAGTAAAACGTTATGTTCTTTTCATGTATCTTAACTCATTAGACTTCATTAGGTAGCCTACTATCAGGGGTTTCAGATATATCTTTTTGACCACTTTCTATAACATTTCATATGTATATAAGCAACATTTTTACGTTTTGTCATTATATTTCAGCCTTGATATTTAATATAGCTAATAATGTAACATTTAATCATTATTGAGATTATATCTATAGAATTCCTTCTTTTATTTGACAGTGTTTCTTATCAGGTCTTTCTATAGCAGACCAATCCAATAGTTGGTCTTGTAATCTTAAAGTTAAAAAAGAAAAGGTTCCCTTTGAACCTTTGCAGGAATAAGTTCCATATCAGTAAGTATTACAAAACAATAAGCAAATGTCATAATATTAGTAGCAGGCCAGTAATCTCAAGGCAAATTCGGGGGGGATTGTATGGTTTTTAAAAAATTTTTTATTCTCAATGTTGGTGAGATCAATTTTTTGTTTATGTTACTAGTGACAGAATAATTCATTTTATTTTTCTGTTGTGATTTCTAATAACACTAGCAGTAAATAAAATGATAAAATAATTGGTAGAATTTCAGAATTAGAAGACATTCAATCAGTCAATTATGAAGGTAATTTACTTCCAGGCTCTTGTTTAACAGACAACAAAATTGAACCCTAAAGTTAAATGAGTTACTCCAGATTGGTAGCGAAGTTATGACTGTGAATCATTCAAATCATTCAAATCAAGAGTCTTTTCCACTGTAGCATGCACTGCCTTCAAGAAATATTTTAAAGATTTATTGAGTACTACATCTTTTATATCCCATTATGTTTACCAAATAAAAAAAGTGGGAAACAAAATAGTTTTCATTGTTTTCAGCTTAATAGAGACCATAATGATATAGCACATGTACATACCAGATTTTAAGTTGGTGTCAAATGGTAGGGTGTTCTTCAAGATTTCATAACTGTATAGAATGATAGGAACAGAACATCAGCTGTAATTAAAAGTCAAGTATGACGATATTTACTTGTGGGAATTTCATGCAATGTAACTAAGATTAACAATACTTCAAGTGTCAGTAAATGTATTTTTAAGGGAAAACATGCAAAAAAATGATAATCACCTCACAGAGCTACAAACGCTTCAAAAATGGTTTGCTAGTGACATCTGCTGGTGTAATTTGGTAATAAAAATAAAAGTATCTCCTGGAAATAATTTAATGGAAATTAAGGGTGAGACAAAGACTCTTTGTGGGCAGAATTGTTTTTTTTTTTAACTATCATTTACACTTACAATTTTAAAAAAAATTGTGTTTGTGGGTTCCCCCTCTCATTGGTATTTGACCAAGTATATTATTCTAATAACAATATTAAACTTTATACTTTCTTCTCCACAGTGTATAATTCCAGCCTGAACCTCTCTAATAAGTTGTGTATCACCTAAGTTGTTTGATATGGTGCTGCACTTTTTCCTCCTCCTCTTTCCTGAACCTTGCACATAACCTTGCAAATGTAGAGATTCAATAACCGTATACTAGATATTTATGCCATTTATAGGCTAACTAACAGAAAAGTCTCTGTGTACATGAGTTATAGGCATTATATTTATGCACATTAAAAAATGAGACTTTGTATTAGAGAACAGTTTCATTAGGAAGAGAAATGACTTTGGTTTTTTTCCCCCCTATGGAACAGATTTTCTGCACTATAAAATATAGAGAAATAAAATACACTCAGTCCTTGGGTATTTTTTCTATTGGCACTTATTTCCTAGATGACTGTACTATGGATTTAAGTTCTACTTATAGATGAATCACCCCTCTTCCTTGACCCCCAAACCTGTACAGCAGCCATTTGCTTCATTAACGTTTCCATTGGTAGGTAACAGTCATCTCAAACTTACCATGTCCGAAATAAAACTGATTTTCTCCTCAAACCTGTTCCCCATAGTCTTCCTCACTTCAGTAAACGGATGTTTTATCCTTTTGCTTGCTCAAATAAAAAATATTTTAATAATTTGTAAATTTTCTCTTTCTCTTGTACCATCAAGGAATTCCACCAACTCTGTTTTTGAAATACCTTTGGAGTCTTACCACTTTTCTCTACCTCTACCACTTAATGACCTAGTCAAGCCACAATCGTCTTTCCCCTCCTAATTCACCTCTTTGCTGGTTTTTTTTTTTTTTTAAGATTTTATTCATTTGAGAGAAAGAGAGACAAAGAGAGCACAAGCAGAGGGAGAGAGGCAGAGGGAGAAGGAGAAGCCGACTCCCCGCTGAGCTGGGAGTTTGGGCTCCATCCCAGGACCTGGAGATCATGACCTGAGCTGAAGGCAGACACTTAACCGCCTGAGCCACCCAGGCGCCCCTCGCCTCTGCTGTTAACCTTGCCTTCCTGTGGTTTGTTTTCTAATGAGCAGCCAAAGATTATCTTAAAATTTAAGGCAGGTCTTTGTCACTCTTCTGCTGAGAACCATCCAAAGGTTTTGTTTTGTTTTTTTTTTTTACCATACCTAAAGGCCCCTACCAAGAACTTTGGACCACTCCTTCCCTCCTCCACTGTGACTGTGACCTCCTTTCCTACCGCGGCTTCCCTCCCCTCTTTTGTTCCAGCTACAGTAATCTACTTTGCTGTTCTCCTTCGGTGCCATGAAAACTCCTAGTCAGGAGCTTTGTGCTTGCTCTTCCTTCAATCAGATACTCTTCCCTCCATCCTGTAAGGCTTCTGATCACATCATCAAATTTCACCTTCTTGGAGAGGCCCTTCTGGATTACACTACCTAAGATAAGAAGGCCCGACCACATCTGTTTCTCCTCTTCCCCTGCGTCATGTTTTGCCATAGCACTTATCACCACTAGACATATTTACTTGTTTCCTCGTACCTTTCCCTGGCTCAGAATGTCAGCTGTATGGAAACAGAGATTCTCTATTGTCCACTGTTACCGCCTTAGAACTGAAACTAGTGCTTACACATAGTAGGCATTCAGTCAGTATTTGTTGAGGAAATCAGTGAGCCTTAAGACGTGAATGCAGAAAGTAATTTGATTTGCATTATAATAACCGAATCTGTTAAATAGTGAGGCCCCTTCTAATGGGGTCTGTTCTGTATAAATCTTTCTGTGCATACCATACTTTTTATATTTAACTCAGATTACGATAGTGTTTCATGGTTAGGCTAAGGCTCAGACAATACTCTTGGTATCAAAATGCAGGGCCATATTACTATTTTAAAGATTCTTTTTGGGGGAATAATTACTTTTTTGTTCTTTTGACACAGACATCTGACCCTCAATTACATTAACAGACCTTATACACATGAATGGAAAGAAGAATAGCCCCTTTTGAATTCGGGCTAAGACTTTATCAATATGAAGTGCTTCCCACAGGGTTCTGCTGAAAGAACCAAACTTCCATCATAATGAAATTGCAAATTCATTTGTACATGCCCTTTTTTATTTGAAAGCTACTTTTTGATGTTTGGTCTGCAATTAGATTTATTGTTTAAGGTCACAAATATGCAATCCTGACTAGAACAAGTTGTCAGAATCCTTTATCTATTCAGCACTGCACAAAGATAAATGGCTATCTCTTAACAATAGCATACCAAAGCCAAAAATTTGTTCCCACTTGTATATAATCTTTAATCAATCTGCTGCTTTCTGTTTTCCAGTCAATAGACGCTTAGCCTTACCCACTCACCACCCCACCTATCTAGAAATTGCCCAATTATGGGTTTTAAATTACTGAGAAACACTTCAGATGGAAAAAACATAAGTTTAAGAATGTTAATGCTATAATTTTCCCATGCATATTTTTCGCTTAACATATGAATTCTTTTGCCTTTACCCTCATTCTGTGTGGGGTGAATAATTATGTAGTATGTTAGCTAAATTCTGTGATTACATTTCTCACTGTTAACATGATCACAAAGTAGATCATGTTTCTTAATTAAAATGAATTCTTAAGTGTTTTAAAAGATCTATCTACATGAATTAAATTCTTTTCTGAGATTCTGTGTGTCCTCCAGTAAAAATATCTACATTTAGACTTGTTCAGAAGGACTTCTTACATTATGATGCATTTCCTTTGTGACCTTTCATATAAAAGGTATACTGAGAGAGTTGCCCAATTAGATTTGAGGCTGTACTTTTTATCCAAGAATATCCAGTGTCTAAAATTAACATACATTTGAGCATCATTGTATCACCAATCTCATAGTTTCTCCAAAGGATTCTGATAGTAGATATCCAACAATTCTTTAGTAACTTGATCATACTTATAAAGCAGGCCATTAAGACTAGTATAGTAATGTCCCCATTTTAAAATCTTGTTTAAATATTTTTTGCAGATCCGAGAATCTTTTTTTAATTGTCATGCAGTTTGAACCTTCCCCCAGTTAAAAGGAATACACTGTTTCAGAAGGAGGTATAAGAGAAAACCACAGCTTTTAAGTCAGAGGAACTTTTTTTTCCTGAATTCCGACTATTATTTATTTTGTGACCTCTTGGAATTTGCCCGTTTTGGGGGAGGGGGCCTCTGCCCAGCTATAGAATAGAGAAATACTTATTCATAGAGGTGTGATATAATTAAATGAGACAACACATATAAAGTACCCAAAATAATGCCCAGCAATAGTAAATACTCAATAAATATTATTTGAACTCCTGCCTCTGTGCCCTCCCCTTACCCCCCACTCTGTTCCCCTTGCTGTGTTATCCATTCTGATTGGGCTTACTCAAAAGTTAAAACTGTTGAACTAAACTTGAAGCCTTTTTGTGCCTGCCAGCTCTACATTGCTCTGCATTCACTGAATTAATAAGTAGGGAGAAGTCAGGACCTTGAATTGATCTATTCATAATACCCAGCAGGTATATGTGGCCTTTTCTTCTCAACAAATTGCTCCCCCAGGGATTGGGTAAAATGAATATTCCACTCTGAGCCTTCATTTTAAGTCCACATGGAGCCCCCAGAAGATATACTTGATTCTCTCTTCCACCTGCAAATAGAGAGTTGAGCCTTAAATTATGTTAATTTGACATAGGAAATTTTAATCATCCTGTGTAAGATGGCTTGCTTCATTGTTTGTTGCATTTGTACTGCTCAGATCACTGTCCTAAAAGTTTCACCTTTTAAAAGTAATCAATTTCAGAATAAATTTTAATAGCAACTTAATATACTACTTTATATCTCAAAAATTGTTACTTTATCATAAATTTTTATTGTTTTAGGTGCAAAGATGGTTTGAAAGGATTTACATTCTCTGCTCTTAGGTAAGTAGTTTATTTACCTTTATGTTAAGAGAGAATTTGCAAGTTAACTTTTTCAAAAAATAATATTATTACACATAATTACCATAGATGTTTATCGACTCAGTTTTCTAGCCCAAAATAATTGCAGAAGTCACAGTCACTTTTACGATATTTTATTAAAAGAGTAATTTATTGGATTTCTTTCCCCCTAAAAATCAGTCAATCAACAACTGTTTTGGGGGGCGCCTGGGTGGCTCAGTCGTTAAGCGTCTGCCTTGGGCTCAGGTCATGGTCCCAGGGTCCTGGGATCGAGCCTCGCATCGGGCTCCCTGCACCACGGGAAGCCTCCTTCTCCCTCTCCCACTCCCCCTGCTTGTGTTCCCTCTCTCACTGTTTCTCTCTCTGTCAAATGAATAAGTGAAATATTTTTTTAAAAAAATCAACAACTGCTTTTGGGACCTATTGTGTGCCTCATATCACTGGGTGTTAGGAAAGAATTAGAACTCTCTCTTCAAGGAGCATTGGAAAAACAAAGCTACATGTGAATAATTACTGCAAAATTAAATACTGAATTGTGTGGTATCACATTATGAGTTTCATTAGGACAGGGCTCATGTCAGACACATTTTGGATCATAAGCTTCACTAGAGTCACTAGAATCTGCTTTTCACCCTGTATGCCATCTCTTGCCAAAGTTATTGGCAGATAGTAGTAGATAGTGTAGAAAAGTTGGTTGGCAGCACTTCCATTATATTTTACAGTTCACCAAGCATTTTCACATAGATTAGAAAATTTTCACAGCAGTTCTCAGAGATGGGTATTTTATGCCCATGTGACATGAGGCTTAGAATACCTGACTAATTTAATGTCACACAGTGACTGCATATACTTACTTGAAACCTAATGCTCTTCCAGTTTGTATTATAAATGTTGCCTCTTTTATTCTCCCAAGTACATATAGTAGATGCTTAGTGAAGATTAGGTGTGGAGTATTTATTATAAGTATAGGAGGGAAAAATTAGGGTAGGCTTCGGTGTGCTAGAAGATTTCATACCACTGTCTTTTTAGGTTATTTTGAGGATCAAATGAGTTAATGCATGAAAAGCGTTTACAACTGTGCTTGGCACATAGTGCTCAAGAAATGTTGGCTATTACTGTTATTATTATTCTTATGGGGATAAGCCTTAAACTGCACTTGAAGGATAGCTTTAGAGAACTAGAAGGGAAGAGGAGGAACCTTCTGGGTAGAAGTGAATAATGTTAACAAAAGTATGAAAATTATAAACACGAAATGTGAAGTAAGAGTGGGAAAATCAACTTAATTGGTATGAAAAGCTTATTTTAGGGATCATAAGGTTTTGTGGGGTTTTTTTATTTTTTTAAATGATGGTCAGAGCAGGGCCAGATTATGGAAGACCTAAACAGAAAAAAAAAGAGGACAAATTTGAATTTGATAAGATGGGCAGTAGAGAGCCACTAAAGGGTTTTGAGCAGGGTAGTTGACATTGTTTCAGAAAGATTAGTCTGGCCACAGTATTTGGGACAGACATTGTGAAAGAGAGAATCAGAAGGAAGAAAGATGAAGTGATAAGGACTGGGATTTGGGCGACTGGAGGATTAAAGAGAAAGAGGCAAAGTTGAGACTGATGTCGAAGGAAATGAAGACCTACTGATTGATACTTTCCTTCTTCCTCTTTCCCTCCAATCCTTGCTACGAGCCAAGTTTTGAAAACCTAAGTACATGAGAAAAGGTGCTATTAACAGAAAATCAGATGGCGTGCAAGGAAGCTAGTTTGGGAGGGGACAAATTGAGTCCCCTGTGTGAATAAGAGTATCTTTTGTTGTGGAAACTCTGTGGTAACAGTAACTAAGTCATAATACACAGCGGTAATTTTTTCATATTATATTTTTCATTGAAAGATCATGAAACATTTCAGAAAATAACTTTTTGTTGTTGCATTGACTGTAAGGATTCTATGTTATGTCAAAAGTTTATAACAAAACCAAAAGTTGGTTTTTCTAAAGAGAAGACTGCCTTTTCCCGTATCTCTCCATAGGCTCCCAGAATCCTTACAGAAACTCAAAATGTATCCGATATTTTTGTGTCTCTTCGTCAAATCCACTCAAAATAAGGGGCTGGATTGAACTATTTGCACTTAGAATTTACTCTGTATTATAGGAAAATATTCTGGAAAAAAATGGTTATTAATTCTTGCTAATTTAGTAGAAGTTATGAGAACAGATAGAGAGAAAGAGTCAAGGATAGAGTCAAAGGCTGGGAACCAGTTCAGGAGCCTTATGGTATACCAAACCTGCATCAACATAGTTAGAAGTGTATAGACAGCTTGGTGATTAAGAGCCCAGGCTTTAGAGTCAGACAGTTTTTTTGGTCCAAGTAATTACTGTTTTTGAATGTGGTCAAATGCTTTTTCATGCTAACTCTCACGGAAATGATGGCACCTACTTCGTAGTGTTGCTATGAGGATTAAATGATTTAATCCTCTGTACTGTCCTGTCATATAGTAAATGTTCAGAAAATGCTCATTATTACTATATTTGATCATTCAGTATGTATTAATTAAATTTTTACTATGTGCCAGACACTATACTAGTCCCTGGGGTGTAATAGCAAAAGATATATAGAGTCTCACAGACCCCACAGTTTAATGGGGGATGCAAACTACTAATAAGGTGCTTCTACTATTGGGGACTCATTGGGCCTTGACTGCACAAAAGAAGGATTGCTAACTCACTGTTGCTTGGGCAGGGACAGTTTCTCCAAGGAAGTGACCTCTAATCTGAGATGGTCAGTCCTGGCCAAAAGAGAAATAGTTTTCTGAACAGTGTGAGAGAGATGATTATATCTGTTCTAACATAGTTTTTGTCTTGTTTATAAAGAACAATAGTACAGACCTTGAACTCTCCATGCACACCCATGATTAAGAACCAAATTCTTTTGGAATAACAACTACTGAGACTGCACAGCTGCCACCTTGTGACAATCTCATTACATGCCCTTTATGATTTAATAAGCTAGATATTTTACCAAGTTTGTCCGAATGAGATGGGATACAGTTGTTGATAGTAACAGCTTTTTTCACCTCTCTTTTCTGAGTGTTTACATTTTCTTATTCTATTTGTCATAGGTCCCATGTTCCAGAACCTTAGTGTAGTATTACTGATCCCTTGTTTTTGTCTGCATTTTATGTATTTTCTGAAAGTTCAGCAGGTAGAGTTCTCTTAAGAAAGCTTAGTTATTCTTTATAAGAGCAATGACTTATAGTGAAGGTACAAACAGCAAAAATGAAAACTAGTAAAGGATACTGATTGAATGATATCTAATGGTAGCAACTCTTTTTTTCTTTTCTTTTCTTTTCTTTCTTTTTCACATTGTCTGGGAAAAAAATACTCCAGTTTTGATGAGATAAGAATAGTGTCTTCTCCCAGATATTAGGTTTTTCAGAAGAGAAATAACTAGATTAGAATAACATTTAATTTAAGGTTTTCTTTTTTTTTTAATGAGTTATCGTTTTATTTATTTTTTTAAAGATTTTATTTATTTATTTGAGAGAGAGACAATGAGAGATCGAGAGCATGAGAGGGAAGAGGGTCAGAGGGAGAAGCAGACTCCCTGCTGAGCAGGGAGCCCAATGTGGGACTCGATCCCAGGACTCCAGGATCATGACCTGAGCTGAAGGCAGTTGCTTAACCAACTGAGCCACCCAGGCGCCCGAATTTAAGGTTTTCTAATGAAATTATGTGAGAATGCATGGAATCTTGACCATTTGATGATTCTCAGTCTTTAGTTTCCTCCATTTCCCTGAATATCTTTATATGACCTAATATTGCATTGCAGCTATTTTATGACTCATAGTGACATGAGATATAACTTTATACTGAAAAAGGAGAACCTCATTCAATTGTAACTATTAGTAGAATTTAGAAAAAAAATAGAATTTTTTGATCAACTAGTAGACCCACGTAAATATTTCACCTGCTTTTGTGTTTGAAAAAACTTTAAGGTATGTAATATCTTTAAAAAGTGGTAACTTAAGTTAAAAGGATACATCATAAAAGTGTTATGCTGTATTTTACTTGGTTTATTTGATTTTAAAATACCTGCATTGTTGGGAAACTTGGGAAGATGGTGGAGTAGGCGGACCCTAAGTTCACCCCCTCCCATGTTGACAACTAGATATCACTCACATCCGTGTAAATACACTAGAGAGCAATCCAAAGATGGGCAGAACAAACTTCACAACTAAATGTAAAGAAGCTGCATCTGAGAGGCGTGCCTGGGTGGCTCAGTCAGTTAAGTGTCTGCCTTCAGCTCAGGTCATGATCTCAGGGTCCTGGGATCTAGCCATGTCGGGCTCTCTGCTCAGTGGGGAGTTTGCTTCTCCCTCTCATTCTCCCTCTGTGCTTTCCCTCTTTTTCTCTCTCAAATAAATAAATGAACTCTTTAAAGAAAAAAAAAGCTGCATCTGAGAGGTTACGAAGGGTAGAAACAGTGGTTGGGAGCTGCCTACAGGAGGGAGGGAGCTACGGGTGTAGAGAGGGAAAAGAAAATAGTCTCACACTAGGGAGCCCAAACCAGAAGACAAATGCCCATAATATATGGCTTTGAAAACCAGAGGAGCTGAATTCCTTGAGTTTGTATAAACAGCAGGATTTGGAGTCTGGAGCTTAAAAAGTCAGCTGACTCAGCACTGGGCAAGATGGGAGAGTGAGTGATAGCTGAATCCCACCTTTAAAGAGACAGCAACCCATGGAGAGGCAACATAGAAACGACAGTTTGCATAGTGCCTCGGACAAACAGGAGGAAGATATGTTTATACTGATTTTGAGTGTGTTAGGGGACTTCTCTGGGAACAAAGGAGATGGCAGGCACCATTTTCCTTCCCTGCTGCCCAGCATTAACACAGGGCCACCTGTGGGCAGCACTGCACAGACACTTGCTACCTAACCTGCTAGCAGTGTGCCTTGCCCATGTGTTCTGCTGAGGACTGGCACACTCCAAGCAGGCTGACCTCAGCCCTTAGTCCAGGACACCTTTTGCTAACACCACTGCCCTACCCCCAAGCCCTCCTGCAGTCATGTCTTCTCAGAGCTTGCAGCCTGTGTCTCACTAACACCACAGAGAGCAAGCAAAGCCCACAACAGATACAGAGTCAATGAAGATGTCTGGAGTGAAAGAAAAAGCGATTCAGACACAACACAAGCAACACAAACAGGAGATTCCCCTGAAGTGCCAGGTTCTGGTGAACAGGGGACACTGTGCTGCAAAGCAGTACAGGACCTCTTCTTCATGAAGCCATTACTTTCAAGAGTAGAAGGTGTAGCTGACTTTCCTAACACAGAGAAACTGACACAGAGAGATAGACAAAATGAGGAAACAGAGGAATATGTCCCAAATGAAAAAAAAGGACAAAATCACAGCAGGAGATTTAAGTGAAACAGAAAAAAGTAAGATGCTTGATAGAGAATTTAAAGTAATGCTCATAAAGATAGTAGACTTCAGAAAAGGGTGGAGGACATCAGTGAAACTCTTGACAAAGAGATAAAAAATGGGTGCCTGGGTGGCTCAGTTAAGTGTCTGCCTTCGGCTCAGGTCATGATCCCAGGGTCCTGCGATCGAGCCCCACATTGGGCTCCCTGCTCGGCGGGAAGCCTGCTTCTCCCTCTCCCACTCCCCCTGCTTGTGTTCCCTCTCTCGCTGTGTCTCTGTCTGTCAAATAAATAAATAAAATCTTCTAAAAAAAAGAGAGAGAGATAAAAACATATCAGGTGAAGAACTCAATAAATGAAATTAAAAATACAATAAATGGAATAAATAAACAGTAGGCTACAGGAAGCAGAGGAGCCTATAAGTGACCTGGAGGATAGGGTAATGGAAAGCAATCAAGCTGAACAGGTGAGAGACAAATAAATACTACATAATGAGAATAGACTTAGAAATTCAGCGACTCCATCAACCATAAGAGAGAGAAAGGGGAGCAGAAAATGTATTTGAAGAAGTAATAGCTGAAAACTTCCCAAATCATGGGAGGGAAACAGAGATCCTGATTCAGGGGCACAGAAATCCCCCTGTTAGGATTCAACCTAAGGAGGTATACACCAAGACACATAGTAATTAAAATGGTAAAAAATAGTGATAAACAAAGAATTTTATTTTATTTTATTTTTTTAAGATTTTTATTTGACAGAGAGAGAGAGACAGCGAGAGCAGGAACACAAGCAGGGGGAGTGGGAGAGGGAGAAGCAGGCTTCCCGCCAGGCAGGGAGCCTGACTCAATCCCAGCACCCAAGGATCATGACCTGAGCCGAAGGCTGACACTTAACGACCGAGCCACCCAGGTGCACCAGGAAAGAATTTTAAAGACTGTAAAGAAAAGAAGACAGTTACATACACAGGAAACCCCATAAGGCTATCAGCTGATTTTTCAGCAGAAACTTTGCAGACCAGAAGGGACTGGTACGATATATTGAAAGTGCTCAAAGGGAAAAAATCGGAAGCCAAGAATATTCTATCCAGCAAGGATAGAATGAATTTCCCAGACAAACAAAAGTTAAAAGAATTCATGACCACTAAACCAGCCCTACAAAAAATGCTAAGGGGGGCTTTGTAAGAGGAAAACAAAAATCATAAGTAAGAGTAAGAAAAAACAGGAAGCACAAAAACAACAAAAAAATAAGTATATCAATAAAAATCAGTCAAGAGAAGCACAAAATAAAAGGATGTAAAATATGATACCAAATATCTGACATGTGGAGAGGAGAGGAGTAAAATTAAGCAACTATTAGCTGAACATAGACTGCTATATGAGGAAGATGTTATATACAAACCTAATGAAGTCAAAAACAGTAATAAAAAAAAAGAATAAGGAATCCAAATATTTTGCTAAAGAAAGCCAACAAATCATGAAAGAAGAGAGCAAGAGAAGAAAGGAACAGAGAGAAACTATAAAAATAACCATAAGTCAAGTAATAAAATGGCAATAAATACATACATATTAATAATTACTTTGAATGTAAGTGGACTAAATGCTCCAATCATGGCACATGATGACAGAATGGATAAAAAAGCAAGACCCATCTACATGCTGCCTGCCAGAGACTCATTTCAGACCTAAGGGCATATGCAGACTGAAAGTGAAGGGATAGAGAAACATCTATCATGCAAATGGAAGTGAAAAGATAGCCTGAGTAGCAACTTATATCGACAAAATAGACTTCCATACAAGGACTGTAACAAGGGACAAAGAAGGACACTGTATGATCATAAAGAATAAAATCCAACAAGAAGATATAACAATTGTAAATATTTATGAATCCAACTTGGGAGCACCCAAATAAATACATAAAGCAGCTAATAACAAACATAAAGAAAATGATCAATAGTAATACAGTAACAGTAGAGGACATCAACAAAGAAACAGTGGTTTTGAATGACATATTGGCCCAGATGGATCTAACAGATATAGTCAGAACATTCTATCCTAAGACAGCAGAATACACATTCTTTCCGAGTGTACATGGACCATTCTCCAGAATAGATCATATATTAGGCCACAAAACAAGTCTCAACAAAATCAGAAAAATTGAAGTCATAAAAATACATCTCTTCTGACCACAATGGTATGAAACTAGAAATCAAGCACAAGAAAAAACATGAAAAGCACATAAATACATGGAGGTTAAATAACATACTACTAAACAATGAATAAGTAAACCAAGAAATCAAAGAGGAAATAAAAAAGTACATGGAGACAAATGAAAATGCAAACACAACAGTCCAAAATCTGGGATATAGCAAAAGCTGTTCTAAGAGGGAAGTTTATAGCAATATAGGCCTACCTCAAGAAGCAAGAAAAATCCTAAATAAACAACCAATCTAACCTTACATCTAAAGAAACTAGAGAAAGAACAACAAACAAAGCCACAAGCCAGTAGAAGGTAGGAAATAACAAAGATTAGAGCAGAAATAAAGAAGAAACTAAAAGAACAATAGAACAAATCAGTGAAACCAGGAGCCAGTTCTTTGAAAAATCAACAAAATCATAAGCCTTTAGCCAGATTCATAAAAAGAGAGAGGACTCAAGTAAATAAAATTAGAAATGAAAGGGGAGAAGTAACAACCGAAGCACAAAAATCAAAAAAATTGTAGGAGAATGTTAACCTGTGTCCCAGGAAACAAAAGTCCAGGACCAGATGGTTTCACAAGGGGATTCTACCAAACATTTAAAGAAGAGTTAACACCTATTCTCAAACTATTCCAAAAAATAGAAAAGGAAAACTTCTTAATTTATTCTATGAAGCCAACATTACCCTGATACCAAAGCTAGATAAAGACACTACAAAAAAAGAGAAATACAGGCCAATATCTCTTTCTGAACATAGATGCAAAAATTCTCAACAAAATACTAGCAAACTGAACCCAAAAATACATTAAAAATTCATTCACCAGAATCAAGTGGAATTTATTCCTGGGGTGCAAGGGTGGTTCAGTATTCACAAGTCAATCAGTGTGATTCATCACATCAATAAAAGAAGGAATAAAAACCAAATGATCATTTTAATGGATGCAGAAAAAGCATTTTAGAATATAGAACATCCATTCATGATAAAAACCCTCAACAAAGTGGGATTAGAGGGAACACCTCAACATAATAAAAGCCATAAATGAAAAACCCACAGCTAACATAATACTCAATGGTGAAAAACCGAGAGCATTTCCCCTAAGGTCAGGAACAAGCCAAGGATATCCACTCTCACCACTCATATTTAACAGAGTACTGGAAGTCCTAGCCACAGTGATCAGAAAAGAGGAAGGAAGAAGTAAAACTTTTTCTATTTGCAGATGACATGATACTATATATGGAAAACCTTAAAGTCTCCACCAAAAAGCTATTAGAACTGATAAATGAATTCAGTAAGATTGCATGATACCAAATCAACATACAGATATTCATGGTATTTTTATATACTAATAAGCAACAGAAAGAGAAATTAAGAAAGCAATTCCATTTACAATTGCACCAAAGGTAATAAAATATCTAGGAATAAACTTAACCAAGGAGGTGAAAGACTTGTACTCTGAAAACTATAAAACATTGATAAAAGATGTTGCTGTTTCCACACAAACAAGTGGAAAAATAATCTGTGCTCATGGATTGGAAGAACAAATATTGTAAAAGTGTCCATACTACACAAATGTATACAATCTACAGATTTAATGTAATCCCTATCAAAATACCAACAACATTTTTCACAGAACTGGAACAAAGAATCCTAAAATTTGTATGGAACCACAAAAGACCCCGAATAGCCAGAGCAATTTTGAAAAAGAAAAGGAAAGTTGGAGATGTCACAGTTCCAGACTTCAAGTTATACTACAAAGCTTTAGTAATCAAAACAAGCATGGTACTAGCACAAAAATAGGCACATAGATCAATGGAACAGAATAGAAAACCAGAGGTAAATTCACAATTATATGGTCAGTTAATCTTCGACAAAGCAAGAAAGAATATCCAATGGGAAAAAGACAGCCTCTTCAACAAATGGTGTTGAGAAAACTGGACAGCAACATGCAAAAGAATGAAACTGGCCCACTGGTTTACACCATACACAAAGCTAAATTCAAAATGGATTAAGGACTTAAATGTGAGACATAAAACCGTAAAAATCCTAGAAGAGAGCACAGGCAGTAACTTCTCTGACATCGGACATAGCAACTTTTTTCTAGATATGTCTCCTGAGGCAAGGGAAGCAAAAGCAAAAATAAAACTATTGGGACTACATCAAATAAAAAGCTTCTGCACAGCAAAGGTAATAATCAACAAAACTAAAAGACGGCCTATGGGATGGGAAAAGATATTTGCAAATGACATATCTGATAAAGGGTTAGTATCCAAAATATGTAAAGAACTTCTATAACTCGACGCCTGAAAAACAAATAATTCAATTTAAAAATGGGCAGACAACGTGAACAGACATTTCTCCAAAGAAGACATCCAGATGTCCAACGGACACATGAAAAGATACCATCAGTGATCATCAGGGAACTGCAAATCAAAACTACAATGAGCTATCACCTCACACCTGGCAGAATGGCTAAAATCAACAACACATGAAACAACAGGTGTTGGCAAGGATGTGGAGAAATAGGAACCCTCTTGCACTATTTGTGGGAATGCAAACTGGTGCAGCCATGCTGGAAAACAGTATGGAGATTCCCCAGAAAGTTGAAAATGGAACTACCCTACAACCTAGTACTCACAGTACTGGGTATTTACCCAAAAAATACAGAAACACTAATTCACAGAGACACTACATGTACCCTCTGTTTATTGCAGCATTATTTACAATAGCTAAATTATGGAAAGCAGCCCTAGTGTCCATCAATAGGATAAAGAAGAGGTTTTATAAACACACACACACACACACACACACACACACACACAATGGAATATTGAGCCACAAAAAAGAATAAAATCTTGCCATTTGCAGCAACATGGATGGAGCTACAGAGTATAATGCTAAGCAGAATAAGCCAGCTAGAGAAGGACAAATACCATATTATTTTACTCATATGTGGAATTTAGGAAACAAAACAAATGAGCAAAGGAAAAAAAGAGAGAGAGACAAACGAAGAAATAGACTCTTAACTATAGAGAACACACTGTTGGTTTACCAGAGGGTAGGTGGGTGGGGGAATGGGTGAAATAGGTGAAGGAGATTAATAGTACACTTATCTTGATAAAAAGTGAATAATGTTAAATCAGTGTATTATGCACCTGAAACTAATATAACACTGTATGTTAACTATGCTGGAACTAAAATAGAAAACTTAATAGGAGAATTTGCATTATTAAAGAAATGGCTGTCAATATTTTCTAAGTATTCAGATTTTAAAACCTGTATTTATAAAGGATAAGATTTTATTTAAATTTTGAAAAACATTATTTCAAATGATAAGGTACTCTCCAAAATGTATTTGTATATTAACAGAATCAGGATTTTTTTTTCCTTATTGTCTTTTTCCTTTTATTTTTTAAAGGTGAAAATGCCTCACATTGTGCTCTTTTCTTTAGGTTTATTGTAGGGAAGGAAGAAATTCCCACACATTCTTATTCACCAGAAGCAGCATATGCAAAAGTGGAACAAAAGACAGAGAAACATGAAGAAAAGCCAAGAAGATTGAATATAATTGCTCTAATCAGGAAACTTGTGGAATCAGTGTAAGTTTTTTATCTTGATATTTGGCACACTGTTACTGTTTTATATGATATTTGTACTTTGCCAAGGTGTTTTGTTTTCTTTTCAGTAATGATATACATATATATCATATCTGTCTTTTTTTTTTTTTTTTACCAGAAACTGTGCATAGAATTTTATAAAAGGCACATAATGGCAAGTCAGTGTTATTTATTATTTTTGTCTGGACTGTATACCAACATATGCCTTTAAAATAGATTTATATGAACTTGTAATAGTTTTCTATGTCAAACTAGACACAGTTGCAGGAGGCTAGAATGGGGAACTTTAGGAAACAGGTTGATATGTGCTAATCAAATATTCCAAATGTGGAAAGGAGAAAGAAAAGTTCTGGGACACATTCAAGAAGATAGAGGAATAATAAGGAGCAAACCTTACATAAATGTTTTTTGTAAGAGTAGAAATTTTCAGGGCTTGGAAATGATATAAAACATCTTTATTTGTATATTATACAAAGAAGTTTGAATTTCATACAAATAGTATTTGTATTTCAAGTATAGGAATTATACTTCTATATAATATTAAAAATACTTCTATAATTAATAGAAAATTTAGTGATTTAAAATTAAAACATCAGTTAATAAAAATAATCGTGGTAGTGATATTTTAGAGAGTGTTGAATGAATAGCCAATACAGAAAGTTAGGGATCAGTTATGGGAAGCTGAAGCCATAAATCAGACCTTAGACTCTCATTTCACCCCTGCTGGCTTTGTGACTTTGGGCAAGTGATTTAACCGCTCTGGACCCTAAAGTCTTCATCTGTTAACTTGGGTTAATGATCTCTGTTAAGGAGTGTTGCGTCCATTAAATGAAATAACATGTGTTGCCTCACGGACATGAGCACAGAGTAGGTGCTCAAAATTTTTACTGTATTTAAAGACTTTGTCTTCATTTTAGTATATAGCACATACAGAAGGTAAGAGGGAGGGAAGGAATAACAGATGGCAAGAATAATTGTGGTAGTAAACTTTTAAAAAAAATTTATGTATATCTTTTTTTCATCATGATAAGTGTACTCCTTAATCCCCATCACCTGTTTCACCCATATCCCTAACTACCTCCCCTCTGATAATCAGCAGTTTGTTCTCTGTAGTTAGTCTGTTTCTTGATTAGTTTCTCTTTCTTTTTTTTTTTCCCCTTTGCTCATTTGTTTCCTAAATTCCACATATGAGTAATATGGTTCAATATTACAGTGTGTGTGTGTGTGTGTGTGTGTGTGTGTGTGTGTGTGTGTATACTACCTCTTCTTTACCCATTCATTGAAATGGGCTGCTTTCATAATTGGGCTATTGTAAATAATGTTGCAATAAACACAGAGGTGCATATATCCGTTTGAATTAGTGTTTTGTAATTTTGGGGTAAATAGCCACTAGTGAGATTGGTAATGAACTTCTTAATTCTTAAGCAAGTTCAAAATAGTTACTGATCACCTGAGTGGAGAAAAGAGACAAGGAATCCCTATTCATGGAAATCATGTCACTATGAATCAGAGGGGAATGCGGAGACGGGAATGCAGAGAATGTATTATGTGGGTGAATGATGCCTTGGGTATCAGAACTAATCAGGTCATGGCAGAACTTGTCAGACTTGCCTCCGTGAGTCCACTGCTGTGGAAGCAGATGCAGGGTAATACATAAGGAGAGCAGATAAGACAGGAGATGGGGAGTCCAGGTTTTGAGAAGTTTTAATAACTGAGGGAAGATTAAATGACAGTATAGCTGATACCAGAATTGAACTTCACTAGCAAAGAGAGTTTAACGATTTCTGTGTAGTTCCAGTAGCACTGGCTGAGGAATGTCTTTGAAGAGGACACTCAGAAGTATGAAGAGTGATGGTTTACACATGGCTACCCCTTTCTGATTTACCTCTTTTAGGTGCCAGCTTTAATCCCTCAACTTCACATGGCCAGATACGTCCCATCATTCTGATGGCATAAGGGCTATGGGCAGTAGGAATCCCTGCCATCCCCCTTGTCTGTGAAGGACTACACGTATACTCCAGCTGTGGTGCAGAATTGGATTTCCGAAAGGGTTTTGCTAATCAGTTTGCAAATGGAATTAGAGAGGTGTGGAGCCAGAATATCACTCTACACATTATTGTTACAAATGAGAAACTTAATGTGTTCCAACCATGAGATAATTAACTGCAGTCTGCAAGAATTATGAAGACTACTCATTTTGGAACATGAACACTTCATAGAGAAAGGGGGAGAGCCAGACCCATGTTGGATATTTTACTTACTTTTTTACGCCTCGAGTGAATATATAGTCCTAGAGTCAGCATACCAAATAATTAAAAATCTATGTGTCTTGAACAGTAGCCCCCCCAGCAGAAACATTTACTAAACACCAGAGGACCAAGTGGTTTGCATTTAAATCACAAATAACCTACTTTTGAATTCCCACATGATCTATTACTGTATTTTAAAAACTGAATTTTGAATTCTAATACTGTATCATGTTTCTTTTCCAGATGTTTTCTCTCAAATATAATTAAGTATAAATTCCTGTAACCTGAGCACTTTCTCATTATGATTGTTGCTCAAGTACTGACTTCATGGGTGACTTATGACCGTTATATTCTATAGTAAGCAACTTAAAGCTTCCAAAAGATTTGGCAGAGTATAGAGATAATATATTACATATTTTTCATATTTAGTCACGAATATTTACCAATGTTTTTTCTGTTCTGCATTTAAGTATTTTGACTGCAGTCACATATTTTATGCAC
This sequence comes from Eumetopias jubatus, assembly GCF_037043125.1. NCBI lineage: Eukaryota > Metazoa > Chordata > Mammalia > Carnivora > Otariidae > Eumetopias > Eumetopias jubatus. The sequence goes on from NW_028274819.1 coordinate 68,252,595, forward strand.
TGTGTCAAATGGTGAACTGAAAAGAAAAAAAAAATCTGTTATCTTTGCTTTTTTATGTCCTAAGACCAAAAGATGCATGCATTTAAAAACAAGTAGGTAATGTTTTCTCCTTTTTTGGTTAGAGAGTTTTAAGCACATCTACACACATACACATCATTTATTACTTTTGTTTTATTTCAGATGTAAGCATGGACCAAGGCATAGGTGTTGCAAACACTATGAAGATAATTGCATCTCTTATTGCATTAAAGTAAGTATATAAAAGTATCAGTATTAGCTATGGGAATATATATAGAAATAACTTTTTAAAGATTGTATTTATTTGAGAGAGAGTGGGGGGAGGGGCAGAGGGAGAGGGACAAGTAGACTCCCCACTGAGCACAGAGCCAGATGCTGGGCTTAATCCAGGACCTGAGATCATGACCTGAGCCAAAGTCAGACACTCAACTGGCTGAGCCACCCAGGCATGCCCCATATAGAAATAACTTTTGAATTAAAGCATGATTTCAAAGTAAATGGAAAAGTAGACTTTGCTATCATTCTTTGCATTTGACTTGAAGAATGAGAAATTTGTGAAAAATAGATAACAATTTAGCTTTTAGTATTCATTTACCAGATCCTTGGGTAATTAATTTTAAAATTCACTTATTTAAAAATTAGCAAAGGGGTGCCTGTGTGACTCAATCAGTTAAGCGTCTGCCTTCAGCTCAGGTCATGATCCCAGGGTCCTGGGATCAAGCCCCGTGTCAGGCTCCCTGCTCAGTGGGAGTCTGCTTCTTGCCCTTCCTCTCCCTCTGCCCCCTCCCCTGCTCATGTTCTCTCTTTTTCTGTCTCAAATAAATAGAATCGTATAAAAAAATTAGTGTAAAACTTTTAAAGTAGAAGAGAAGGTGAAGCAACAACAGCAAAAAAGACAGAAAAATAAAGTTATAAAAATTTATATGTTGTGATGTATTCTCATTAGAATCCATGCTAGAACAAGGTCCCTGGGGTATGCTATCTACTAGTGGATCAGCAGTCATACACATACCCTGTGTGCAATCTGATAGAGTGGCATTTGGTGTTGGACTTGTAAAGCTGTTACATCTTTGAAGGCATGGAGGTTACAGGAGCACGTCCACAGTTGCTCTACATGAAGGAAGTTAGCTGTGCCCACTGGCATAAATTCCTCCCTCCCTAGTATATTTGTGTACTAGAATGTCTCTGTTCATACCCGTAACCTGTTCTGTGCCTGCTGTCCTCCCATCCTCCATCACCACCACCTCTGGGGAGGAAGTCATTTTCATTGCAGTTAGTCTGGCGCAGGTGGCACCCACCTGCCACAAGTTCTCTAGTTTTGGCTGTCACAATCCTGATGCTGTAAAAAGTTTACGTTCTTCCTTATAATATCTGATCCCCATTCAGTTGTTGATGGGAAGTTGTACAACACCCCCAAAAGAGAGCCTCCCAGCAGTCATTCTGAGGAAGTGGGACTGTATCACATTAGTGCTTCTGAATGTGAATGCCTGTGGTCTAATATTGATGGCGGCATATACCCAAGCTAACACTTACCTTAGAGTCCCTGAAGATATGAGCAGAGGTTAAAGCAGTATTTTTTCATTTGTGCAGTGGTTTCTGAAACACTACTTCCAAATCTGATTTCCTACCCCACTTGTACAGTGGCAGGGGGGCGGGCAGCAATGTTGCTGGCAGCCCTCAAGATCTGCCAGCTCGCAGACTGGAGTTATGCCCTCCAAATGGACGTAATTCTGATTTAAGGGGAGACTTCAGGAGGGGAACTAAGAGAAATATTCTGATTAAATCAGAGGTATTTGAGAAAGTTTGGGAAGAGGGCAAGTGATATTTAAAAAAAATTATATGAGAAAGTTAGGGAGAATTACTGAGAAAGGAAGACATCTCGTCATTGTTTCAAAATGTGTACCAGTCCTATAAACTTGGCAATTTGTGTATAAATTGGAATACTGTCCATGAATGTAAAATTATTTGGAGACCTATAGGTGAGGAATTTACGCTACGAATATGGTAAAATACTTTGACAGTGCACCTCATTATTCTATCAGCTCAGTTATACTACCTGTTAAATCACATCCCCGAGTGAATATTTGTACAAATTAGCCTTCCCTGCAGCTCACTATGCTCCATTCATACTTTTTATTGGTTCCTCATAAGTGCCAATCTTTGTTTTGTCTTTGTGCTTTCTGTCCAAGCGATCTGAAATGTTTTTCTCATGCTTGCTCCTTCCCTTTTCTGTTTAAATGTCACATCCTCTTTCACTTTTCCTTACCACCTAATTTAATATCGGCTGCCTCTTATTTCCCTCCTAGAGTCTCATTTCCTGCACAACGCTTAACTGTAATCTGTAATTGTTTTATTTATGTGCTTACTTATTTGCTCTTTCTCTGGTGAGCGTGAAGCTCCGTGAAGGCAAAAACCGTGTGTGCTCTTCACCACTCTGTCCCCAGCATCTAGTATAGTGGTTGGCACCTGAGAGCCTTCGGTGAATGTTTTCTGAGTACGTGAAAGGGTGAATGGATGCAAGGAGGAATGGATCTCTTGAAAATAGCATGGAAAGATTGAACAGGAGCGTGATCCTTGAATCTTTAAATTAATATTGTTAAGATTATTAATGGCAAGATAAAGTGCGAACACTTCATGCATTAAACATATACTGGGCAGTTTCAGTTAAGCAAATGCATGGTAATTTATGCTGATTGGTCAGACAATTTAATTTTCATGTTTTAACCAGGTATTAAATAGTTTCAGGTAAATTAATGAATGTTTCTTCATAGTAATTCAGTTTTTTCCTAAAAAAGAAGGCTGCTCTCTGGAAGATACAAACCTGACCTTTGGAACTTAGCAGGAATGTAGACATTTTTCCATCCCACTGGTGGGGAGAGAGGAGGATGGGAGACTGGTATTACAACGTATTGGTTGAATCCTGTGAAATACTGTTCTTTTATATAACATTACCCTTTGTGCTAATTGGAATTTTTCAGCCTCTCAGTATGAAGTGACATTTAAACTTCATTACCCTAAATACTGAAATGAAATTGACCAACAGTAGTCATCCTCTCTGTTCCTGTTTGCCCTATAGATAGTTGCAGGTAATATGGAAAAATGTTGGCAGCAAGTATGCCTTTGTCCTGGATTTGCTTTTTTGAGTTTTGTTTAGTATACTTTAAAGCTAGAGATGTTTTAGCCTGACACTGTTGAGCATAGAAATAAAAACCTAGGTATAATTTTTTTTTCCTGGAGAATTCTTTTAACCTGATCATTTTTTTGTCAAAAGAATTCCTACTTATAGTAATGATTAAGAAGAGTTCTCTTTTAAAATTTCCAAAAAGCTTTTTTTTTTTTTGGAATTTCAGTGCTTTTGTTCCTAAAATTCAGTTATGGTTTAGGAATTATAAATCCTATGTTAACAATGTTAACAAAATGTCAAGAAATGGAAGTTTGGTGCATAGACAAGCTTGGCCAGTGCTTGTGAGCCTTTCAAGTTTTTGAAAATCAGAGATGAAGTATAGTCACTGAAAAAATCTTTACCCTCATTTTAAGGTAATTGTTTTAAAATTGAGGTCTTTAAGGCTTAATTTTGAAAATACTTTGATATAAACTGGGGTTATTTATTTATTTGGAATTCTGTTTTGATTCTGCAACAGTAAAATTTACATCTGTCGGACTTAGAAATTTGGATGTAAATCAGAATTTATCCCAATTTTCTCTAGGGTTTCATCAGAATGTTTAGTGTGGGATACTTGATCCAGTGCTGCCTCCGAATCCCCTCTGCATTCAGGCATCTGTTTACACAGCCATCCCGGCTATTTTCTCTCTTCTACAATAAAGAAAACTTCCAGCTTGGAGCTTTTCTGGGCTCTTTTGTTAGTATATACAAGGTAAGCCTTTTAGAAGAGGGAGGAAAATGGGAAATAAAGAACATGACGGCCTTTACCCATCTATCATTTTTTAAATACTTCTTTCTGTTGTATTCATAAATAACATCTCCAAATATACACAATATATTAGGAATTGAGGTTGGAGAAATTTCTTCTTTTAAAATATTAATGTGCTTGAAAGTGTAAACATATTTGCATTTATACATAATATTAAAGATTCTCAAAGACACTTTTTTTCCAATAATGTAGATACTGAAAAAATATGAACTTTTTGATATTTCTAACTTCAAAAGTGGTATTAATGTATCTGGCATATTTGTATTTCTTAATCATACTTACTGCCTGCTTATTAATTTAAACATATTTCAGACCCTTCTAGCTGATATAACACTTGAGCCAGTAAAGATTTTCTTTTGTAACTTATATAAGCAATGACTTATGATTTTTCTTTGTCCTACTCACTATTCCTACTGCACTCTCCCAAAGAACCATAGTGAACATTCTTCCACCCCTTTCTGTATGTTCCTATAAACATACCCACACAAGTATAAGTGCACACCTAAACACTTATGTAGGGATCATCCATGACACAGTACTCTGAAATTTTAAGTAATGGTGTTTTGTTTAATGGGAGTCACTCATATATAAATCATACTACCTTTTATTAACCATCAAAAATTTAGATTCTAAATCTAAATGTAGATTCCAGATGGTAAAATGTGTTGACTAAGGGTAATTGTATGCATATACACACACTTGTTCTTAAACTAAGAAAAATTAATGCTGGGAAACTTGAATTCTGGAGTCATTTTGGGTAAGATGGTTATGTATCATTTTATGTAAAAGTTTACTTACAAAAGGTAGGTATGGGGGAAGTATTTTGAAATGGACAGGAGAACAGGAGTAACAAATGACAAACTATACTTAATTACTTCTTATGAATTATTACTAATATTGAAAATATTTTCAATATGGTGTGACTAGGAAACATTACTGATGTGTTTGAATACACAAGAGTTAATAGGACAGAATATTGGCAGTTATGTTTATATTCATATTCTTTTTCATTTCTCCTGTCATAGAGTTTGTATTTATTCTTAACATAAACTCTTAAGTGTTACATGTAGATTATCTCCAACATTTTTATCCCAGGTTGGTTATTCTCCACCATCCAGCATATCTCAGAGCAAGATATTGATTATATTTGATACATAGTTTTTCTATTCTTTTGCTTCAATCTTTCCATATCTTCGATTTAAAGGTTGATTTCTTATGACATGTATTTGGTTCTTCCTTTTTTATACAGTTTGATAATCTCTATTAATTGGTATGTTTAGACTATTTACATTTAATGTACTTTTTGATATGGTTTAGTTTAAAGCTAACTTCTTACTAGTTTTGTATTTGTTACCCCCCTTTTTTTCTTTTTCTGCCTCCTGGCTTTTTTTTAATTTATATATTTTATTTTTTATTTTTATTAATTTTTAATATTTTTTGTATTCATTCTTCACTTTTGGCTTACTATTTATATCTCTTTTTAAATTTAGTGATTGCTTTAACATTTATAATAAACATTTTAAATCCATCAATTTTTTCGAATACTATACCACTTCATGTATATTGTAAGAATCTTACAACACTATACTTCAGATTCCTCCTTCTCATCCTTTGTGGTATACATTTATCTTTTCATGTGTTATAACTCCCCCCCAATACATTGTTACCATTTTTGTTTTAGACCAGGAGTCAGAAAACATTTTCTGTAAAGGGCCAGACGTTTTCTGTTTTAAACTTTGCGGACAGTATTTGGTCTCTGTCACGGTTGCTCAGCTGTGCAGTTGTAGTGTGAAAGCAGCCATAGACAGTATATAAATCAACAAGCATAGCTATGTTCTAATAAAACTTTATCAGACTTTAATTAGAATTTCATAAGATTTTGACCTGTTGCAGCATATTATTCTTTTATTTATTTCATCCATCGAGAAGTATAAAAACATTCTTAGCTCATGAACCATACAAAAACAGGTGACAGGTCAGATTTGGCTGGTGGGCCATAGTTTTCTGACCACTGATTTAGAGTTAATTTATTTTTATAGAAATAAACAATATTGAAAAATGTCTTCTAAATTTATCTTCATTTTGCCATCTTCAGAGCTCCTCATTTCTTTTTACAGATCTAAACTGGTATTATATTCCTTTGGCCTGCAAAACTACCTTTAACATTTCTGGTAATGTAGGTCTGTAGGGGATGAATTTTCTCAGTGTTTATCCACTCAAAAAGTCTTTATTTCATCTTCATATTGAAAAATATTTTCTCTGAGGATAGAATTCTGGCTTAGATTTGTAGTTTACCCAACTTTTCTCCTTGTTAGAGTGGGAATGATTCTACATCTAGGCAAAGTAGAATTTATGCTTTCATTTTGAAAAGCCATGACAACAAAAATATTATGTATAATTTCTTAATAGAGTTTACGCAGAAGAATAACTTTATAGTAGGTTATTATTGATAATTTTCCCAATCATGTATTTAGTTTGAATTAGATAGTATCACCAATTTGTCTCCACAGTCAGCTAGTGACTCACTCATTATAGATGTTACATGCACCTTTTCTAGAAATGAAACAACTGAAGTCATTGCATTTTCTTCTTGATACAGGGTACTAGTTGCTTCCTGCGCTGGGTCAGAAACCTGGATGATGAACTGCATGCTATTATAGCTGGTAAAGCAATGATAAAACAGAATTATTATTATTGTATCAATCAGTGGCAGGAATGATGCAGAAATAGTTTCCAAATTCATCTGATTTCTGTGTAACTCTCTTTCTCTGGAATACAGTCTCTATTGAGGCACTAGTCCAAACATTTTATATTTGCAAAGTTTAACCTATCAAGGCATTCTTGCCATCAAGTGTTTTGAATTGGCAGTATAGTGATTTGGGTATCTGCCCTGCTACAGGCCAGAAATCCTAAGGAATGTGTCGTAAAAGAACATAAAACTTAAAAACTTTGTGACTAATGGAAAGGCGTTCTATTTCTCAAAGTATTCTGTTTTTGCCATGGGCATGTGACACATAGTTTAATAAAATATATTTTTTATTTTTTAGAAACTTAAATAATTTCATAAAAATTAAAACGTGAGATTAACATTTTCTACAAGTTGCAACATACATGCTACTTAAGTTAAATTGAAAATTTTCAGATATTTATTAGTAATATACCTGCTAGCAGTATTTCAGGCCTTCCCCTGCCTTGGTCTTCCATATATAGAACAAAGACACTACTATGGAGAGAAGTGTGATGATAGCACTAAAAGTAATTTGAGCTGTTAAAAGAATAGATTAGTAAATATTTCCACTTAGAAATGATATCAGTAGCCTTTAAAAATTATTTTTGAAAATCATTATATTTGTCAAGACAACTGTTGTTTTTAAAGTTAAATTTAGAATGTAAAGTTTCTTTTAATATGTATATTAGAACTGTGTGTTCCTAACTCTGAAAGTCCATTTCTTAATTTAAAAATATATGATACCCATAAACTCACCCCATTTTAATGTCATCAAGTCTATTCCCGTCCTTGATTTTGTATAACAAAAGGCAGTGCTGCAGATCAATTCTGTCTTACTTAAGTGATTTGACATTTCTGAGTGACTTACTAACAAATACTTCAAGATTTGATGCTTTGCTGTATTTGTTGTTTCAGGATTTTTGGCAGGAGTATCAATGATGTTTTATAAAAGCACAACAATTTCCATGTATTTAGCTTCCAAATTGGTGGAGGTAAGCAAACATCTCTATGTACATATATTTCCAAAGGATATAGGGCTTTTCTAGCTGGTTTAGCAGCAAATATATATCCCAATTTACAAGAGCACGTCAGTTTTATAAAAGTATTTACAAAGTCAGTTCTCCCATTTTTTCTTCTCTCTTTATGTGTGTTATTTTCAAATATATACAAGTGTAGAAAGAATAAAGTAACTAACCCTCATGTACCCATTATACAGCTTCAACAGTTAATAGCATTTGACCAATCTCATTCCATCTCGACTGCCCCAACCTCAGAAGTACTGAATTTTTTTGAAACAAATCCCAGACATCATATCAGTTCTTCCAACTCAGGATTAAAGACTCCTTAAAAACAAATAGATCAATAGTACTACCAAAGTATAATCAAAATGCCATTTTCATACATTTAAAAAAACCTCATAATTCTTTAATATTAATATATATACAGTTAGAGCTTATATTCTCACTGATTGTCAAACAGATGTCTTTTTGCAATCTCTGTTTTAATTGGATCCAAAGTCTCTTAATAGCAACTCTCCTCCCCCATCTCTTTCTTTTCCTTGCCATTTATTTGTTAAAGATCTAGGTTATTAGTTCTGTGGAATTCCCACATTCTGGATTTTGCGGATTGTCTCCTTACTGGTGGTGTTAACATGTTTCTTTAACCCACATATTTCCTGTAAATTATTAATTAGATCTAGAGGCTTAAGCAATTCAGGTTCAATTTTTAGGAGATGGAGGGGGACAGAAATAGCTCACAATTACTGTGTATATGAATTCCCATTGCATCGTATTAGGAAGCACAGAAATGTCTGGTTGTCTACCTTTTTGTGATGCTAAGATTGATCAGTGGGCTCAGTGTTAATAGAGCTAATATAAATATTAAAAAAGAGCTAACATAAGACTCCCTATTAGGCTTTCACTTAATTGTTTTAGCAGCCATTAATAATCATTGCCAGGGTTTATTATTTCATTGAGAGTTGCAAAATGGTCAGTTGTTTCTTCTTAGTACTTATTAGTGGGAATTCTTTTTAAAAAGAACTTGAACTGGAGGGTGTTATGCTGAGTGAAATAAGTCAATCAGAGAAAGACATGTATCACATGACCTCACTGATATGAGGAATTCTTAATCTCAGGAAAGAAACTGAGTGTTGTTACTGGAGTGGTTGGGGATGGGAGGGATGGGGTGGCTGGGTGATAGATATTGGGGAGGGTATGTGCTATGGTGAGCGCTGTGAATTGTGCAAGACTGTTGAATCACAGATCTGTACTTCTGAAACAAATAACGCAACATATTTTAAGAAAAAAGAAAAAGAGGAAGATAACAGGAGAGGAAGAAAAGGGGAGTATGTCAGAGGGGGAGACGAACCATGAGAGATGATGGACTCTGAAAAACAAACTGAGGGTTCTAGAGGGGAGGGGGGTAGGGGGATGGGTTAGCCTGGTGATGGGTATTGAGGAGGGCACGTTCTGCATGGAGCACTGGGTGTTATGAACAAACAATGAATCATGGAACACTGCACCAAAAACTAATGATGTAATATATGGTGATTAACATAACAATAAAAAAATTAAAAAAAAAATAAAAAGAACTTTCCCTCACAAAGTGAAAATAAAATGCTTGATTACTTCCCTTTATTTCCTGGTGTTCAGAATGAATTAGTTTCTAGCATTCTGCAAAATTTGACCTATGAGTCTTTATTTTCAAGTGTCATTATGAAGATATGAATTTTAACATATTTGATTTGTTTTGACCCAGTCATTGCAGTCATTGCCCTAATTTTGACCATGAGAGCCTCTGCAAGTTGCTCCTGTTTCTTTTTTACATAATGCCTGTATCTCTGGTAGCTTTCTTGCTTTGTGATAAAACAAGGTGTTCCAGGCTCATCTTGGACATTTCCTGCCCCAGGCACAGAATCAGCCTTTTTTGCACTAACCACTAGTTTCTTTTGGTGGGAAATGGTACTTAGAGGCTTCAATTTGGGTGCTAGAAGTTTCTTGATCCCCAGCTAGCCAAGGTTTCTTGGCCTTTCCAGTGAACAGAGCTAGAGAATCCTTCCCTCCCCCAACACCCTTTTTTTAGAGAAAGAGAAAATAATGAGCATATTGATATTTCCAATTAAAAGTTAAGATTGCAGATTTTTATTTAACTTGTTTGATTTTTCTAAAAATTTTACCTCACTGAAAATCTGTGTCCCTAATGACATTAAGGGAATTACATATTTGCTTTATTCGTGTGTGTGTGTGTGTGTGTGTGTGTGTGTGTGTGTGTGTGTGTGAGAGAGAGAGTTTGATATTTTTCTCAGTGCAGTTGGAAGTCATTGGAGAGTTTTAAGCATGGAAATGAAATTATTTAATTCGCGTTTTAAGAAGACAAAAACATTCTGGCCATTATATAAGGAATAGACTAGAGGCAAGATGGAGGCTGGGAGAACAGTTAGTCTCAGGCAGGAGATGGGTGGCTTGTAGGGATGGAGAGAAATACAGAAATTTGGTGTGTGTTTAGGAGATAGATTTGACAAGGCTTGCTAATGGAGAGGAAAAGGAGAGTGAGAGAAAGAACATATCCCCAAGCTAGCAAAGATATATTCTTTGACACAGGGGAAATCCAATATCAAGATCTAGTTTGTAAAAGATGTGTTTTATAGCTGCTTCTTCCCTAAATGGCTAGAGTTTTTTAAGCCAAGCAGTGGCGTAGCTGTTTTCTTATATCAACAGGTCAAAGAAACTGGGTATAAAGTGTGCTGATAAGAATTTTTTTTTAATTCAGAAAATTACAAATTTATTAATTTTTTTTTGAGATTTGTTTATTTGACAGAGAGAGACACAGTGAGAGAGGGAACACAAGCAGGGGGAATGGGAGAGGGAGAAGCAGGCTTCCCACCGAACAGGGAGCCTGATGGGCTCGATCCCAGGACCCTGGGATCATGACCTGAGCCAAAGGCAGACGCTTAGCAACTGAGCCACCCAGGTGCCCCAGAAAATTATAAATTTAAACTTACTGTGTCCTTTGTGGAATTAATGACTATGGTGTAATAGGCAATCATTTTTCTATGATTGAAGTTAATTTTATATTAAAATGCTGCATTACTATAATAATGAATATTAAAAGTCAGCTGACTAGACAACTTTTTTCTTGGAAAAAATTATTTCCAAGATATACGTATTTATTGAATATTTATTATGTTCCCATTACTGTACTAGGTGCTGGTAAGCATATAGAAGTATTGGATATGGTCCCCCCCTTCATTAACTTAGAATCTGGTTCAATAGATAAGTTTTATTATAAGAAATTAGGAAAACAGTTATTCCATATATCAAGAGATACCTGTTTCACATGTTTCTATGATGCCATTCTACCACATCTGAATTTCATTTTTGTCAACATGAATACACAATATACCTGTACCTTGTAATATACTGTATAGTATTTTCAAAATAGTGGCCCATGTATATGTTCCTTCCTAAGTAGATTATAACTCTGTACATTATCTTACAGATTGAAGTGAATTTTTTATTAAAATGCTGTGTTATTATATAATGAATTTTAAATTAAAAAACCAGCTGTATAGACAACTTTTTTGGGGAAAAATCATTTCATGTTCTTTCATTCATGGACCACCCATGTCTTCTTGAACCTTCCTCCACCTGATTGTAACATGGTTTTCCACTTTTCTTACTAGTCCTGCTTTAGCTTTCCCATGTTTCAGAGAAACCATTGCTATGAATTACTCCATGTTCTACCCATATAAATTGGCTAGTCCTTCCCCATATGTATCATGTGCTTTTACCCATGTGCTTGTACCGTGTGCTTATTACCCCTGCTTTTTCTCTCTTGTGCCTCTTAGGAGGCAACACTATTAGAAGCGTAGTCAGCAGACTAGTGCTAGTCCAGGAACTCTTTGTTATCAGTTCAGGACGAAATAAGTATAGAAATTGAGAACAAGCATTTGGAAACTTCTATAGCAACTTGACAGAGTAATTTGTCTTTTGAATATAAGAGTGAAAATTTGGTTCAATTTTGTATTTTTAAAATTTATTTTTCTAGTAATTTATTTTTATTGCATTATAAAAGCATCAAGCCATGACAACTGGAATTAAAAAAAAATGTTTCTTCACTGCAGGTGGTTTGAGAAGCACTACCCAAATGTAGTCATTTCTGAAATTCTCTTTGGTCCTTTGTCCTAGACAGAGTAGTTTGCTCCCTCCTCAGGGGCCAAAAAAAAAAAAAAAATACACACAAAATATATATACATAGTTATACATCTAAGTGCATTAGTTATTTCTGTTATGCACCAACTTAGATGTTATTGTATTCATTTTTAAATCCCAAGCTCCTAGCTTAGTGCCCAGCATGTAGTTAATTAAATGTTGAATGAATGAGTGACTGAGTGAATAAGTGAATATATGTAGCAGGGAAGGGAGGACCTGAGCATTATACAAAAGCATTATACAAAAAGCATTGAAGAATAAATGATATAAAAGAAGGAGCAATAAAAAGTTACTGAATTTCACAGAAAAGTATTATTACTGGTATCTCAGGTTTTGGGTGAAGGAAGGCGGGAAGGAAAGGGCTGACACTTAACTCTGTCATGGAGCATACGACCTGTAATTTGAGCTCTGAAAGGATAATTAGTATTTGGAAGGTAGAAAAAATAGTTGTAGACAGGGAGTGAGTATACTGATCCACTGTATTGTTAATGCTGTTTAAAGTTGTGTGTGTGTGTGTTTTTAATAAATTTTGGATTATATTTGTTTTTCCTTCCAGACAATGTATTTCAAAGGCATTGAAGCAGGAAAGGTTCCCTATTTTCCCCATGCAGATACGATCATCTATTCCATCTCTACAGCAATTTGCTTCCAGGCAGTAAGTATAGCTTTCTGAAATGAGAAATAAAATTATTTCTATTTCTGTATATTAAACCAATGGGGGGAAATAAAGGCCTGGGAACATTTCTATTGTTTTATTTTTTATTTTAATTTTTTTTACCAAGATAGCTTGCAAGTTTCAAATCATTAAACATGTTAACTTAATGGACCAACCCATGTTTTCTGAACACAATAATTTTTATGTTTAAATAGAGTGCAATTTATAGGTAAATGATTACTCTAGTACCTTGGCTAGAATGCCCAGTTGAAGTAAACTTCTAGAAGAAGGAAGATACCATGAGCATAAATAAGAATAATTGCATTTCCCCAGTATTACTCAGGCAGTAAAGATGGGGGTGGAGTCTAGTTTATTAGAAGCATTGTTCAATTTCTTTAAATTCTGTAATCATCTATTGATGTTAATGGTTTTAGGGCTATTGCAAAATTTGGGGAACGACTTTCATTTGCACTTTTTCAGAGTAATGCTGCCAGGTTGATAAACTCATAACTAGTGAAGTGCCAGCTCTCTAATGAGTATTCAATAAATGCTTTCCTAATAATAATAGCTTAACTCAATTATTATTTCACAAGCAGTATTCTTATTTGAGGGCATATTTACAAAGATTCTCGATAGTTAATCAACTTAAATACATATTTCTGTATCGTCATCACTGTTGTTTTTAAAATACAGTGAGCAATAAAAATAAGATAAAAATGCTCTGTTGCCTAATACAACTAATCATATTTCCTATTGACTAAAAGAATTCTCAAACTGAATGTTCTAACCTTAGGCTGTCATGGAAGTTCAGACCTTGCGGCCGTCTTACTGGAAGTTCCTTTTAAGGCTCACCAAGGGCAAGTAAGTGACAGAGACGTAACTGACCATAGAAAATGAGCAGTTGCCACAAAATAGATTTTGAATCTTTCCATCTTTTTGAGGGAATATTCTTTCAGTGGTAAAGTAGTCCTCTTAGGTATAAAGCAAATATGACCAACTTAACAAGAATGACGTGGGGCCTTCTTTTAGTGAACAATAGACTTCTTTTCCCTGTATTATTTTAGATGTTTTCAATGTTGTAGGAAAATGCTGTATTGATCTGAAAATTGCTCATTAGTTGCTGCATAACACACTTGTGTCTCACTTTTAAAGTCTTTGATCTCTTCTTTTTGATTAAAAATACTTACTAAGCAGATTTATTAGAAATCTTGCCTAAATAATTAAATGATTTCCATTTGGGGAAAAATAATCCTATTCTTTCTTGGTATTATAAGCATAATTTCCTCTTCCTTTATTATTCTGTCCTTCATTGTTTTTCTTAGCATTTTCTGATGTTAATCTAATTCTTTGGGACACAGCTTGACCTCACAGACTGTGGACTTTGGAGTCAGACAGACTTAGGTTTGACTCTGGCTCTGATAACCTTTAGCTGTGTCACTCATAGGAAAGTTGTTTACCCTCATGAGCCTCTGTTTCTCTCTCTCTACTGGAAACAGTAATATATTCTTTGTATGGTTGTGGGAAAACCGAGATGTTTGTAATAGCACTTAGCACCTAGTAAGCACTAAATTGCAGCTGTTATTAATATTACTATCATTCATAGTTTTAATAGCAAACAGTTGTATAGTGCTTACTGTGTCCCAGATATGGTTTTAAGATACCCACACATACCCATACAACACAGGTGTACATGCATATGTGTTTAATCCTTAAAATAGCTCTATGAGATAAGTACTTTTAAGATCCTGATTTTATATGGGAGTCAACTGAGGTGCACAGAGAGGTGAGCTAGCTTGCCAGAGTCACACAGCAGATGAAGGTGCTGTGGGATATGAGCCAGGCAGTCTGGCTGCAGCATTCTTCCTCTTAGCCATGATTTCTGTGTGTCCTTTATGTTATTATTAGTTAATTTTCTATTTCTGTGTCATTTAGTTTTTTGCCCATTAATGAGCTTAACCAGTTGATTATTTTGGAAGGGAACTTACTTTGGAAAGGCACTGAAAGTTACATTTATTGTTCTTGGAGTAGTGACGATGGCCAAAGGGCTCAAAACTAAATTCATTCTTCTCCCCAGAAGAAATGCTTGGGATCAGGCATAGAGACACAGGTTCCTCCTGCACATTAGCTCGATATGTGTCTTTTTAATTTTTTTTTTTCTCTTTTAAGTTAGGCGATGGATAAAACGAGGGTGTGCTTTTACTTTGTTGTGTCTATTAGAAATTTGAAAACCAAACAATAAATAAAGAAAGAAAGAAATTTGAAAACCTATATGCTGTTTTCCCTTTAATCATGGCTTGCACATTTCGATGTGTTTTCTGTGGATTGTGAGGCATCAAAATGTCAATTATGAAAGAAATTTACATTTAATACCTTTGCCTCATTGGTAACATTAAGCTCAGTCATTTATTTATTTCCTGTGATTTTGTTCATCAGAAAAAATATAATGAACCTGTTTTTCTATTTGACATAATCTAGTGGAAAGAACTTGAGAGGGGCTCCTGGGGGTCTCTGGGGTTTCAGGTCTGGGGATTATTATCTCTTTAAAGAAAATATGAGACAGTAGTCTTGAGGTAGGGGATCAGTATGAATTTTGAATCTGCCATTGAGTCTTTTGTCATGTCAGTCTTTTGTGTTTTCCCATTCCACGAAAGACATGTCAAGTGAATCATCATATTTTATGAACTTCATTAAATACTTGTTCATTGTGTCCTCTGTTTTGCAGATTTGCTGTCATGAACCGAAAAGTCCTTGATGTTTTTGGTACTGGTGCATCTAAACACTTTCAGGATTTTATCCCTAGGTTGGATCCAAGATATACGACTGTAACACCAGAGTTGCCCATTGAGTTTTCTTGAAGATGACTGTAATTTATTAATGTGACCTAATGTTTCATTATTTTCTTCTGAAGAGTTAATTATGTTGAATCACAAAGACGGAGTCTTGAGCTTGAACTTCAGTGTTATTTCAATGAGAGATGCTCTTTGTTTTTCTTACCAATCAGAAGTACAGAAGCTTTTTAGGAAGGTGTTGCTTAATAATTAAGTGCCCTTCCATAGCCAGAATCTGATTCTGGGTCGCTGTAGTGGTTGACATGATGCTGTATTATTGATTAAGTTATGTCCACAAGCAACCTTAAATAATCTATGTAGAAATGTAGTAACAAATAAGAGTATACTTAAAATTACTTTAAAAGATGTTTTTAGTTCATTCCAATATAATTCTTGGTTAAAACTAAGAGTATTTCTATGTGTTAGGATCACGGGTACATGGATTTGGTCTGTATTTTTTTTACTTTTGAATTGGTAACTATAGTAGTTAAATGTATGGATATGAAGTAACTCTTCACAGACAATGCTGCTTTAGTATAAAGCAATTTAATTGAAGAAAGTGGCCATTCTTACTTCAGGGATGCAAAGACGGGTCTTATGCTGTTTGAATAAATGCTGTGGTATCCATGTCTTCTTCTGCTGATAACTTCATCTCTCTCCCATGATGAGTTGGGCTGTCTGGCAGCCCAGTGAACCTCTGTACTAATGGCAGGTTGGGAGTAAATGGAAATTGACATACCTGATACAGTCGAAATGTATGTTTTAATCTTTTGCAGAAGCATTACACTTGAATATTTAAAAGCAAATGAGGTTGCTTCTAAACCTCTCGTGGGTTTATAGTATTTGTTTTGTTTTCATTTATAAGGACGGAATTCTTCATGGCTAAGGTTGTCTCCCATTGTAGATTTAGAAGGGATCAAAAGTAGTTTTGGCAAGTTTGTCATTTTGTGCCCTCTCGACCGTTCCACGTACACAATGGATATTTTACAACTACAAACAATATAACAATATGGTGGTTGTTAAAAAGTCCATTTCATCACTAATGGGATTCAGGTTCTCTAGCCTCTTTTCAAAAACTTATTGTCACCATTTTTATTCCTGTTAGAATAAAGAAGTGACAGAATGTAGTCACTATTGATTATGAGTTCAGGACAGCTGTGATTAAAATATGATTACTCCTTAGAGTTTTTCAGGGAAAAGTTATACTTTTCTAAGTTAATAAAAGGCTTAATTGGTTATGATGTCTACAGTTAATATAACAAATAGGGATGATGGTATATTTTTTTAATATCATTTTGATGCTGAAAAGTTTTGGGCCATTGTAAATTAATTATACAGTAGAACCTGTGTTGCAACAAGGATTATAACCCAGACTTTAAAAATGCTTAATCCTCCATATTCCATTTCATCAAGCCCTGTATATTTCTATTTACGTGTAATCCTATCCTTGGTAATGGCAAATTGAAACCCAACAAAACGACAGACTCTGGTACCATAGTAACAGAGAGAGCCACTTTAATTAGGTCAAATTTCTGCATTGTGATTAACTTTTTGGAATTGACTTGTCTATTAGACAACACTGTTAAGGCATCATTTTGGTTTCAGACTTCAAAATTCATTAATAAATTAAGTTTTAAGTTTTTATTCACTGGAATCAAAATGACAATTGGTATTATGTTTACTTTTAAAAATGAAGTATTATAGCAGTGAAGAAAGCACTGCTTCCTGCCCCTCATTTTCTTTATTTAGAAATTATGTTTATAATATTTTCCTGTTTGCTTAAAAGAAAAACATTTTAATTCGTAAGTTACTGTTGTCATTAACATTAAAAAGGCTATGATGTTGAAAGACAAATTCTACTGAAATTTGATGAGATTGTTTAGTAAAATTTTACTGTCAAAAGGTACATTTCTATGATTTACTTTTTTCTCAAACTATAGTCATTTTTTAAATATAAAATGTAAAATGAAATAACCATCATGAAGCAGAATACAGTGATGAACATATAGCTTGAGTGAATAGTTAACTAATTTGCCGTGGTGAAAAGAGAAGTCTGATTTGATTTCACTGAGGCAGCCTGCAAAGTGTAGCTGTTTGAGAAAACAAAAAGAGACTGTCCGTGTTCCTGAAGACAATCAAAATGAGTATCTTTCTACCTCTAACCAATCAGGTATCAATTGACAACTTGGCACCATAAATAAAGTCAAATACATGTCCTTTCCAAAACATGTTTTTTAGTCCATTTATACACTGAAGATATCCTGCCAATGGTAAGTTTCCACCAGAACTGACTGTAGTTTGACTGACTGAAGCATAAAGAGAATACCATATACTTAACTCTAAGAAAAAACATGGTAGAGAAACAGTCTATCAACTAACAACTTTCCTATAGATAGAAGCATTTTCAAAAGTCTGGGAAAGCATAAGGAAGGTGCATAAACATATCTCTTGGACTTTTTTTTGCCACCATCCGGCTGTGTGGCTGACTGTTTCTTGCCATGTCTTCTCACAAGACTTTGAGAATCAAGCGATCAAGAAACAAAAGCAGAATTGTCCCATTCCCCAGTGGTTTTGGATGAAAACTGGTAATAAAATCAGGTACAACTCCAAGAGGAGGCACTGGAGAAGAACCAAGCTCGGTCTGTAAGACATCACACATGATGAGATGACACACCTAATTGGCACCACATATTTAATTAAGCTGTGTGAAGATCATGTGTTCTATCACTCTGTAAACATCCTTCCTACCTAGCCATAGACATGTTTTATCAGGGAAATGATTTTTCTCTGTTACTATGCCTCTGCACCAGTAGGTTGGTTCAGTAATAAATGAGACCTTTCAACTCTACTGCTGTTGTGTTTCTGATTTGTGAAGTACTGAATTCTGCCTTCTGTCAGATCATGCATAACACTGTCGCAAAGAACCTTCTGCAGTGATAGAAATGTCCCTTGACAACCAAGTATGTAAAGTGTGGCTATGGGGCACCAGGGTGGCTCAGTGCCTTAGGCCCAGGTCATGATCTCGGGGTCCTGGGATTGGGCTCTCCACTGAGCAGGGTGTCTGCTTGGCCCTCTGCCCCTCCCCCAGCTCGGGCTCTCTCTTTCTCAAATAAATAAATAAAATCTTAAAAAAAACCCTATGTCTTAGAAAATGAAGTATTTCATTAGAAATACTCTTAGAAAAAGCACTGTTGAGAAACTGTCATTCTACTAACATCTTTCCTGAAGAGAGCGTTTTCAAATGTATGTGGATGCATAAGGGACGTGCCATACCCTTAACTCTGAGATACAAGCCTGTGGTGAATGCAACTGTATACTAACATCTTGTTTCATGATGATGGAACAGTTTCAAATCTACGTGTGGCAGTGTAAGGAAAGGGCCATATCCTTAACTCTGAGAAACAAGTCTCAGAATATGAAACTTTCCAAATAACATCATGTTACAAGAAGAGAGAAGCATTGTCAAACGTATGTATGGAAGCATAAGGAAGGGGCCATTAACTCTAAGAAACAATGCTGTGGAGAAACGTATTTCACCTTACATCTTCATTCCAGAAGAAAGAAAAGCATTTTCAAAAGTGTGTGAAAGCAAAAGGAAAGGGCTATGCATATACTTGACTCTGAAAAACAAGTCTGTGTAGAATGCACCTTACAAGTAACCTCTTGTTTGATGAAGATAGAACCTTTTTCGAAAGTACCCGTGG
This sequence comes from Eumetopias jubatus, assembly GCF_037043125.1. Classification (NCBI taxonomy): domain Eukaryota; kingdom Metazoa; phylum Chordata; class Mammalia; order Carnivora; family Otariidae; genus Eumetopias; species Eumetopias jubatus. The sequence continues at coordinate 68,271,670 of NW_028274819.1, forward strand.
AAGCAAAAGGAAAGTGCCACATATTTAACCCTAAAAAGTCAACATTAGACAGAAACCGTCTTTCAACTAACATCTTCCTTCCTGAATATAGAAGCGTTTTCAAAAGTGGGTGAGAAAGTATAAGGAAAGTGCCATGTACCTAACTCTGATAAGTCTGTGGACAACCCAACTTTCAATCACAACTTGATTCATGAAAATAGAAGTGTTTTCAAAACTATGTGTGGAAAAATAAGGAAATTGCTATCCACATTAAGAAACAAGTGTGTGTAGAATAACACATTCAACTAATATTTTGTTCTAGGAATATAGGAGCGCTTTCAAATGTATATGTGAATGCAATAAAGAAATTGCCATACCCTTAACACTGAGGATAAAGATGTGGAGAATGCACCTTTCTACTAACGTCTCGTTTCGTGATGATGATCGCCCTCCATTCTGTCGTCAGAACAAAATTCCGCCCTGCCATCAAAATGGCGCCCACCTACTCCCGGAGTGAAATTCTAACTCTAGCCTTGACTGAGGCCTTGGCTTACGCCCCAACCGTAAGTCTGAGGATACAATGGATCTGGACACGTGACCAAAGCCAGAATAATCAAGAAGGAACACTTAAGGAAACAGCCCCTTCCACCCCTCGTGATGTTTTGGCAGAGCAGAGTTCTAGCAAGAAACCGAAATCTAAGCACCTGGAGGAGCATCCCCCCTGACGCCAAAGAGGAAAGCAGAGCCTCACCCTGATGCTAGCTCTCAGCTCAGCCCTCAGGACAGGACTCGGAGCAGCCACCAAATCAACCCTTGCTCCTTCCGAAACGAAACCCTAACCCTAGCATGGGTGCGGCCCTGTCCAAGCGACAACCCTAGTTCTGAATGCACAAATGATTTGGGGGACCCGGTCAGTGCCAGAGTAATCAAGCAGGAAACCAGAAGGAGTTATGTGCCACCTGTATCCTCGGGATGTATGGTGGGCACATGATTTTACGGAGAATCCCACAAGTCCACAACCCTATGAGCATTCCCCTGAGGCCAACCAGAAGCCAGCGCCTCTGGCTCTGATGCAAGCCCTCAGCTCTGCCCTCGCGGTAGGACTGCGACTGGCCATAAAATGGAACCCTACCGTCTTCCGGAACGAAACCCTAACCCTAGCACGGTTATGGGCCCTGACCTTTCCCATTTCCTGGTTCTGAATGCAAAAATGATTTCGGAGACTGGGTCCGTGCCAGACTAGTCAGCTAGGAACCCAGAAGGACTCACAACCACCCCGAGTGGTCCCCTCGAAAGCATGATTTATTGAAAAGCCTAAAATTCAGTAGCACGATGTGCATCCCCCTGAGCCAAGACCGGAAGGCAGAGCGTGACTCTGACGCTACGTCTCAGCTCAGCCCTCGTGCAGGACTCCCAACGATCATGGTTTTGAAACCTAACGTCTTGTGGCATGAGACCCTAACCCTAGCACGAACGTGACCCTGACCATGCCCCAACCATAGGTCTGAAAGCACAAATGATCTTGGAGACCTGGTCAGTGCCAGAATCATCAGGCAGCAACCCCAAAGGAATACCTGCCACTGGTGCCCTCGGGATGTCTCCTGGGAACATGAGTATTACTCAAAACCTAAAAGGCCGAAACACGAGCATGCCCCTCAGGCCAAACTGGAAGCGCGAGCCTAGCCCTAAGATATTTGAAGGTGCCCAGCAGATAACGTTTGTGTGTAAAGGCTTGGTCCGAGGTTTTCAGAGGAGCTGGTTTCGTTACTTTGGTAAAAGGAACTGAAGTTACACAATTTATTCACAGATGTATCCTACTCCCAATTGTAATGTAGATTTTTTGTTCTTCCTTGTAGCCACTTCCATCCCCTTGCTCATGTTTCTTTAGGGTTGTTTTGTATGTGGGAATGGGGATTTTACCCACAGAGCCAGCACCCAAGGATTGGTTGTGACTTCATACTTCAGTTAGTCCTGTGCTAAGTGAAAACAACCACATCTAATATCCCAAAGGAAAGGTGGGCTTCCTCTCCTTGAGCTGCCCATCTCATGCCCTCCTTCTGAAGAAAACTTCACCACTGTGCTGCATGCTAGAAGATCTTATGAGCTCAGGAAGTGCCCTTTCAAGGAATATTGCACCAAGGCCTGCATCCAAACACTTGAGCATCAGCCGGGAGTCGCAAGCTACCATACCTGAATCACTGCATCCTCTATCCACTCATGGGATGGGCAATTAAAAAAAGGTAACACCAGATTTCCCTCTCTTACTGAATGGAGAATGCAGGGTTCTTGTTGACAGGGCTAATAGGTGTAAGCAATGGAGGTTTCCCTTCACCCAAGCCCCCAGTGGTTTCTCCTTCCTGGGAATGAGAATGGGTTGCTAGGAGATTGTCCTAGTCACTTCAGTCAAAACATCATGTCTCATCTCATCTCGAATAAACACAGTTGGCCCAGCTCTTCCATCCTCTTGTTCTTTTTCTGTCTGGGTTCACCCTGTGGGCCTCTTTCAGATCCAGTGTCTCAGAACAATATCCTCTGCTTTAAAATGGGAATGCTGGGAGATTCCTTGTGCCTGGAGAAGTGTGCGCCATAGGGCCACCTTGAAATGTAGCTTCAGACCTATGTTCCCATGAGGAGTCGTAGGGATTTGAAGATTCCCAGCAAAGAATGTGTGTGTGTAGGCTTTCTCCAGTGGATTGTAGAAGATGCTGGCCTCAATTTTTGGGGTAAGGGGAAAAAATTAGCTCAATACAGATTTATCCCACTACAATTTTAAGCATAGATTACAGGCCCTGCTTATATACATTCCTATACTATTGCTGATTTTCTTGCTGATCCAAGACTTAGATCATATATAGGCTGGGAGGTGCTTTTACTCACAGCCAGCCTCTAGGGATTATTGGTGAATTCCTCTCTGGTCCTATGCGAAATGAGAATATTATTGTCTTCCCCCCAAAAAACAGTTGGCCTTTTTGTCCTTAAGCTTGTTGTGTGACTGCCTTGGGTTGATGTGTTGCTGGGTAGCCAGGCTGCCTCCCTCCCCTGACTGATTGTGATGCCTTTATGCTGGAGAACCTAGTTTGGAAAAAAGAAAAGCAATGGAAGTGGACTGAGTGGAAATGAAGGACTTTCTTAGAGATGAGAATGAAATCATGTTGAGAATGCAGTGTCTACGAAAGTCTCCTAGCAAGCTGGCAGTTTCAAGAATAAAAACGGCCTGTTGGCTTGGGCAATGGGAAACCTCCACTGGCTACATCTGGGAGCCAGGTAAGCAGGAGTCCTTCACTATTCCTTCACCAAGAGAGGGCAAACTGCTGGTTTTGGATGTTTCTCCAGCCTTTCCATCAGTGGAAAGAAAACCAGAAGAGATTTAGCAGATTGGTTCTCCCACCTGATGATGTGTTTGGAAATGGGCACTGGAGCAGTGTTCCTTGAAAAAGAGCTTTTTACCCTGAATAGGTCCTGGAAAATTCTGTACATTTGTGAACTGTCTGCTCTTCAGAATGAATGCATCCATCATCCAGGGGGAAGGGAGACAAGCTGGCTACCAATCACAGCATTTCAAAGAGCAGGACAAGAACCTAGCTCTCAGAGGCAAAAGGGGAAAACTTTCCTTTTCGCTATCAGACACGTATTGCTCTCACATAGCACAGGATCCGAGTAGGCACATGCCACCAATACTGGGTGTTTGTTGTGTGATGCCAACCGTATCACCTAAATGTGAACCAAGCTAACTACAAAAACAGCAAGAGGATGGAAGTGGCGTCAAGGAACAAGTGAAGTGAAAATGAAAGTTACCTGGGAGTGAGATGTCTAAGTTAATCTCCCCTTGCCCGAGAAATGAGGCAAACTCCTCTAAACATCTGCCCGAGCCTACACACAAATTTTGAAGTCTTTCAAAGGCCCTAGCTTCCCTGATGTCAACAATGTTCTGAAGTCAAATTACAAGAGGCCCTGTGACACCAACCTGTCTCAGAGTCCAAGGACTTACTTGGATTCTCCAGTTTAAATCAGAAAATATTACTCTAGGAATACTGGCATTCAATGCTTCGAGGAAGAACTTAGTTTAAATAAAAGAGCACAGAGATGAAAATTTACACATGGAGGCAATGTTCTTTAATTGCTTCAGGAAGAACAAAAAATCCTACATTTCAAATGGGAACCGAATAAATTTGGGATGGGTATGTCTAACTTAATTTCTCCTTGCCCCAGGAATGACACCAGCTCCCTTCCATAACCTATAGCCCAACCTACATGTATTCTCTGGTGGGCACCTTTAAATGTCCTAGGTTTCATGATGTCCACACAGTTCTGAAACAACGTCACAGGGCCCTGTGGTCCAAGGTATTCCACAGTCCAAAGAGCTGTGCCAGACTCCCTAGATGAAAGCAGAAAATACGGTTCTGACTTACTTTTTCCGAATTGCTCCCTAGATCAAATCAATTTTTAAAAATAGCAAATAAAAGGAAAAGGCCACAAGGAGAGCCAAAGTGCCTCATGAAGCAGTGAATGGGATAATATTGAGAATGAAGTGGCTAGCCCCATCTCTTAACAATCATGAGATTGGATGAGTTCAGCTGAGATATGGAATGAGATCACGTGAGACCTCACCCCAGATCTGGCTGAAATTTGATGCAATTTCCCGAGATTCTGCCCAAAATCATGTGAGATTTGCCCTTGGATCTCACTGGCAGACTTAAGCGCTCACAAAATCTGGAGTTGTGAAACTGGGTGTTGGGCATTAAGGAGGGCAACTGATGTGGTGAGCACTGCCTGTTATACACAACTGATAATTTTTTGAACACTACATCTTAAACTAATGATGTAATATAAGTTGGCTTAGTGAATTTAAATAAAAATCAAGTGAAAAAAAGAAAAATGTTTTCATTGTGCTAACTATATGGCAGTTTCATTACCCTTCCTCAAATACTTAGGAACTCTTTTGGTATCATAAAAAAAAGCTGTGGGGCACCTGAGTGGCTCAGTTGACCAGTGTCTGCCTTCAGCTTAGGTCGTGACCCCAGTGTCCTGTGATCAAGCCCCGCATCAGGCTCCCTGCTCTGTGGGAGGCCTGCTTCTCACTCTCCAAATTGCCCAGTTTGTGTTTCCTCTCTTGCTGTCTTTCTCTCTGTCAAAATAAATAAAATCTTTTTTCTTAGATCTTAAAAAATTAAAAAAGATGTTATTGAAAGATGTTTTATACAAACACTTGTTTCATTGATTTACATTCTGGTGTGTTCCTTATGATTCCACACATAACTTTTTAAGAGACTTCTTGATTCATGAGAAAAGATTTTAGTTGGAAAATGGTTAGTACACAGAATTTTTTCATTCAGTTCAATATGGCCATTTCCTTATCCTTCCACATATACATTAAAAACAGATCCATTTTCATCACAGAGTATGTTAGTTAAAGGTGCTTTCTACATATATTTCTTCCATTGAGTTGAGTAGATAACACTTTTTTATTCTTCCATGCATATATTTGAAAACACTGCTACTGCATGAAAGAATATGTAGTTGAAAGACACATTCCACACAGTTTTGTATCCAGGAGATAAATGTATGCCACTCTCTTTATGCTTCCACAGTTACATTTCAAAATGATTATTACCTTGAAAGATGTTCATTGAAAGAGGCTTGCTAAAGAGTGTTGTTTCAATGAGTTAAGTGAGTGGCACAGTCCCTATGTTTCCACACCCACATTTGAAAAGACTTCTATCTTCATGAAAGAAGTAGTGAGTACAAAGATGGTTTCTACACTGTGTTATTTCAATGAGTTTGGTGTATGGCACTTTCCTTAGGCTAGCACATACCACTGAAAAGCTTCTATCTTCATGAAAGGAGGGGTTATTTAAAAGATGCTTTCTATTGGCCATTTGTATGTCTTCTTTGGAGAAATGTCTGTTCATGTCCTGCCCATTTCTTGACTGGATTAGTTGTTTTCTGGGTGTTGAGTCTGATATGTTCTTTATAGATCTTGGATGTTAGCCCTTTATCTGATAAGACATTTGCAAATATCTTCTTCCATTTTGTAGATTGTCTTTTGATTTTTGTTGACTGTTTTCCTTGCTGTGCAAAAGCATTTTATCTTGATGAAGTCCCAATAGTTCATTTTTTATTTTGTTTCCCTTGCCACTGGAGATGTGTAGCAAGAAGCTGCTGTGATCGAGGTCAGAGAGGTTGCTGCCTGTGTTCTCTAGGATTATGAAAAATGTTCAACATCACTTGGCATCAGGGAATTGCTGACATACCACCTCACACTGAGATACCATCTCACACTGGTCAGAGATGCCACCTCACACAGGTCAGAATAACTAAAATGAACAAGACAAGAATCAATAGATGGTGGCGAGGATGAAAGGAAAGAAGAACCCTTCTACACTGTTCGTGGAAATGCAAACCAGTACAACCACTCTGGAAAACAGTATGGAGGACTCTCAAAAAAATTAAAAATAGAGCTAAACTATGATCCAGCTATTGCACTACTAGGTATTTATTCAGAAGATACACATATTGTGACCTTAAGGGGCACATGCACCCCAATGTTTATAGCAGCAAAGTCCACAATAGCCAATCTATGGAAAGAGCCCAGATGTCCTTCAAGAGAAGAATGGATCATGGTGATGTGATATCTAGGAAGAATGTAAGCCTGTTGATGGCAAGGATCCCAAGTGCAGGGCATGGAGGTCGACCCTTGCCCAAGCCCATGGGTGTTTAATTTTTCCTGAGGCAGACTGCTTGCTAGGAGATTTTGCTAGCCACCTCTTTCTTAACATTATCCCATTCTCATCTCTAGTGAAGAACTTTGGCCTTCCATGGATACATTTCCACCGTTTTGCTCTTTTCTCAAACTAGGTTCACCCTGGGAGCCATCCAGATCCAGTGTCTCAGAGTAATATCCTCTACTTTAAATGAAGTAATTCCAGCTGAGTCCTTCTGACTGTGGGAGAGACTGGGGCACAGTGACCCTTGTCAGGTGCTTTCAGAACTATGTTGACTCTAGGAGGCCTAAGATATTTGAAGGTGCCCAGCAGATCATGTGTGTGTAGGCTTGGCCTGGTTTTTAGAAGGACCTGGCCACATTTCTTGGGTAAAAGGGAGTGAAGTTACAGACTTAATTCACAGATGTATCTTATTCCCAATTTATCTACTTTTTAAAAGGTTTTATTTATTAAATTTTAAAGAGAGAGAGAGAGAGAGTACAAGTGGTGGGAGCCGCAGACAGAGGGAGAAGCAGGTTCCCCACTGAGCAGGGAGTATCTAGTGAGCTCAGGAAGTGCCCTTTCAAGGAATATTGCCCCAGAGCCTTCATCCAAATACTTGAGCATCAGCTGGGAGCACCAAGCTTACTAGCTGAATCACTGCAGCCTCTTATCCATTCATGGGAAGGGCAATTTTAAAAAGCCTACAACAGAGTTCCCTCTCTTTCTGAAGAAAGAATGCAGAGTTCTTGCTGACAGGGATCCCAGGGGTAGGCAGTGGAGGTTTCCCTTAACCCAAGCCCATAGTTGTTACTCCTTCCATGGAATGAGAATCGGGTTGCTAAGAGATGTCCCAGTGACTTCAATAAAGCGGTTTTGTGATTTTCATTTCTAATAAAAAAAATTTGGCCCAACATATATCCATTTCCATTCTCTTGTTCTTTAGGCTCACACGGTGGGCCATCAGGTCCAGTGTCTCCGAGCAATGACCTCTGCTTTAACCCGGGAAGTCTGGAGGATCTCTTGTGACTGTGGGGAAGTGTCACCCACAGGGCCCTCTTGAAATTTGGTTTCAGAACTGTAGTGATATCAGGAAACGTAATGCATTTGAAGGTTCCAAGCAGTGAATGTGTGTGTAGGTTTGTCCAGAGGATTTTAGAGTGTGCCGACCTCATTTCTTGGGTAAGGGGAAAAATTTAGAAATCTGATTACAGATTAAACTCCCTTGATTTTAATTGTGGATTACCAGCCCTGCTCATAATATACATTCCTATACTCTTAGTGATATTCTTTTTTATATATAAAATGTTCAATATTTCATTAGTTGAGTATATCACCCAGTGCTCTTTATATCACGTTCCCTATTTAATGCCCATCACCCAGTTACCCCATCTCCCTACCCAACACCCTTTCCACAACCCTCACTTTGTTTCCCAGAGTTGACTCTCATAGGGTTTGTCTCCCTCTCTGATTTCTTTCCATTCAGTTCCCCCCACCCCTAATTTCCTCTGCACTATTTCTAGTGTTCCACATACGAGTGAAACCGTTGTCGTTCTCTGATGGACCTATGTCACTTAGCATAATCCCACCAGTTCCATCCATGTCGCTGCAAATGGTAGGTATCCAATTCTTTCTGATGGCTGAGTAATATTCCATTGTGTATAAGAACCATTGCTTCTTTATTCCTTCATCTGTTGAAAGACATCTCGGCTCCTTCCAGTTTGGATCTTGTGGACATTGATGCTATGAACATTGGGGTGCATGTGCCCCTTCTTTTGACAAGATTTATCTTTAAGATAAATGCCTAGTAGTGCAATTCCTGGGTCATACGGTAGCTCTGTTTTTAACATCTTGAGGGAACTCCATACTGTTTTCCAGAGTGGCTGTATCAGCTTGCATTCCCAACAACAGTGTAGAAGTGTTCTCTTTTCCCTGCATCCTTGCCAACATTTATTGTTACCTGCCTTAATTTTTGCCATTCTGACTGGTGTAAGGTGGTGTCTCATTGTGGTTTTGATTTGTAGTTCCCTGATGACAAGTGATGTGCATCATGTTTTCCTGTGTCTGTTAGCCATTTGTATGTCTTCTTTGGAGAAGTGTCTGTTCATGTCTTCTGCCCTTTTCTTGACTAGGTTATTTGTATTTTGGGTGGTGAGTTAGAGAAGTTCTTTGTAAATCTTAGCTACCAGTCCTTTATGTGAAATATCATTTTACAGTATCTTCTCTGATTCCTTGGGTTGCCTTTTAGTTTTTTGATTGTTTCCTTTGCTGTGCAGAAGATTTTTTATCTTGATGAAATCCCAATAGTTCCTTTTTGTTTTTCCCTCCTCCTACCTTTAGAGATGCACTCTGCAAGATGTTGCTTTGTCCAAGGTCAAAGAGGTTGCTGCCTGTGTCCTCCTCTAGGATTTTAATGGTGTATGAGATTCCATTTACAATTGCACCAAAAGCCAGAAAGACGCCTAGGAATAAACCTAACCCAAAATATAACAGATCTGTACTCTAGAATCTACAGAACACATGAAAGAAATTGAGGAAGACAAAGGGATGGAGAAACATTTTCCACGTTCATGAATTGCAATAGTAAACATTGTTAAAATGTCTATGCTTTCCAGAGCAGTCTACACGTTCAATGCACCCCCAGTCAATACACCATCGACATTCTTCACAGAGCTGAAACAATCCTAAAATGTGTATGGAAACAAAAAACACCCAAATTGCCAGTAGTATTGTACAGAAAAAGACACATAGATCAATGGAACAGAATAGAGAGCCCAGAAATGGACCCTCAACTCTATGGTCAATGAATCTTCGACAGAGCCCTAAAGAATAGCCAATGGAATATTGTCTTATTCTCAATTCTCTTCAATAAACGTTGCTGGGAAAATTGGACAGCCACATGCTGAAGAATGAATCTGGACCATTCTCTTACACATTACACAAAGATGCACTCAAAATGGATGAAAGACCTCAATCTGAGACAGAAAACCATCAAAATCCTAGAGGAGAACACAGGTCATAAGCTCTTCAACCTTGGCTGCATCAACTTCTTGCAAGACACGTCTCTAAAGGCAAGGGAAATGAAAGCAAAAATGAACTATTGGGACTTCATCAAGACAAAAAGCTTTTGCACAGCAAAGAAAACAGTCAACAAAACTAAAAGGCAACCTACGGAATCGGAGCAGGTATCTGCAAATGACATCAGATCTACCTGGAACTCCTCAAACTGAACACCCAAAAAATCCAGTCAAGAAAAGGGCAGAAGACATGAACAGACACTTCTCCAAATAAAACATACAAGTTGCCAACAGACACTTGAAAACATGCTCCACATCACTTGCCGTCAGATACCACCTTACACCAGTCAGAAGGGCTTAAATTAACACAAGAGCGAACAACAAACGTTAGCAAGGATGTGGAGAAAGGGAAACGCTCTTACACTGTTGGGAATGCAAGCTGGTACAGACACGCTGGAAAACAGTATGGAGGTTCCTCGAGACATTAAAAATAGAGCTCCCTTATGACCCGGCAAGTGCACTACTAGATATTTACCTTAAATTTGCAGATGTGAAAAGAACGGACACATGCACCCCAATGTTCATAGATAGCATCCACATAGCATCCACAATAGCCAAACTGTGGAAGGACCCGAGATCTCCTTTAACGGATGAATGGATAACGAAAATTTGGTTCATATATACAATGGAATATTACTCAGACCATTGGCAGCGATATGGATGGAACTGGAGGGTAATAACGCTAAATGAAATAAGTCATTCAGAGAATGACAATTATATGGGGCCCCTAATATTGGAATATAAGGAATAGTGCAGAGCACAACAGGAAAAGGGAGGGAATCCTCAATGGGAATAAACCAAAGAAGGAGAAAAACCATGACACCTAACTTCTTTAGTCCGGGAAACAAACAGGTCTGTGCAAAGGGAGGTGGGTGGGTGGGTGGGGATTGGGTAACTGGATAATAGGCTTATTAAGGAGGGCGCGTGATGAGATACATGAGCAGTGGATGTAATATGCAAGCAGAGATACTTTGAACATTTATCGAAACTAGTGGTGTACTAGGTGTTGGCTAATTTAATTTTTTTTTCCATTCAGTACGTATCACCAGGCTAACCCATCCCCCACCACCCTCCCCTCTAGAACCCTGTTTGTTTCTCAGAGTCCATAGTCTCTCATGGTTCGTCTCCCCCTCCAATTCCCCCTCCTTTACTTTTGCCCTTCCTCCTATCGTTTTTTTTTTAACATATAATGTATTATTTGTTTCAGAGGTACATGTCTGTGATTCAAAGTCTTACACAATTCACAGTACTCACCATAGCATATACCCTCCCCAATGTCTATCACCCAGCCACCCCATCCCTCCCAAACCCCACCACTCCAGCAACCCTCAGTTTGTTTCCTGAGATTAAGAATTCCTCATATCAGTGAGGTCATATGATACATGTCTTTCTCTGATTGACTTATTTCGCTCAGCATACTACCCTCCACTTCCATCCACGTCATTGCAAGTGGCAAGATTTCATTCCCTTTGATGGTTGCCTAATATTCCATTGTGTATATATGTACCACATCTTTTTTTAAAGATTTTATTTATTTATTTATTTATTTTGTCAGAGATAGAGAGCACAAGCGGGGGAGCAGCAGGCAGAGCGGGTAGAGGGAGAAGCACGCTCTCTGACAAGCAAGGAGCCCATGTGGGACTCGGTCCCAGGACCCTGGGATCATGACCCAAGCCGAAGGCAGACGCTTAACTGACTGAGTCACCCAGGCATCCCTATACCACATCTTCTTTATCTATTCATCTGTCGATGGACATCTTGGCTCTTTCCATAGTTTGGTTATTGTGGACATTGCTGCTATATACATTGGGGGGTGCACATACCCCTTCGGATCCCTACATTTGTATCTTTGGGGTAAATACCCAGTAGTGCCATTGCTGGATCGTATGGTAGCTCTATTTTCAACTTTTTGAGGAACCTCCATACTGTTTTCCAGAGTGGTTGCACCAGCTTGCATTCCCACCAACAGTGTAGGAGGGTTCCCCTTTCTCTGCATCCCCGCCAACATCTGTCAATTCCTGACTTGTTAATTTTAGCCATTCTGACTGGTGTGAGGTGGTATCCCATCGAGGTTTTGATTTGGATTTCCCTGATGCCGAGCAATGTTGAGCACTTTGTCATGTGTCTGTTGGCCATTTGGATGTCTTCTTTGGAAAAAAAGTCTGTTCATGTCTTCTGCCGATTTCTTGATTGGATCATTTGTTCTTTGGGTGTTGAGTTTAAGTTCTTTATAGATTTTGGACACTAGCCCTTTATCTGATATGTCATTTGCAAATATCTTCTCCCATTCTGTCGGTTGTCTTTTGGTTTTGTGGACTGTTTCTTTTGCTGTGCAGAAGCTTTTTATCTTGATGAAATCCCAATAGTTCATTTTTGCCCTTGCTTCCCTTGCCTTTGGCGATGTTTCTAGGAAGAAGTTGCTGCGGCTGAGGTCGAAGAGGTTGCTGCCTGTGTTCTCCTTTAGGATTTTGATGGACTCCTGTTTCACATTTAGGTCTTTCAACCATTTTGAGTCTATTTTTGTGTGTGGTGTCAGGAAATGGTCCAGTTTCATTCTTCTGCATGTGGCTGTCCAATTTTCCCAACACCATTGGTTGAAGAGACTGTCTTTTTTCCATTGGACATTCTTTTCTGCTTTGTCAAAGATTAGTTGACCATAGAGTTGAGGGTCCATTTCTGGGCTCTCCATTCTGTTCCATTGATCTAGGTGTCTGTTTTTGTGCCAGTACCATAATGTCTTGATGATGACAGCTTTGTAATAGAGCTTGAAGTCCGGAATTTTGATGCCACCAGCTTTGCGTTTCTTTTTCAACATTCCTTTGGCTATTCGGGGTCTTTTCTGGTTCCATACAAATTTTAGGATTATTTTCTCCATTTCTTTGAAAAATGTTGATGGTATTTTGATAGGGATGGCATTGAATGTGTAGATTGCTCTAGGTAGCATTGACATCTTCACAATATTTGTTCTTCCAGTCCATAAGCATGGACCATTTTTCCATTTTTTTGTGTCTTCCTCAGTTTCTTTCATGAGTATTTTATAGTTTTCTGAGTACAGATCCTTTGCCTCTTTGGTTAGGTTTATTCCTAGGAATCTTATGGTTTTGGGTGCAATTGTAAATGGGATTGACTCCTTAATTTCTCTTTCTTTCTTGTTGCTGGTGTATAGGAATGCCACTGATTTCTGTGCATTGATTTTATATCCTGCTACTTTACTGAATTCCTGTTTGAATTCTAGCAGTTTTGGGGTGGAGTCTTTTTGGGTTTTCCACATAAAGGATCATATCATCTGCAAAGAGTGAGAGTTTGACTTCTTCTTTGCCGATTCGGATGCCTTGGATTTCTTTTTGTTGTCTGACTGCTGTGGCTAGAACTTCTAATACTATATTGAATAGCAGTGGTGAGAGTGGACATCCCTGTCATGTTCCTGACCTTAGGGGAAAGCTCTCAGCTTTTCCCCATTGAGAATGATATTCGCTGTGGGTTTTTCAGAGATGGCTTTTATGATATTGAGGTATGTACCCTCTATCCCTATACTCTGAAGAGTTTTGATCAAGAAAGGATGCTGTACTTTGGCAATTGCTTTTTCTACATCTGCTGAGAGGATCGTATGGTTCTTGTTCTTTCTTTGATTAATGTATTGTATCACATTGATTGATTTGTGGATGTTGTACCAACCTTGCAGCCCAGGGATAAATCCCACTTGGTCATGGTGAATAATCCTTTTAATGTACTGTTGGATCCTATTGGTTAGTATTTTGGTGAGAATTTTTGCATCCATGTTCATCAAGGATATTGGTCTGTAATTCTCCTTTTTGATGGGGTCTTTGTCTGGTTTTGGGATCAAGGTAATGCTGGCCTCATAAAATGAGCTTGGAAGCTTTCTTTCCATTTCTATTATTTGGAACAGTTTCAGAAGAATAGGTATTAATTCTTCTTTAAATGTTTGGTAGAATTCCCCTGGGAATCCCTCTGGCCCTGGGCTTTTGTTTGTTGGGAGATTTTTGATGACTGCTTCAATTTCCTTAGGGGTTATAGGTCTGTTCAGGTTTTCTGTTTCTTCCTGGTTCCGTTTGGTAGTTGGTACATCTCTCGGAATGCATCCATTTCTTCCAGATTATCTAATTTGCTGGCATAGAGTTGCTCATAATATGTCCTTATAATTGTTTGTATTTCTTGGGTGTTGGTTGTGATCTCTCCTCTTTCATTCATGATTTTATTTATTTGGGTCATTTCTCTTTTCTTTTTGATAAGTCTGGCCACGGTTTTATCAATCTTGTTAATTCTTTCAAAGGACCAGCTCCTAGTTTCGTTGATCTGTTCTACTGTTCTTCTAGTTTCTATTTCATTGATTTCTGCTCTGATCTTTATTATTTCTCTTCTCCTGCTGGATTTAGGCTTTATTTGCTGTTCTTTCTCCAGCTCCTTTAGGTGTAGGGTTAGGTTGTGTATTTGAGACCTTTCTTGTTTCTTGAGAAAAGCTTGTATTGCTATATACTTCCCTCTTAGGACTGCCTTTGCTGCATCCCAAAGATTTCAAACAGTCGTGTTTTCATTTTCATTGGTTTCCATGAATTTTTAAATTCTTCTTTAATTTCCTGGTTGACCCATTCATTCTTTAGTAGGATGCTCTTTAGCCTCCATGTATTTGAGTTCTTTCCGACTTTCCTCTTGTGATTGAGTTCTAGTTTCAAAGCATTGTGGTCTGAAAATATGCATGGAATGATCCCAATCTTTTGGTGCCGGTTGAGACCTGATTTGTGACCTAGGATGTGATCTATTCTGGAGAATGTTCCATGCGCACTAGAGAAGAATGTGTATTCTGTTGCTTTGGGATGGAATGTTCTGAATATATCTGTCAAGTCCATTAGGTCCAGTGTGTCCATTTGAAGGAGTTAAGCATATGCTTTTTTCCTAATGCTCATATACATAAATTTAAAAACATATATATCTTTCTTTCTATTAAGTTCAAATAGCCAACATATAATACAGCATTAGTTTTTGGTGCAGTGTCTTCATTCTTTGTGTATAACACACAGTGCTCATCTCATCACTTTTCCTCCTTAATCCCCATCACCCAGTTACCACATCCCCTAACCCACCTTCCTTTACACAACCCTCAGTTTGTTCCTTGGAGTCAAAAGTCTCATGGTTTGTCTACCTCTCTGATTTCTTCCTAGTTTTCCTTCCCTCCCTTACAATCCTCTGTGCTATTTCTTTTAGTCTAACATGAGTGAAACTGTATGATAATTGTCTTCCTCTGCCAGAATTATTTCACCTAACTTAATACCCCAAGTACCAGTCCATGTCGATGCAAATGGTAGGTATTCATCCTTTCTGATAACTAATATTCCATTGTATATATAAACCACATCTTCTTTGTCCATTCACCCGTTAAAGGACATGAATTCTTTAAGTTTTTCTTTAATTACATGCTCGACCCATTCATTCTTTAGCAGGATGTTTGTTAACTTCCAAGTGTTTGCATTCCTTCCAAATTTTTCCTTTTGGTTGAGTTCCAGTTTCAAATCATTGTGGTCTGAAATTATGCAAGTAATAATCTCAATCTTTTGGTATTGGTTGAGACCTGATTTGTGACCCAGTATGTGGTCTATTCTGGAGAAAGTTCCGTGTGTTCTTCGGAAGAATGAGTATATACTGTTGTTTTAGGATGGCATGTCCTGTGTTTATCTCCTAAGTCCATCCGGTCCAACTTGTCCTTCAAAGCTCTTGTTTCTTCGTGGATCTCTTGCTTAGATGATCTGTCCATTGCTGTGACTGGAGTGTTAAAGTCTCCCACAATTAAGGTATTAGTGATATGATTCTTTATTTTGGGTATTAATTGGTTTATGTAATTGGCTGCACCTATGTTGGGGGCATAGATATTTACAATTGTTAGATTTTCTTGCTGGATAGACCTTTTTAAGTACAGTAAGGTGTCCTTCCACATCTCTTACACTAAGTCTGGCTAAGGAAAGGGGTAGGTTATCCCCCAGAGACACGGAACAGCTTTGAAAGCCTGGACAAGCCCCCAGGGAACATGCCTGTATATTCAGATGTCCATCTCCTGAGCTCATTGTCCTGAGACTTTTTGATATTTGGCTATATACCCGGTGAGATTTGGCCTGAAATCTCATGAGATTTGGGTCAATATGTCAGGAGATGCGGCCTGAGAACCTGCGAGCAATACCCCATGATTTCCTGCAATCAGCAAAGGGACGAGGTGGCTTCATTCTGTGGGTGGCGAGTTCACACAAACTATCCTGAATTGCCAAAAGCCTGAGAAAGCATCTAGGGAGGCCTCCTGTGTGTTCAGATGAGTCAGCTCCAAGGCCTGTTGTCTCTTCCTGAACATCGGCCCTCCTGTTGCTATGGCTCCTAGATAGTGTCAATGTGGGACCTGGAGGAATATGTATCCCTTTTTCAGTGCTCCACATTGGCCCCCACATCACTGAGGATGATGAACATGGAGAAGCGAGACAATTTGTATATTTTTGCTGTTGGCGTCTGGGGGGCGTTTGTAGCATGCCAGGCCAATCCAACACAGGGGTCCCATTCCAGGAATTACCCAGGGCTACCAATGATGCAGCACTTGTCTCGAGTCTAGGGGGTTTCCACCCCTGCCGAGTTCCCCAGAGATTTCCCTCCAGATCTCCTGAGACCACTGGAGTTTCTTTTTCCCAAAATATCCAGATTGTTAAGAGGTTGTGCTAGGCACTTCATTCTCAATATTATCCCATTCACTGCTTCATGAGGTACTTTGGCTCCCCTTGTGGCGTTTTCCTTTTATTTGCTATTTTTTAAAAATTGTTTTGATCTAGGGAGCAATTCAGAAAAATTAAGTCAGAACCGTATTTTCTGCTTTCATCTAGGGAGTCTGGCACAGCTCTTCGGACTGTGGAATACCTTGGACCACAGGGCCCTGTGACGTTGTTTCAGAACTGTGTGGACATCATGAAACCTAGGACATTTAAAGGTGCCCACCAGAGAATACATGTAGGTTGGGCTATAGGTTATGGAAGGGAGCTGGTGTCATTCCTGGGGCAAGGAGAAATTAAGTTAGACATACCCATCCCAAATTTATTCGGTTCCCATTTGAAATGTAGGATTTTTTGTTCTTCCTGAAGCAATTAAAGAACATTGCCTCCATGTGTAAATTTTCATCTCTGTGCTCTTTTATTTAAACTAAGTTCTTCCTCGAAGCATTGAATGCCAGTATTCCTAGAGTAATATTTTCTGATTTAAACTGGAGAATCCAAGTAAGTCCTTGGACTCTGAGACAGGTTGGTGTCACAGGGCCTCTTGTAATTTGACTTCAGAACATTGTTGATATCAGGGAAGCTAGGGCCTTTGAAAGACTTCAAAATTTGTGTGTAGGCTCGGGCAGATGTTTAGAGGAGCTTGCCTCATTTCTCGGGCAAGGGGAGATTAACTTAGACATCTCACTCCCAGGTAACTTTCATTTTCACTTCACTTGTTCCTTGACGCCACTTCCATCCTCTTGCTGTTTTTGTAGTTAGCTTGGTTCACATTTAGGTGATACGGTTGGCATCACACAACAAACACCCAGTATTGGTGGCATGTGCCTACTCGGATCCTGTGCTATGTGAGAGCAATACGTGTCTGATAGCAAAAAGGAAAATTTTCCCCTTTTGCCTCTGAGAGCTAGGTTCTTGTCCTGCTCTTTGAAATGCTGTGATTGGTAGCCAGCTTGTCTCCCTTCCCCCTGGATGATGGATGCATTCATTCTGAAGAGCAGACAGTTCACAAATGTACAGAATTTTCCAGGACCTATTCAGGGTAAAAAGCTCTTTTTCAAGGAACACTGCTCCAGTGCCCATTTCCAAACACATCATCAGGTGGGAGAACCAATCTGCTAAATCTCTTCTGGTTTTCTTTCCACTGATGGAAA
The DNA here is from genome assembly GCF_037043125.1 of Eumetopias jubatus. Taxonomy (NCBI): domain Eukaryota; kingdom Metazoa; phylum Chordata; class Mammalia; order Carnivora; family Otariidae; genus Eumetopias; species Eumetopias jubatus. The sequence goes on from NW_028274819.1 coordinate 68,289,336, forward strand.
GGCTGGAGAAACATCCAAAACCAGCAGTTTGCCCTCTCTTGGTGAAGGAATAGTGAAGGACTCCTGCTTACCTGGCTCCCAGATGTAGCCAGTGGAGGTTTCCCATTGCCCAAGCCAACAGGCCGTTTTTATTCTTGAAACTGCCAGCTTGCTAGGAGACTTTCGTAGACACTGCATTCTCAACATGATTTCATTCTCATCTCTAAGAAAGTCCTTCATTTCCACTCAGTCCACTTCCATTGCTTTTCTTTTTTCCAAACTAGGTTCTCCAGCATAAAGGCATCACAATCAGTCAGGGGAGGGAGGCAGCCTGGCTACCCAGCAACACATCAACCCAAGGCAGTCACACAACAAGCTTAAGGACAAAAAGGCCAACTGTTTTTTGGGGGGAAGACAATAATATTCTTATTTCGCATAGGACCAGAGAGGAATTCACCAATAATCCCTAGAGGCTGGCTGTGAGTAAAAGCACCTCCCAGCCTGATCTAAGTCTTGGATCAGCAAGAAAATCAGCAATAGTATAGGAATGTATATAAGCAGGGCCTGTAATCAACGCTTAAAATTGTAGTGGAATAAGCGTCTGGAGGAGGCTCGCTCGGGGCAGTCCGGGAGCGAAATCCGGAAGAAGGGGCCCCAGTGCCGCGCCGCCGCCCCCTCCTGCCACCCGTCCAGCCTGGGAGCCCGCGGTGCTGGCGACGGCTGCCGATGGAGTTCACTTGAGCTGGGAACCAGTGGGAGAGGCAGGCGCCCGCGAGCAAAGCGCGGGCGGGAGCCCAGCTAGCCCCGGGAGCTCCCCGCCGCCCGCCCGCCGCCCGCGAGCTCCGGCCAGGAGGTGCCTTTGGCCCCGCGCAGCCAGCCCGGCTCCCCGGCCGCTGCAGCGCTCTGGCGCCGCGCCCGGCGGGATCGGCCCGGAATAAAGACTCCCGGAGCGTCTGCCTCCAGCGCCTCGGCGGCGGCGGCGGAACCAGGACCAGTCGGGCCGCGGCGCTGCTGGAGAGGCGGGACCGGCAGTCTGGGAGCCCGAGGCGGCCGCCGGGGAGAGGTCGCCGCCGCCGCCGTGCGTCCTCTTCCTCCTCCCTCTCCCCCCTCCCTCCCTCCGCACATGGTCTCCTTTGTCCTGTCGCCGCCGCCGCCGCCTCGCTCTTAGCTCCGCGTGCGGCGCCCGGGGCTCGGGCCGCTCCTCTCCGCCTCGCCCGCCCGCCCGGAAACGCTGCTCGGGTCTCCTCCGTGCCCGGCCGACCCAATCGGCCGCCGCCGGCTGCTTCTCTCCTACGGATTTGGGTCCCCTGCATCCGCTTTCAGACTTTCGCGAGGAACCGAGGAGAGACATGCAGACGCAGCCCGGTTGGAGTTGGGCGTTTTCTCTTAGTGTGTTTGGCTGGTTTTTACCCTGGTCTCTGCCGATCCGCCATCGTGAGCCCTGCTAAGGAACCAAGCCATGAACTCGGGGCTCCCAGGACCGCTTAACCCTTTGCAACCAGGCATCAGATACCAGCTCTGAAAAACTCTGCAATTCTGTTATTGTAAACAAAGATCCGGAGTTAGGTGTTGGCACGCTCCCGGAACATGACAGCCAGGATGCTGGGCCGATTGTCCCCAAGATATCAGGTGTAGAGAGAAGCCAGGAGAAGAGCCTGTTGCAAAGAGCCGATCTTTGAGCCCGTGGTGCTTAAAGACCCCTGCCCTCAGGTCTCTCAGCCGCTGCCCCAGCCCCAGACGGAGCCCCAGCCGCAAGCTCCTTCTCCAGACCCCGACCTGGTGCGGCGCACAGAGGCCCCACCTCAGCCCTCAGGTCCAAGCACACAGCCACCACAGGCGCCCCCAGAGGCCCAGCTTCAGCCTGCCCCTCAGCCTGCAGTGCAGAGGCCACCAAGGCCGCCCAGGCCGCAGTCGTCCGCCCAGCTGCTCCATCAGAGCCTCCCGCCTGTGCAGGCCCACCCCTCGTCCCAGAGTCTCTCCCAGCCATTGTCAACCTACAAGAGCAGTAGCTTAAGCCTCAACAGCTTAAGCAATAGCAGAAGCAGCACTCCGGCCGAAGACTCAACCCGCCCCTCGTCACATCTCTCATCACCCCTCGGCCACCCCGTTCCCCCTCGCACTGCCCAACCACAGCCCCCTACACAGCTTCACGCCCACCCTCCAGCCCCCCCGCACACTCACATCACCCCAATATGTTTGCCCCTCCCATGGCTTTGCCTCCTCCACCACCTCTGACTTCAAGGAGTCTGCAGGTCCCCGGATACCCGGCCGGAAGCACTTACTCAGAGCAAGACATCTTGCGACAGGAACTGAACACACTTTTCTGGCCTCTCAGAGTGCTGACCGTGGGGCGTCCCTGGGCCCTCCGCCTTAACTGCAGACCGAGTTCCACCAGCACCAGCACACGCACCAGCACACGCACCAGCACACCTTCACGCCGTTCCCGCACCCCATCCCGCCCACCGCCATCATGTCCAGCGCCTCCCATGCTCTTCCATTCCTACCCTCCTGCAGTATGGGGCATTCCCCCCCCCCCCGCCATGATTCCACCCACTGGCCCTTTTGGTTCAGTACAAGGAGCATTTCAGCAGAAGACATCCAACCCTATCGATGTTGCTGCTCCACCTGGGACAATCCCACACGCTCTGCTCCAAAAGGAAGGGAGGTTGACAGATCCTTTCAGACCTATGTTAAGGAAACCAGGGAAGTGGTGTGCTGTGTATGTTCATATCACCTAGCAGACCTACCACCACAAACAGAAGGTCAAGAAACAGATGCAGTCAGACCCACATAAGCTGGACTTCAGATTGAAACCCGAGTTCCTGAGCCATCACCCGGGCCCCGGCCTCTTTGGAGCCATCCACCACCCCCATGACCTGGCCGGGCCTTCAACTTTGTTCTCTGCTGCTGAGCCTTTTAACTGTCCATCTACATTCACTGGCCTCGCAGCAGTTGGTGGCAATGCCTTCGGGGGACTCAGAAATCCTCAGTTACACTCAACTCAATATTCGGCCACAAGGACGGCCCCAGTGTGCAGAACTTTAGCAACCCTCACAAACGCTGGAACCGGCTACACCGAACGCCTCTGTTGTTCCCGACCCCTCCACCCTGGCTGAAGCCAGGGGAGTTGGAGCATAGCATGTCCGCTGCAGTTCATGATAGAGATAGAGATGTAGATAAACGAGACTCACCTGTTAGTAAAGATGACAAAGAAAGGGAAAGCGTTGAGAAAAGACACTCCAGCCACCCTTCACCAGCACCTATCCTCCCGGTGAGCACCCTGGGACATAACCGTAGCTCCACTGAACAGATCAGGGGTCATTTGAACACTGAGGCTCACGAGAAAGACAAATCCAAAGAGAGGGAGAGAGATTACTGAGAATCCCGCAAGGACCTGACCGCCGACGAGTACAAGGCAAAGGAGGGCCACCTGCCTGAGAAGGATGGCCATGGCCAGGAAGGGAGAGCCGTGGGCAAAGAGGCCAAGCAGCTGGCCAGGGTGCCATTGCCCTATGTGCAGACCCCAGTTGTGGAGAGCGCCAGGCCCAACAGCACTTCAAGCTGTGAGGCCGAGCTGCGCAAGAGTGAGCCGGCCTACGAGAACCCCAAGAAGAGCTCAGAGGTCAAGGTGAAGGAGGAACGCAAAGAAGACCATGACCTGCCTCCGGAGGCCCCGCAGACCCACCAGTCTTCGGAGGTGCCTCCTCCAAACTCCTAGTTCAGTGTGCACCTGGAGCCCCTGGCATTAATGCCCATGACAGTGGGAGTGATGGGCATTCACCCCAGGAACAGCATCAGCAGCCTGGACAGGACTCACATGACAACTCCTTTCATGGGCATCAGTCCTATCCTGGGTGGAGAGTGGTTCCTGTACCCTTCTTTCCATTGAGACGCCATTCGCGACCCTTTGAGGGATCCCTACTGAGAACTTGACATTCACCAGAGAGACCTGCTGGGCAGGGACTTCCTGCTGAGGAATGACCTTCTCCACCGTCTCTCGACTCCTGGCTGTATGAAGCCTATTGCTCCTTCAGGGACAGGGAGCCTCACGACTACAACCATCACCACCACCACCACCACCACCACCCTCTATCCGTGGACGCTCGGCGGGAACACAAGCACAGGGCACACCTGGACGAGCGGGAGTGCTTGCGTGTGCTCAGAGAAGACTATGAGCACATGCGGCTCCACTCGGTGCACCCCGCCTCCTTGGACGGCCACCTGGGCTCCCCAGCATGCACTACCCCTGGATCAGCCCCACAGCGGGGCACCAGAACAGACTGATCAACAAGACCCCTTTGACGGCGGTGCTGAGCACGCCCCCGCCGCTCATCTCCATGCTGGGGGGCCGCCCCATCTTGCCCCAAAGGACTACTCCTCTGTTGGCAGAGATGAGGGAGAGGCCTCTTTCCCACACTCTGGATATCGAAGCTCGGTAAGGAGAGCAGGACCCGAGAGAGGAAGGAGAAGCTCTACACCAACACGACGCAGACTTGAGAGAGAGAAAGAGAGAATGGACCACTACCACAGCCTGGGGGCCACGTGCCCCTGCATTCTCCCCTTGTAAAAACTGTATAGACTCAGTGCAGAGTTTGAAATGGTTTTGTATATGTTGAAATTTTTCAAATCTTTTAGCCAAGTCCTATGTTCTCATGTCCCTGACTCTTTTGGTTTCTCGTATAAAATGGTTTTGATTTGAACCAAAACAGTGAAGATGACAGACACACCGACGCGGTGGTAACTGGGGAGAGAGCAACAGCAGGTGCACACGAGGCAGTGTGTGGGGCTCCTTTGGAAAGAAGGGAAGGCCGGGTACATAGTTATGTAAAAAAAAAACAAAAAAAAATTGCTTCATGAGCTAATGTTCATATATGCAAAGGGTAAGATGAAAGCTTTACTTTGTACAAATGTAAATAGATAAAGAGTAAGTAACATAATACATTAATACTTCTTAAAATGTGCTATTTGCCAACTTAATATGAACAAGCGCAGTCGGTTGTGGCTGTGTTCCCATATATCGTTCTAGACAGCTAAACCCTTCAACTATGCAATGAATTTTAGGGCTTCTCTTGAAAGCCCTCCTGACTCAAAGGAGCCTTTTCAAATTCATTTACAACATACTTAAGGTCATATTTTCCCTGAACAAGGGTTTACGTGATATGACTGTTTTCCTTGCTTGTTTTTTCAAACAGAGGAACTTCCTATTTTGCAAATCGGACCCCAGGCTGAAAACTGGGCTTCCAAAGTTGTCGCTTGTGGGCCATGGTGGTCGGTGGTGGGGTGGGGAGGGGAGGGGGGGAGACCAAGGGCAGGACAGCCAGTGCCAGGGGAGGATGGGAGTTGTCAGATGCCAAAATTAGGGGCTACACAGGCCACCAAGCATCTCATCACCATCATTCATGTGCTTTCACACACACCTCATGCAGGAGCCATGCTTTTTTTTAGTGTGTCCTAGTTCCTATCTGTGCACACCCTCCTCATTTAGTAATGAGAGGTGGTTACACCCAAACAAATCATGAAAGAAAGCTTCACATTTTCTCTGATGATGGATATGTTTTTCACTGTCCTCGGTAACTGGTGGATTGAAGGTGGCACATCTGCTCATGTGGCTCTCTGGGCTCCCATTGGTAAGAAAGTCTGGCAAGAGCCACAACAGGTCAATTGGGCGCTGCCATGGAGATTCCCAGAGGGTGAAGAGCGGCGGAGACAAAGTCTTGTGTGTGTGTGTGTGTGTGTGTGTGTGTGTGTGGTTTTAAAGTTCACATCAACCTTAATGTGTCTTCATAATACTTTTATAATACATTAAGCCTCTTGTCTATATTTGGAGAGAATCTTACTTTACTAGCAGAGAAATACACTATATCTTGTCTACTGGACTGAAAAATATATGTATGAAATAAAATTAGTTCCACTGGGTCTTCTAGTATATTGAAGTACTATCTGATGTTGTTATCCTGTTTTTGCAAAAAAGAAAAAAGTTAACTACAGACCATTGTTTCTAATAAGCAGAGAGATCTATTTTAGTAGTAAACTGAAAGTTTAGTGGTGAGCTTCAGATTTTGTGAACTCCAGATGTTGTGCAGTGGTTATTTTGTTTTGTTTTGTTTTGTTTTTGTTTGTTTTTTTTTTGTTTTTTTCTTTTTAAAAGACAACAACTTAAGAAAAAAAAATCCGAGGGATATGAACATTGGAGCTGTAGTGGTAGTTTTTCTATACAGACCTTTTTGCTGTTTATCCTGTATGTAATACGGTCCTTTCTAGACCCTATGTGAAAAGACACATGAAAGCCGACCAACTCTTCAGCATGATCTCATCGGTGGAGCCTTCTTGTGTAATGTAAAATGTGTCATGTTGTTAAAAAATGTGAACCAAAAAAAAAAAAAACTGTAGTGGGATAAATCTGTAATGAGATGTCTAACTTTTTCCCCTTACCCAAAAAGTTGAGGCCAGCATCTCCTAAAATCCACTGGAAAAGCCTACACACACACAGTCTCTGCTGGGAATTTTCAAATCCCTAAGACTCCTTATGTGAACATAGATCTGAAGCTACATTTCAAGGGGGCCCTATGGTGCACACTTCCCCAGGCAAAAGGAATCTTCCAGCATTCCCATTTAAACGCAGAGGATATTGCTCTGAGACACTGGATCTGTAAGAGGCCCATGGGGAGAACCCAGACAGAAAAAGAACAAGAGGTTGGAACAGGTGGGCCAACTGTGTTTATTCGAGATGAGATGAGAATGATGTTTTGATTGAAGTAACTAGGACAGTCTCCTAGCAACCCAGTTCTCATTCCCAGGAAGGAAAAACCACTGGGGGCTTGGGTGAAGGGAAACCTCCATTGCTTACACCTATTAGCCCTGTCAACAAGAACCCTGCATTCTACGTTCAGTAAGAGAGGGAAATCTGGTGCTACCTTTTTTTTTAAAGATTTTTTTTTTATTTGTCTGACAGAGAGAGACACAGCGAGAGAGGGAACACAGCAGGGGGTGTGGGAGAGGGAGAAGTAGGCTCCCCGCCGAGCAGGGAGTCCGATGTGGGATCCCAGGACCCTGGGATCATGACCTGAGCCGAAGGCAGACGCTTAACGACTGAGCAAGCCAGACGCCCCTGGTGTTACCTTTTTTTAATTGCCCATCCCATGAGTGGATAGAGGATGCAGTGTTTCAGACATAGTAGCTTGCCACTCCCAGTTGATGTTCTAGTGTTTGGATGCAGGCCTTGGTGCAATATTCCTTGAAAGGGCACTTCCTGAGCTCACAAGATCTTCTAGCATGCCCCATAGTGGTGAAGTTTTCTTCAGAAGGAGGACATCTCAAGCTCAAGGAGAGGAAGCCCACCTTTCCTTTGGGATATTAGACGTGGTTGCTCGCACTTAGCACAGGACTACCTGAAGTATGAAGTCACAACCAATCCTTGGGTGCTGGCTCTGGGGGTAAAATCCCCATGTCCACATTTAAAACAACCCTAAAGAAAACATGAGCAAGGGGATGGAAGTTGCTATAAGGAAGAACAAAAAATCTACCATAAAATTGGGAATACGATACCTCTGTGAATGAATTGTGTAACTTCAGTTCCTTTTACCAAAGTAACAAAACCATCTCCTCTGAAAACCTCGGACCAAGCCTTATACACAAACGTTATCTGCTGGACACCTTCAAATATCCTAGGCTTCATGGAGTCAACATATTTCTGAAAGCAGCTGACAAGTGGCACAGTGTCCCCAACCTGTCCCACAGGTACAGGGACTCAGCTGGAATTACTTCCTTTAAAGTAGAGGATATTGCTCTGAGACACTGGATCTGGGTGGTTCCCGGGGGAACCTAGTTTGAAAAAAGTGCAAAAGGGTGGAAATGGATACATGCAAGGGCAATGGTCTTCAACTAGAGATGAGAATGAGAAAATGATAAGAAAAAAGTGACTAGCACAATCTTTTAGCAAAGAGTCTGCCTCAGAGAAATCAAACACCCATGAGCTTGGGTAAAGGTAAGCCTCGATACCCTGCCCTTGGGAGCCCTGTCATGAAGATGTCTCCATTCTTCTTTCATAAAGAGGGGCATCTGGTGGTGACTTTTTTTTATTACCCTTTCCATAAATAGACACATAACACGCTGTCTCCAAAGATAAAATGGCCACTCCTTGGAACTCAGCCACAAACTGAGAGATGCGGCCTAATCTCAGGACACCTATGGCCCCATCTCTCAGGTCTGGGGGGAAATCTCTGGGGAACTCGGCAGGGGTGGAAACCCCCTAGACTCGAGACAAGTGCTGCATCATTGGTAGCCCTGGGTAATTCCTGGAATGGGACCCCTGTGTTGGATTGGCCTGGCATGCTACAAACGCCCCCCAGACGCCAACAGCAAAAATATACAAATTGTCTCGCTTCTCCATGTTCATCATCCTCAGTGATGTGGGGGCCAATGTGGAGCACTGAAAAAGGGATACATATTCCTCCAGGTCCCACATTGACACTATCTAGGAGCCATAGCAACAGGAGGGCCGATGTTCAGGAAGAGACAACAGGCCTTGGAGCTGACTCATCTGAACACACAGGAGGCCTCCCTAGATGCTTTCTCAGGCTTTTGGCAATTCAGGATAGTTTGTGTGAACTCGCCACCCACAGAATGAAGCCACCTCGTCCCTTTGCTGATTGCAGGAAATCATGGGGTATTGCTCGCAGGTTCTCAGGCCGCATCTCCTGACATATTGACCCAAATCTCATGAGATTTCAGGCCAAATCTCACCGGGTATATAGCCAAATATCAAAAAGTCTCAGGACAATGAGCTCAGGAGATGGACATCTGAATATACAGGCATGTTCCCTGGGGGCTTGTCCAGGCTTTCAAAGCTGTTCCGTGTCTCTGGGGGATAACCTACCCCTTTCCTTAGCCAGACTTAGTGTAAGAGATGTGGAAGGACACCTTACTGTACTTAAAAAGGTCTATCCAGCAAGAAAATCTAACAATTGTAAATATCTATGCCCCCAACATAGGTGCAGCCAATTACATAAACCAATTAATACCCAAAATAAAGAATCATATCACTAATACCTTAATTGTGGGAGACTTTAACACTCCAGTCACAGCAATGGACAGATCATCTAAGCAAGAGATCCACGAAGAAACAAGAGCTTTGAAGGACAAGTTGGACCGGATGGACTTAGGAGATAAACACAGGACATGCCATCCTAAAACAACAGTATATACTCATTCTTCCGAAGAACACACGGAACTTTCTCCAGAATAGACCACATACTGGGTCACAAATCAGGTCTCAACCAATACCAAAAGATTGAGATTATTACTTGCATAATTTCAGACCACAATGATTTGAAACTGGAACTCAACCAAAAGGAAAAATTTGGAAGGAATGCAAACACTTGGAAGTTAACAAACATCCTGCTAAAGAATGAATGGGTCGAGCATGTAATTAAAGAAAAACTTAAAGAATTCATGTCCTTTAACGGGTGAATGGACAAAGAAGATGTGGTTTATATATACAATGGAATATTAGTTATCAGAAAGGATGAATACCTACCATTTGCATCGACATGGACTGGTACTTGGGGTATTAAGTTAGGTGAAATAATTCTGGCAGAGGAAGACAATTATCATACAGTTTCACTCATGTTAGACTAAAAGAAATAGCACAGAGGATTGTAAGGGAGGGAAGGAAAACTAGGAAGAAATCAGAGAGGTAGACAAACCATGAGACTTTTGACTCCAAGGAACAAACTGAGGGTTGTGTAAAGGAAGGTGGGTTAGGGGATGTGGTAACTGGGTGATGGGGATTAAGGAGGAAAAGTGATGAGATGAGCACTGTGTGTTATACACAAAGAATGAAGACACTGCACCAAAAACTAATGCTGTATTATATGTTGGCTATTTGAACTTAATAGAAAGAAAGATATATATGTTTTTAAATTTATGTATATGAGCATTAGGAAAAAAGCATATGCTTAACTCCTTCAAATGGACACACTGGACCTAATGGACTTGACAGATATATTCAGAACATTCCATCCCAAAGCAACAGAATACACATTCTTCTCTAGTGCGCATGGAACATTCTCCAGAATAGATCACATCCTAGGTCACAAATCAGGTCTCAACCGGCACCAAAAGATTGGGATCATTCCATGCATATTTTCAGACCACAATGCTTTGAAACTAGAACTCAATCACAAGAGGAAAGTCGGAAAGAACTCAAATACATGGAGGCTAAAGAGCATCCTACTAAAGAATGAATGGGTCAACCAGGAAATTAAAGAAGAATTTAAAAATTCATGGAAACCAATGAAAATGAAAACACGACTGTTTGAAATCTTTGGGATGCAGCAAAGGCAGTCCTAAGAGGGAAGTATATAGCAATACAAGCTTTTCTCAAGAAACAAGAAAGGTCTCAAATACACAACCTAACCCTACACCTAAAGGAGCTGGAGAAAGAACAGCAAATAAAGCCTAAATCCAGCAGGAGAAGAGAAATAATAAAGATCAGAGCAGAAATCAATGAAATAGAAACTAGAAGAACAGTAGAACAGATCAACGAAACTAGGAGCTGGTCCTTTGAAAGAATTAACAAGATTGATAAAACCGTGGCCAGACTTATCAAAAAGAAAAGAGAAATGACCCAAATAAATAAAATCATGAATGAAAGAGGAGAGATCACAACCAACACCCAAGAAATACAAACAATTATAAGGACATATTATGAGCAACTCTATGCCAGCAAATTAGATAATCTGGAAGAAATGGATGCATTCCGAGAGATGTACCAACTACCAAACGGAACCAGGAAGAAACAGAAAACCTGAACAGACCTATAACCCCTAAGGAAATTGAAGCAGTCATCAAAAATCTCCCAACAAACAAAAGCCCAGGGCCAGAGGGATTCCCAGGGGAATTCTACCAAACATTTAAAGAAGAATTAATACCTATTCTTCTGAAACTGTTCCAAATAATAGAAATGGAAAGAAAGCTTCCAAGCTCATTTTATGAGGCCAGCATTACCTTGATCCCAAAACCAGACAAAGACCCCATCAAAAAGGAGAATTACAGACCAATATCCTTGATGAACATGGATGCAAAAATTCTCACCAAAATACTAACCAATAGGATCCAACAGTACATTAAAAGGATTATTCACCATGACCAAGTGGGATTTATCCCTGGGCTGCAAGGTTGGTACAACATCCACAAATCAATCAATGTGATACAATACATTAATCAAAGAAAGAACAAGAACCATACGATCCTCTCAGCAGATGTAGAAAAAGCAATTGCCAAAGTACAGCATCCTTTCTTGATCAAAACTCTTCAGAGTATAGGGATAGAGGGTACATACCTCAATATCATAAAAGCCATCTCTGAAAAGCCCACAGCGAATATCATTCTCAATGGGGAAAAGCTGAGAGCTTTCCCCTAAGGTCAGGAACATGACAGGGATGTCCACTCTCACCACTGCTATTCAATATAGTATTAGAAGTTCTAGCCACAGCAGTCAGACAACAAAAAGAAATCCAAGGCATCCGAATCGGCAAAGAAGAAGTCAAACTCTCACTCTTTGCAGATGATATGATCCTTTATGTGGAAAACCCAAAAAGACTCCACCCCAAAACTGCTAGAATTCAAACAGGAATTCAGTAAAGTAGCAGGATATAAAATCAATGCACAGAAATCAGTGGCATTCCTATACACCAGCAACAAGACAGAAAGGAGAGAAATCAATGAGTCGATCCCATTTACAACTGCACCCAAAACTATAAGCTACTAGGAATAAATTTAACCAAGGAGGCAAAGGGACTGTACTCAGAAAACTATAAAATACTCATGAAAGAAATTGAAGAAGACACAAAGAAATGGAAAAACGTTCCATGCTCATGGATTGGGAGAATCAACATTGTGAAGATGTCAATGCTACCTAGGGCAATCTACACATTCAATGCAATCCCCCTCAAAATACCATCCACTTTTTTCAAAGAAATGGAACAGATAATCCTAAAATTTGTATGGAACCAGAAGAGACCCCGAATACCCAGAGGAATATTGAAAAAGAAAAGCAAAGCTGGCGGCATCACAATTCCGGACTTCCAGCTCTATTACAAAGCTGTCATCATCAAGACAGTATGGTACTGGCACAAAAACAGACACCTAGATCAATGGAACAGAATGGAGAGCCCAGAAATGGACCCTCAACTCTATGGTTAACTCATCTTTGACAAAGCAGGAAAGAATGTCCAGTGGAAAAAAGTCAGTCTGTTCAACAAATGGTTTTGGGAAAATTGGACAGCCACATGCAGAAGAATGAAACTGGACCATTTCCTGACACCACGCACAAAAATAGACTCCAAATGGTTGAAAGACCTAAACGTGAGACAGGAGTCCATCAAAATCCTAAAGGAGAACACAGGCAGCAACCTCTTCGACCTCAGCCGCAGCAACTTCTTCCTAGAAACATCGCCAAAGGCAAGGGAAGCAAGGGCAAAAATGAACTATTGGGATTTCATCAAGATAAAAAGCTTTTGCACAGCAAAAGAAACAGTCCACAAAACCAAAAGACAACGACAGAATGGGAGAAAATATTTGCAAATGACATATCAGATAAAGGGCTAGTATCCAAAATCTATAAAGAACTTATCAAACTCAACACCCAAAGAACAAATAATCCAATCAAGAAATGGGCAGAAGACATGAACAGACATTTTTCCAAAGAAGACATCCAAATGGCCAACAGACACATGACAAAGTGTTCAACATCGCTTGGCATCAGGGAAATCCACATCAAAACCTCAGTGAGATACCACCTCACACCAGTCAAAATGGCTAAAATTAACAAGTCAGGAAATGACAGATGTTGGCGGGGATGCAGAGAAAGGGGAACCCTCCTACACTGTTGGTGGGAATACAAGCTGGTGCAACCACTCTGGAAAACAGTATGGAGGATCCTCAAACAGTTGAAAATAGAGCTACCATACGATCCAGCAATTGCACTACTGGGTATTTACCACAAAGATACAAATGTAGGGATCCGAAGGGGTACATGCCCCCGATGTTTATAGCAGCAATGTCCACAATAGCCAAACTGTGGGAAGAGTCAAGATGTCCATCGACAGATGAATGGATAAAGAAGAAGTGGTATATATACACAATGGAATATTATGCAGCCATCAAAAGGAATGAGATCTTGCCATTTGCAATGACGTGGATAGAACTGGAGGGTGTTATGCTGAGTGAAAAAAGTCAATCAGAGAAAGACATGTATCATATGACCTCACTGATATGAGGAATTCTTAATCTCAGGAAACAAACTGAGTGTTTCTGGAGTTGTGGGGGATGGGAGGGCTGGGGTGGCTGGGTGACAGACATTGGGTAGGGTATGTGCTATGTTGAGCGAGAATTGTGCAATTGTGCAAGACTATTGAATCACAGATCTGTACTTCTGAAACAAATAATGCAACATATGTTAAGAAAAAAGAAAAAGAACAAGATAGCAGGAGGGGAAGAGTGAAGGGGAATAAGTCGGAGGGGGAGACAAACCATGAGAGACGACGGACTTTGAAAAACAAACTGAGGGTTCTAGAGGGGAGGAGGGTGGGGGGATGGGTTAGCCTGGTGATGGGTATTAAAGAGGGCACATTCTGTGTGGAGCACTGGGTGTTAGGCACAAACAATGAATCACGGAACACTACATCAAGAACAAATGATGTAATGTATGGTGATTAACATAACAATAAAAAATTAAAAAAAGGTCTGCGTGACGGCATAAGGAAGGTGCCATACGTTTGTATCTCTTAAGGAAAGCATTGTTGAGAAACCATCATTCCACTAACATCTTCTTTCCTGAAGAGAGCCTTTACGGATGTATGTGTGCCAGGGCGCCTGGGTGGCTCAGTTGGTTAAGCGACTGCCTTTAGGGGACCACTGTCCCCTAAAACAGCACTGTGGAGAAACCGTCATTCCACTAACGTCTTCTTTCTTGAAGAGAGCTTTTTCCAATGTATATATGTGTGAATGCATAAGGAAACTATAATACCCTTAACACTGAGGACAATGATGTGGAGAACGCACCTATCTAGTAACCTCTCATTCCGTGACGATGCTCACCCAATGCACAAGGTCGTCAGGACAGAATTCCGCCCTGCCATCAAAATGGCGCCCCCCTACTCCCGGAGTGAAATTCTAACTCTACCCCTGGATACGCCCCAACCAACCATATGTCTGAGGGTACAATGGCTCTGGGCCATGTGACCAAAGTCAGAATCATCAAGAAGGAACGCTTAAGGAAATCGAGACCCTTGCACCCTTAGGAATGGTTTGGCAGAGCAGGGTTCTAGCAAGAAACCGAAATCTCAGCACCTGAAGGAGCATCCCCCTGACGCCAGAGAGGAAAGGAGAGCCTCACCCTGATGCTAGCTCTCAGCGCAGCCCTCAGGGTAGGATTCGGATCAGCCACCGAATCGACCCTTGCTCAGTCTGAAACGAAGCCTTAACACTAGCACGGGTGTGGCTCTATCCACGCGACAACCCTCGTTCTGAATGCACAAAGCATTTGGGGGACCCGGTCAGTACCAGAGTAATCAAGCAGGAAACCCAGAAGGAATTACTTGCCACCTGTATCCTCGGCATGTATGGTGGGCGCATGATTTTACGGAGAATCCTACAAGTCCAGAACCCAATGAATGTTCCCCTGAGGCCAGCCAGAAGCAAGAGCCTCCGGCTTTAATGCAAGCTCTCAGCTCTGCTTTCAGATTAGGAAGGCGAACGGCCATCTAACGGAACCCTACCGTCTTCTCGAATGAAACCCTAACTCTAGCATGGTTGTGGGCCCTGACCTTTCCCATTTCCTGGTGCTGAGTGCAAAATTGATTGCGGAGACCGAGTCCGTGCCAGACTAGTCAGCTAGGAACCCAGGAGGATGTGGTGCCACTCACAACGACCCCGGCTGGTCCCCTCGAAAGCATGATTTATTGAAAAGCCTAAAATACAGCAGTGGCACGATGTGCATCCCCCTGAGCCAAGACCAGAAGGCAGAGTGTGACTCTGACACTAGGTCTCAGCTCAGCCCTCCTGCAGGTCTCCGAACGGCCATGGTTTTGAACGTAATGTCTTCTGGCATGAGACCCTGCCTGAGAGCCAGGGAAACGATCCCCTCCATCATTGGGCGAGGGAACCTGGGATTCCTGCAGAGGCACCTGTCGAAGGAGCTCCAGTTTCACGAAACCAGCCCTCCCCCTTCATGGGCGCGTGGAGGCCAAAGTTCCAGGCACCTCCCTCGAAGGAACAATACGGTGGAGAGACCGCGCTTTAGGTCCCGCCGATCCCTGGGAGGGAGGAAGCTGCGTACAGGGTACTGTAGCTGAGAGCCCGGGGAACGGCCTCCCTCAAGTCAACCCCAGAGAGGGAAAAGGCTGGTGCAGAGAAGACACCTCTCGACTCAGCTCTCGTTGCCGGGGCTGGTCCCGTTGCCCCGTGTATGCGTGCAGGCCAGGAGCCCACCAACTAACTCGAAGGAACCACCCTGTGGAGAATCCGTGCTTCAGCGAAAATAGCCCTTGCTGAGGGCGGAAGCACTTTGCTGGGTGCATGCGTGAGAGCAGTGCAAGCGAGTCCAACAACTGTTTTCTAAGTGAGACTCAGGCCGCGGCAGAAGGCAGAACATGACTGGCCACTTGCTTCGTGAAGCCCCAGCACCGCGGCCCCACTTTTGCAGGCAAGTCTAATGGCTCACGTGCTAACTCGAAGCAACAGCAGTGTAGAGAAACCGTGCTTTAGCTACCGCCGACCTCTCTGAAGCAGGAAGCCGTGTACGGTGGACCATGGCTGAGAGCCTGGGGAACAGGTCCCATACATCAAAGTGAGGGAGAAAGAGGCCGGTGCGGAAGGCACCTCTCAGCTTGACTCTTTCTAGCTGAAGCTAACCCGACTGCTCCACCTGTGTTGGGAACGCTCAGTGCTCAACACTGACTTGGCGGAAACAAGCCTGCAAGGCAGCCCAGCTTCCACCCACGTCGCCTCTCCACAGGGTAGGCCGCATTGTCAGCTGTGCTTGTGTGCCAACCTGGGGACTGGGTCCCAGCAGAATTCCAAGGCAGAGCGAAGCAGGGGCCCAAGGCACCTCTCTATCCAACTCCTCTTTCGCGAAGCTAGGTCGTCTGCCCCCTGTTTGCGTGTAGTACGAAGTGCCCTCCACCTAGCTATCGCAAAGGAACAAAATGGTAGGGACCCCTTGCCTCAGCCAGGAGCGCCCCTCCCGAGCGCCAGCTTCATCTGTTGGGTGTTTCTGTGGGGGCCTGAGAAAGGGGGCCTTGGCGTTACCCTGACTTGAGAAACAGGCCCGGAAGGAGGGCCGCTCTCGACTCCCCGCTTGTTTTAGGAGGTTAGCCCTGCCGTGCCCTGTGTGCCTGGACGCCTAGGTACCCGGCCACTCTCCCACAGAATCAAAGCCGTAGAGTTACCGTGCTTTAGCTAACACTGCTGTTCTTGAAGATGGAGGAGATTCACAGTATTCGTGTGGGCGAGCGCGGGGAACAGGTCCCATCCCTGAAACCGAGGGAGAGAGAGGATCAGGCAGAAGACAGCTCTCCCGCACCTCTTGTTTCATGAGGCCGGTTGCCTGGCCCCGTGTGTGCATGTAGGCATAAAGCCAGCCGCCTCCCTCGGAAAACCACACTGGAGAGAACCCGTTCTCCTGCTTCCATAGCCTCTATGGAGAGTGGAAGCCTTTTGCCGTGGGCGTGCGTGACAGCACTGCAAGGGCTTCTGAAACCATCCTCTGAGGGAGACTCAGGATGGGGCAGAAGGCAGAACACGACGCCCCCACCTGTTTCCTGAAGCCAGCACTGCGGCCCCACCCCTTTGCCCAGAAGTCTAATTGCTAGCGTACTAACACGAAGAAACAGCAGGGTAGAGGGAAGGGCTTGGAGGTGGCATCCCTGTTGCGGGGTGTGGATGGGGGGTGGGCATGGGGGGCGGAAGCACTTCCAGCGTGTGTGCCTGAGAGCCTGGGAAAGGATGCCCTCCATCACTGGGCGAGGGAACCTAGGCTTCGTGCAGAGAGGCACCAGTCGAAGGAGCTCCAGTTTCACGAAGCCAGCCCTCCCCCTTCATGGGCGAGTGGAGGCCAAAGTTCCAGGCAACTACTTAGAAGGAACAACATGGTGGAGAGACCGAGCTTTGGGTCCCGCCGATCCCTGGGAGGGAGGAAGCTGCATACGGGGTACTGTAGCTGAGAGCCCGGGGAAAGGCCTCCCTCACATCAACCCGAGTGAGGGAAAAGGCCGGTGCGGAGAAGACACCTCTCGACTCAGCTCTAGTTGCCGGGGCTGGTCCCGTTGCCCCGTGTGTGCGTGCAGGCCGAGAGCCCACCAGCTAACTCGAAGGGACCACCCTGTGGAGAATCCGTGCTTCAGCGAAAATAGCCCTTGCGGAAGGCGGAAGCACTTTGCTGGCTGCATGCGTGAGCGCAGTGTACAAGTCCAACAACCGT
This sequence comes from Eumetopias jubatus, assembly GCF_037043125.1. Classification (NCBI taxonomy): domain Eukaryota; kingdom Metazoa; phylum Chordata; class Mammalia; order Carnivora; family Otariidae; genus Eumetopias; species Eumetopias jubatus. The sequence continues at coordinate 68,306,797 of NW_028274819.1, forward strand.
TTTCTGAGTGAGACTCAGGCTGCGGCACAAGGCAGAACACGACTGGCCACTTGCTTCGTGAAGCCCCAGCACTGCGGCCCCAATTTGCAGGCAAGTCTAATGGCTCGCGTGCTAACTCGAAGCAACAGCAGTGTAGAGAAACCGTGCTTTAGCTACCGCCGACCTCTCTGAGGCAGGAAGCCGTGTACGGTGGACCGTGGCTGAGAGCCTGGGGAACGGGTCCCATACGTCAAAGCGAGGGAGAAAGAGGCCGGTGCGGAAAGCCACTCTCGGCTCGGCTCTTCCTAGCTGAAGCTAACCTGACTGCTCCACGTGTGTTGGGAACGCTCAGTGCTCAACACCGACTTGGCGGAAACAAGTCTGCAAGGCAGCCCAGCTTCCACCCACGTCGCTTCTCCACAGGGTGGCCGCATTGTCAGCTGTGCTTGTGTGCCAACCTGGGGACTGGGTCCTAGCTGAATTCCAAAGCAGAGCGAAGCAGGGGCCCAAGGTACCTCTCTATCCAACTCCTCTTTCGCGAAGCTAGGTCATCTGACCCCCGTGTGCGTGTAGTCCGAAGTGCGCTCCACCTAGCTATCGCAAAGGAACAAGACGGTATGGACCCCGTGCCTCAGCCAATAGCGCCCGATCCGAGCGCCAGCTTCATCTGTTGGGTGTTTCTGTGGGGGCCTGAGAAAGGGGGCCTCGGCGTTACCCTGACTTGAGAAACAGGCCCGGAAGGAGGGCTGCTCTCGACTCCCCGCTTGTTTTAGGAGGTTAGCCCTGCAGTGCCCTGTGCGCCTGGACGCCTAGGTACCCGGCCACTCTCCCACAGATTCAAAGCTGTAGAGTTACCCCGCTTTAGGTAACACTGCTGTTCTTGAAGCTGGAGGAGTTTCACAGTGTTCCATGTGGGCGAGTGCGGAGAACGGGTCCCATCCGTGAAACCGAGGGAGAGAGAGGATCGGGCAGAAGGCAGCTCTCCCGTACCTCTTGTTTCATGAGGCCAGTCGCGTGATCCGTGTGTGAGTGCAGGCGTAAAGCCAGCCGCCTCCCTCGGAAAGACCACACCGGAGAGAACCCGTTCTCCCGCTTCCATAGCCTCTACGGAGAATAGAAGCCTTTTGCCGTGGGCGTGCGTGACAGCAGGGCAAGGGCTTCTGAAACCATCCTCTAACGGAGACTCAGGCGGCGGCAGAAGGCAGAACACGACTCCCCACTTCTTTCATGAAGCCTGGCCTGTGGCCCGGCTTTCGCATGCAAGTCTCATTGGAAGCGGATGAACGCGAAGCAAAAACAGTGTAGAGAAAACGTGCTTTAGCTACCGCCGACCTCTCTGCGGGAGGAAACAGTGTACGGTGTCCGGGCACGAAAGCCTGGGGAACAGGTTGCATACGCCAAAGCGAGGTTAGAAACGGGCCATTGTGAAAGGCACCTCCCGGCTCAGCTCTTGCTACCTGGAGCTCCTAAATCTACACTGCTCCCCGAGGCTCTGGAACTCTCTGTGCTCAACCCTGACTTGGAAGAAAGAAGCCTGGAAAAAAGCACAGCTGTAGCTCCCGACCCCTCTCCACAGGGTGCGCCACACGTTCAACCGTGCTTGTGTGCCCAACTGGGAAGGGGGTCCCAGCAGAATTCCAAGGGAGAAAGAGGCAGGGGCCCAAGGCGCCTCTCGACACAAACACCTCTTTCCTGAAGCTAGGTCGTCTGGCCCTGTGTGCGTTTAGTCCGAACTGCCATCCGCCTAACGCCAAGGAACCAAACGCCAGAGGCCCCGAGCCTCCGCCAAGAACGGCCTTCCTGGGCACACACTTCACCTGTGAGGTATTCGTGTGAAAGCAAGACCAATGGAACCTAAACCTTACTCTGACCAAGACACAGGCCTGCAAGGAAGGCTGGTCTCTCGACCCCTCTCTTGTGTGAGGAGGTTAGCTCTTCTCTACCTTGTGGGACTGCCTGGAGACCTAGGTACCCAAGCACTAGCACGAAGAAGCCAGGATGTAGAGTGACCGAACACTCGCTACCAACGGTGGAGAGGGACCGTTCTGTAGACAGCATCACGTTTCCGGAGGGAGGCAACACTTTCAATGTGTCTGCGTGAGAGGCTAGGAAACGATTCCCCTAAATCACAGGGTGAGAGAAACGGCTTCGGGCAGAGGCACCTCTCGCACCAGCTCTAGTGTCACGAAGCTAGCACTCCCCAGCATGGATGCGTGGAGCCCTGAGTTCCAGGCACCTCCTTCGAAGGCAGAAATCTGTGCAGATTCCGTGCCTTAAGCTCCCGCCGGTTGCTGGGTTAGAGGACGCGGTATACTGTGTACTGTGGCTCCCTATAATCAACCAGAGAGAGAAAAAGTCGGTGTCGAAGACACACCTCTGGGCACGGCTCGTGTTTCTGGGCCTAGTACCGTCGCCCCGTGTGTGAGTGCAGGCCGCAAAACAACCACCTGACTCAAAGGAACCACACTGGGGAGCATCATTGCTTCAGCCAGGACAGCCGTTGCTAAGGGTGGAAGCATTTTGCCGTGTGCCTGCGGGCGTGCGCTGCCAGTGAGTCCAAAAGCATTTTCGGAATGAGACTCAGGCGGCAGCAAAAGGGAGAACACGATACCCACCTGCTTCATGAAGCCAGGCCTGGGGTCCCGCTTAGCCATGGAAGTCTCATTGCTAGCGGACGAACGCGAAGCAAAAAGAGTCTGGAGAATCCGTGCTTTAGTTACCGCCGAACTCTCTGTGGGAGGATGCAGTGTACGGTCTCCGGGCGCGAAACCTGGGCCACGGGTTCCATATGCCAAAGCGAGGTTAGACGCAGGCTGTTGCGGAAGGCACCTCTCGGCTCAGCCCTTGCTACCTGGAGCTGCTAACTCTACACGGCTCCCCGTGGCTCTGGAACTCTCGGTGCTCAACCCTGACTTGGAAGAAAGCAGCCTGGAAACAAGGACAGCTGTAGCTCCCGTCCCATCTGCACAGGGGGCAGCCACAAGTTCAACCGTGCTTGTGTGCCCACCTGGGGAGGGGGTCCCAGGAGAATTCCAAGGGAGAAAGAGGCAGGGGCCCAAGGCGCCTCTCGACGCAAACACCTCTTTCCTGAAGCTAGGTCATCTAGTCCTGTGTGCGTTTAGTCCGAACTGCCATCCGCCTAACGCCAAGGAACCAAACGCCAGAGGCCCTGAGCCTTCGCCAAGAACGGCCTTCCTGGGCACACACTTCACCTGTTAGGTGTTTGTGTGAAAGCAGGACCAATGGAACCTAAACGTTACTCTGACCAAGACACAGGCCTGTAAGGAAGGCTGCTCTCTCGACCCCTCTCTTCTGTGAGGAGGTTAGCTCGGGTCTACCCTGTGGGCCTGCCTGGAGACCTAGGTACCTAAGCACTAGCACGAAGAAGCCAGGCTGTAGAGTGACCGAACCCTCGCTACCAGCAGTGGAGAGGGACCGTGCTGTAGACAGCATCACGTTTCCGGAGGGAGGCAACACTTTCAATCTCTCTGTGTGAGAGGTTAGGAAACGATTCCCCTAAATCACAGGGCGAGAGAAATGGCTTCGCGCAGAGGCAACTTTCGCACCAGCTCTAGTGTTAAGAAGCTAGCACTCCCCCGGCATGGGTGCGTGGAGCCCTGAGTTCCAGGCACCTCTTTCGAAGGCAGAAATCTGTGCAGATACCGTACCTTAAGCTCCTGCTGGTCCCTGGGTTAGAGAACGCGGTATAATGTGTACTGTGGTTCCCTAAAGTCAACCCGAGCGAGAAAAAGGCCAGTGTCGAAGACACACATCTTGGCTCCGCTCTTGTTTCTGGGCCTAGTACCGTCGCCCTGTGTGTGAGTGCAGGCCACAAAACAACCACCTGACTCGAAGGAACCACACTGGGGAGCATCATTGCTTCAGCCAGGACAGCCGTTGCTGAGGGTGGATTCATTTTGCCGTGTGCCTGCCGGCGTGAGCTGCTAGTGACTCCAAAAACATTTTCTGAGTGAGACTCAGGCGGCAGCAGAAGGCAGAACACGATACCCACCTGTTTCATGAAGCCAGGCCTGCGGTCTCGCTTAGCCATGCAAGTCTCATTGCTAGCGGACGAACGCGAAGGAGAAACAGTGTGGAGAATCCGTTCTGTAGCTACCGCCGACCTCTCTGCGGGAGGAAGCTGTGTATGGTGTCCGGGTGCGAAAGCCTGGTGCACAAATTGCATACGGCAAAGCGAGGTTAGATGCAGGCCGTTGCGGAAGGCACCTCTCGGCTCAGCCCTTGCGCCTGTGCAGCTAACTCTACACGGCCCCCGTGGCTCTGGAACTCTCGGTGCTCAACCCTGATTTGGAAGAAAGCAGCCTGGAAACAAGCACAGCTGTAGCTCCCGTCCCCTCTGCACAGGGGGCGGCCACACGTACAACCGTGCTTGTGTGCCCACCTGGGGAGGGGGTCCCAGCAGAATTCCAAGGGCGAAAGAGGCAGGGACCCAAGGCGCCTCTCGACGCAAGCACCTCTTTCCTGAAGCTAGGTCGTCTGGCCCTGTGTGCGTTTAGTCCGAACTGCCATCCACCTAACGCCAAGGAACCAAACGCCAGAGGCCCCGAGCCTCCGCCAAGACCGCCCTTCCTGAGCGCACACTTCAACTGTGGGGTGTTTGTCTGAAAGCACGAGCAATGGAACCTAAACCTTACTCTGACCGAGAAAACAGGCCTGTAAGGAAGGCTGCTCTCTCGACCCCTCTCTTGTGTGAGGAAGTTAGCACTGCTCTACCCTGTGGGCCTGCCTGGAGATCTAGGTACCTAACCACTAGCGCGGAGAAGCCAGGCTGTAGAGTGACCGAACACTAGCTAAAAGCAGTGGGGTGAGACCGTGCTGTAGACAGCATCATGGTTCCGGATGGTGGCAACACTTTCAGAGTGTGTGCCTGAGAGCCTAGGAAAAGATACCCCTACATCACAGGGCGAAAGAAACGGCTTCACGCAGAGGCACCTCTCGCACCAGCTCCAGGGTCACGAAGCTAGCACTCCTCCGGCATGGGTGCGTGGAGTCCTGAGTTCCAGGCACCTCCTTCGAAGGCAGAAATTTGGGCAGATACTGGGTCTTAAGCTCCCGCCGGTGACTGCGTGAGAGGACGCGGTATACTGTGTACTGTGGCTGAGAGCTCTGGGAACGGCCTCCCTAAACTCACCCGAGCGAGAAAACGGCTGGTGCCAAAGACACACCTCTTGGCTCAGCTCTTGTTTCTAGACCTAGTACCGTTGCCCCGTGTGTGAGTGCAGGCCGCAACACCATCACCTGACACGAAGGAAGCACACTGGAGAGCACGCTTCTTTCAGCCAGGGCAGCCGTTGCTGAGGGTGGGAGCATTTTGCTGTGTGCCTGCGGACATGCGCTGCCAGCGAGTCCAAAACCATTTTCGGAGTGAGACTCAGGTGGCGGCAGAAGGCAGAGCACGACTCCCCACTTGTTTCACGAAGCCTGGCCTGTGGCCCCGCTTGGGCAGGGAAGCCTCATTGCTAGCGGACGAACGGGAAGCAAAAACAGTGTGGAGAATCCGTGCTTTAGCTAGCGCCGACCTCACTGCGGGAGGAAGCAGTGTACGGTGTCCGGGCGCGAAAGCCTGGGGCACGGGTTGCATACGCCAAAGCGAGGTTAGACGCAGGCCGTTACGGAAGGCACCTCTCGGCTCAGCCCTTGCTACCTGGAGCTGCTACCTCTACACGGCTCCCCGTGGCTCTGGAATTCTCGTTGCTCAACCCTGACTTGGAAGAAAGCAGCCTGGAAACAAGCACAGCTGTAGCTCCAGTCCCCTCTCGACAGGGGGCGGCCACACGTTCAACCGTGCTTGTGTGCCCACCTGGGGAGGGGGTCCCAAGAGAGTTCCAAGGGAGAAAGAGGCAGGGGCCCAAGGCGCCTCTCGACGCAAACACCTCTTTCCTGAAGCTAGATCGTCTGGCCCTGTGTTCGTTTGGTCCGAACTGCCATCCGCCTAACGACAAGGAACAAAACACCAGAGGCCCTGAGCCTCCGCCAAGAACGCCCTTCCCGAGCGCACACTTCACCTCTGGGGTGTTTGTGTGAAAGCACGAGCAATGGAACCTAAACGTTACTCTGACCGAGAAAACAGGTCTGTAAGGAAGGCTGCTCTCTCGACCCCTCCCTTGTGTGAGGAGGTTACCACTGCTCTACCCTGTGGGCCTGCCTGGAGACCTAGGTACCTAACAACTAGCGCGGAGAAGCCAGGCTGTAGAGTTACCGAACACTAGCAAACAGCAGAGGGGAAGGACCGTGCTGTAGACAGCATCACGGTTCCGGATGGTGGCAACACTTTGAGTGTGTCTGCGTGAGAGCCTAGGAAAAGATTCCCCTACATCACAGGGCGAGAGAAACGGCTTCAGGCAGAGGCACCTCTCGCACCAGCTCCAGGGTCACGAAGCTAGCCCTCCTCCGGCAGGGGTGCGTGGAGCCCTGAGTTCCAGGCACCTCCTTCGAAGGCAGAAATCTGGGCAGATACAGGGCCTTAAGCTCCCACCGGTCACTGGGCGAGAGGACGCGGTATACTGTGTACTGTGGCTGAGAGTTCTGGGAACGGCGTCGGTAAAGTCACCCCGAGCGAGAAAACGGCGTGTGCCGAAGACACACCTCTTGGCTCGGCTCTTGTTTCTGGGCCTAGTACCTTTGCCCCGTGTGTGAGTGCAGACCGCAACACCACCACCTGACTCCAAGGAACCACACTGGAGAGCACGCTTGCTTCAGCCAGGGCAGCCGTTGCTGAGGGTGGGAGCATTTCCTGTGTGCCTGAGGGCGTGCGCTGCCAGCGAGTCCAAAACCATTTTCGGAGTGAGACTCAGGCGGCGGCAGAAGGCAGAGCACGACTCCCCACTTGTTTCACAAAGCCGGGCCTGCGGCCCCGCTTGGGCAGGCAAGCCTCATTGCTAGCGGACGAACGCGAAGCAAAAACAGTGTGGAGAATCTGTGCGGTAGCTACCGCCGACCTCTCTGCGGGAGAAAGCCGGGTACGGTGTCCGGGCGCGAAAGCCTGGGGCACGTGTTGCATACGCCAAAGCGAGGTTAGACGCAGGCCGTTGCGGAAGGCACCTCTCGGCTCAGCCCTTGCTACCTGGAGCAGCTAACTCTACACGGATCCCCGTGGCTCTGGAACTCTCGGTGCTCAACCCTGACTTGGAAGAAGGCAGCCTGGAAACAAGCGCAGCTGTAGCTCCCGACCCCTCTCCACAGGGGGCGGCCACACGTTCAACCATGCTTGTGTGCCCACCTGGGGAGGAGGTCCCAGGGGAATTCCAAGGGAGAAAGAGGCAGGGGCCCAAGGCGCCTCTCGACGCAAACACCTCTTTCCTGAAGCTAGGTCGTCTGGCCCTGTGTGCGTTTCGTCTGAACTACCATCCCCCTAACGCCAAGGAACCAAACCCAGAGGCCCCGAGCCCCCGCCAAGAACGCCCTTCCTGAGCGCACGCTTCACGTGTGGGGTGTTTGTGTGAAAGCAGGAGCAATGGAACGTAAACGTTACTCTGACTGAGAAAACAGCCCTGTACAGAAAGCTGCTCTCTCGAACCCTCTGTTTGGTGAGGAGGTTAGCACTGCTCTACACTATGGGCCTGCCTGGAGACCTAGGTACCTAACCACTAGCACGGAGAAGCCAACCTGTAGAGTGACCGAACACTAGCTAACAGCAGTAGGGAGGGACTGTGCTGTAGAGAGCATCACGGTTCCGGAGGGTGGCAACACTTTCAGTGTGTCTGCGTGAGAGACTAGGAAACGATTCCCCTACACACAGGGTGAGAGAAACGGCTTCGCGCAGAGGAACCTCTCGCAGCAGCTCCAGGGTCACGAAGCTAGCACTCCTACGTCATGTGTGCGTGGAGCCCCGAGTTCCAGGCACCTCCTTCGAAGGAAGAAATCTGTGCAGATACCGTGCCTCAATCTCCCGCCAGTCGCTGCGTTAGAGGACACGGTATACTGTGTACTGTGGCTTCCTAAAGTAAACCCGAGCGAGAAAAGGCCAGTGTCGAAGACACACCTCTGGGCTCGGCTCTTGTTGCTGGGCCTACTACCGTTGCCCCGTGTGTGAGTGCAGGCCGCCACACCACCACCTCACTCCAAAGAAGCACATTGGAGAGCACGCTTGCTTCAGCCAGGGCAGCCGTCGCTGAGGGTGGGAGCATTTCCTGTGTGCCTGAGGGCGTGCGCTGCCAGCGAGTCCAAAACCATTTTCGGAGTGAGACTCAGGCGGCGGCAGAAGGCAGAGCACGACTCCCCACTTGTTTCACGAAGCCGGGCCTGCGGCCCCGCTTGGGCAGGCAAGCCTCATTGCTAGCGGACGAACGCGAAGCAAAAACAGTGTGGAGAATCCGTGCGGTAGCTACCGCCGACCTCTCTGCGGGAGGAAGCAGTGTACGGTGTCCGGGCGCGAAAGCCTGGGGCACGGGTTGCATACGTCAAAGCGAGGTTAGACGCAGGCCGTTGCGGAAGGCACCTCTTGGCTCAGCCTTTGCTACCTGGAGCAGCTAACTCTACACGGCTCCCCGTGGCTCTGCAACTCTCAGTGCTCAACCCTAATTTGGAAGAAAGCAGCCTGGAAACAAGGTCAGCAGTTGATCCCGTCCCCTCTGCACAGGGGGTGGCCACACGTTCAACCATGCTTGTGTGCCCACCTGGGGAGGGGGTCCCAGCAGAATTCCAAGGGCGAAAGAGGCAGGGGCCCAAGGCGCCACTCGACGCAAACACCTCTTTCCTGAAGCTAGGTCGTCTGGCCCTGTGTGCGTTTAGTCCGAACTGCCATCCACCTAACACCAAGGAGCCAAACACCAGAGGCCCCGAGCCTCCACCAAGACCGCCATTCCTGAGCGCACACTTCAAGTGTGGGGTGTTTGTGTGAAAGCACGAGCAATGGAACCTAAATGTTACTCTGACCGAGAAAACAGGCCTGTAAGGAAGGCTGCTCTCTCGAACCCTCTCTTGTGTGAGGAGGTTAGCACTGCTCTACCCTCTGGACCTGCCTGGAGACCTAGGTACCTAACCACTAGCGCGGAGAAGCCAGCCTGTAGAGTGACCGAACACTTGCTAACAGCAGTGGGGTGAGACCGTGCTGTAGACAGCATCATGGTTCCGGATGGTGGCAACACTTTCAGTGTGTCTGCGTGAGTGCCTAGGAAAAGATACCCCTACATCACAGGGTGAGAGAAACGGCTTCGCGCAGAGACACCTCTCGCACCAGCTCCAGGGTCACGAAGCTAGCACTCCTCCGGCAGGGGTGCATGGAGCCCTGAGTTCCAGGCACCTCCTTCGAAGGCAGAAATCTGGGCAGATACGGGGCCTTAAGCTCCCGCCGGTCACTGGGTGAGAGGACGCGGTATACTGTGTACGGTGGCTGAGAGTTCTGGGAACGGCCTCTGTAAAGTCACCCTGAGCGAGAAAACGGCGTGTGCCGAAGACACACCTCTTGGCTCGGCTCTTGTTTCTGGGCCTAGTACCGTTGCCCCGTGTGTGAGTGCAGACCGCAGCAAGACCACCTGACTCCAAGGAACCACACTGGAGAGCACGCTTGCTTCAGCCAGGGCAGCCGTCGCTGAGGGTGGGAGCATTTTGCTGTGTGCCTGAGGGCGTGCGCTGCCAGCGAGTCCAAAACCATTTTCGGAGTGAGACTCAGGCGGCGGCAGAAGGCAGAGCACGACTCCCCACTTGTTTCACGAAGCCGGGCCTGCGGCCCCGCTTGGGCAGGCAAGCCTCATTGCTAGCGGACGAACGCGAAGCAAAAACAGTGTGGAGAATCCGTGCGGTAGCTACCGCTGACCTCTCTGCGGGAGGAAGCCGTGTACGGTGTCCGGGCGCGAAAGCCTGGGGCACGGGTTGCATACGTCAAAGCGAGGTTAGACGCAGGCCGTTGCGGAAGGCACCTCTTGGCTCAGCCCTTGCTACCTGGAGCAGCTAACTCTACACTGCTCCCCGTGGCTCTGGAACCCTCGGTGCTCAACCCTGACTTGGAAGAAAGCAGCCTGGAAACAAGCACAGCTGTAGCTCCGGTCCCCTCTCGACAGGGGGCGGCCACAAGTTCAACCGTGCTTGTGTGCCCACCTGGGGAGGGGGGTCCCAGGAGAATTCCAAGGGAGAAAGTGGCAGGGGCCCAAGGCGCCTCTCGACGCAAACACCTCTTTCCTGAAGCTAGGTCGACTGGCCCTGTGTGCGTTTAGTCCGAAGTGCCATCCGCCTAACGCCAAGGAACCAAACACCAGAGGTCCCGAGCCCCCGCCAAGAACGCCCTTCCTGAGAGCACACTTCACCTGTGGGGTGTTTGTGTGAAAGCACGAGCAATGGAACGTAAACTTTACTCTGACAGAGAAAACAGGCCTGTAAGGAAGGCTGCTCTCTCGAACCCTCTCTTTGGTGAGTAGGTTAGCACTGCTCTACACTATGGGCCTGCCTGGAGACCTAGGTACCTAACCACTAGCGTGGAGAAGCCAGGCTGCAGAGTGACCGAACACTAGCTAACAGCAGTGGGGAGGGACCATGCTGTAGAGAGCATCACGGTTCCGGAGGGTGGCAACACTTTCAGTGTGTCTGCGTGAGAGACTAGGAAACGATTCCCCTACTCACAGGGTGAGAGAAACGGCTTCGCGCAGAGGCACCTCTCGCACCGGCTCCAGGGTCACGTGCTAGCAATCCTCTGTCATGGGTGCGTGGAGCCCCGAGTTCCAAGCACCTCCTTCGAAGGCAGAAATCTGTGCAGATACCGTGCCTCAATCTCCCGCCGGTCGCTGGGTTAGAGGACGCGGTACACTGTGTACTGTGGCTCCCTAAAGTCAACCCGAGCGAGAAAAAGGCCGGTGTCGAAGACACACCTCTGGGCACGGCTCATGTTTCTGGGCCTCGTATCGTCGCCCCGTGTGTGAGTGCAGGCCGCAAAACAACCACCTGACTCAAAGGAACCACACTGGGGAGCATCATTGCTTCAGCCGGGACAGCCGTTGCTGAGGGTGGAAGCATTTTGCCGTGTGCCTGCGGGCGTGCGCTGCCAGTGAGTCCAAAACGATTTTCGGAGTGAGACTCAGGCGGCAGCAGAAGGGAGAACACGCCTCCCCACCTGTTTCATTTAGCCAGGCCTGCAGTCCCACTTAGCCACGCAATTCTCATTGCTAGCGGACGAACGCGAAGCAAAAAGAGTCTGGAGAATCCGTGATTTAGCTACCGTCGACCTCTCTGCGTGAAGAAGCAGTGTACGGTGTCCGGGCACGAAAGCCTGGGCCACGGGTTCCATACGCCAAAGCGAGGTTAGAAGCAGGCCGTTGCGGAACGCACCTCTCGGCTCAGCCCTTGCTACCTGGAGCTGCTAACTCTACACGGCTCCCCGTGGCTCTGGAACTCTCGGTGCTCAACCCTGACTTGGAAGAAAGCAGCCTGGAAACAAGCGCAGCTGTAGCTCCCGACCCCTCTCCAGAGGGGGCGGCCACACCTTCACCCGTGCTTGTGTGCCCACCTGGGGAGGGGGTCCCAGGAGAATTCCAAGGGAGAAAGAAGCAGGGGCCCAAGGTGCCTCTCGACGGAAACACCTCTTTCCTGAAGCTAGGTCGTCTGGCCCTGTGTGCGTTTAGTCCGAACTGCCATCCGCCTAACGCCAAGGAACCAAACACCAGAGGCCCGCCAAGAACGCCCTTCCTGAGAGCACACTTCACGTGTGGGGTGTTTGTGTGAAAGCAGGAGCAATGGAACGTAAACGTTACTCTGACCGAGAAAACAGCCCTGTACAGAAAGCTGCTCTCTCGAACCCTCTGTTTGGTGAGGAGGTTAGCACTGCTCTACACTATGGGCCTGCCTGGAGACCTAGGTAACTAACCACTAGCGCGGAGAAGCCAACCTGTAGAGTGACCGAACACTAGCTAACAGCAGTAGGGAGGGACCGTGCTGTAGAGAGCATCACGGTTCCGGAGGGTGGCAACACTTTCAGTGTGTCTGCGTGAGAGACTAGGAAACGATTCCCCTACTCACAGGGTGAGAGAAACGGCTTCGCGCAGAGGCACCTCTCGCACCAGCTCCAGGGTCACGAAGCTAGCACTCCTACGTCATGTGTGCGTGGAGCCCCGAGTTCCAAGCACCTCCTTCGAAGGCAGAAATCTGTGCAGATACCGTGCCTTAATCTCTCGCCGGTCGCTGGGTTAGAGGACGCGGTATACTGTGTACTGTGGCTTCCTAAAGTCAACCCGAGCGAGAAAAAGGCCGGTGTCGAAGACACACCTCTGGGCTCGGCTCTTGTTGCTGGGCCTACTACCGTTGCCCCGTATGTGAGTGCAGGCCGCAACACCACCACCTGACTCCAAAGAAACACATTGGAGAGCACGCTTGCTTCAGCCAGGGCAGCCGTCGCTGAGGGTGGGAGCATTTCCTGTGTGCCTGAGGGCGTGCGCTGCCAGTGAGTCCAAAACCATTTTCGGAGTGAGACTCAGGCGGCGGCAGAAGGCAGAGCACGACTCCCCACTTGTTTCACGAAGCCGGGCCTGCGGCCCCGCTTGGGCAGGCAAGCCTCATTGCTAGCGGACGAACGCGAAGCAAAAACAGTGTGGAGAATCCGTGCGGTAGCTACTGCCGACCTCTCTGCGGGAGGAAGCAGTGTACGGTGTCCGGGCGCGAAAGCCTGGGGCACGGGTTGCATACGCCAAAGCCAGGTTAGACGTAGGCCGTTGCGGAAGGCACCTCTCGGCTCAGCCTTTGCTACCTGGAGCAGCTAACTCTACACGGCTCCCCGTGGCTCTGGAACTCTAGGTGCTCAACCCTAATTTGGAAGAAAGCAGCCTGGAAACAAGCTCAGCTGTAGATCCCATCCCCTCTGCACAGGGGGCGGCCACACGTTCAACCATGCTTGTGTGCCCACCTGGGGAGGGGGTCCCAGCAGAATTCCAAGGGCGAAAGAGGCAGGGGCCCAAGGCGCCTCTCGACGCAAACACCTCTTTCCTTAAGCTAGGTCGTCTGGCCCTGTGTGCGTTTAGTCTGAACTGCCATCCGCCTAACGCCAGGGAACCAAACACCAGAGGCCCCGAGGCTCCGCCAAGAACGCCCTTTGTGAGCGCACACTTCAACTGTGGGGTGTTTGTGTGAGAGCACGAGCAATGGAATCTAAACGTTACTCTGACCGAGAAATCAGGCCTGTAAGGAAGGCTGCTCTCTCGACCCCTCTCTTGTGTGAGGAGGTTAGCACTGCTCTACCCTGTGCGCCTGCCTGGAGACATAGGTACCTAACAACTAGCGCGGAGAAGCCAGGCTGTAGAGTAACCGAACACTAGCTAACAGCAGTGGGGTGAGACCGTGCTGTAGACCGTATCACGGTTGCGGAGGGTGGCAACAATTTCAGTGTGTCTGCGTGAGAGCTTAGGAAAAGATTCCCCTACATCACAGGGCGAGAGAAACGGCTTCGGGCAGAGGCACCTCTCGCACCAGCTCCAGGGACACGAAGCTAGCACTCCTCCGGCATGGGCGCATGGAGCCCTGAGTTCCAGGCACCTCCTTCGAAGGCAGAAATCTTAAGGCCTGGGCAGATACGGGGCCTTAAGTTCCTGCCGGTCACTGGGTGAGAGGACGCGGTATCCTGTTAATGTGGCTGAGAGCTCTGGGAACGACCTCCCTAAAGTCAACCTGAGCGAGAAAACGGCCGGTGCCGAAGACACACCTCTTGGCTCGACTCTTGTTTCTGCATCTAGTACCGTTGCCCCGTGTGTGAGTGCAGGCCGGAACACCACCACCTGACTCCAAGGAACCACACTGGAGAGCACGCATGCTTCAGCCAGGACAGCCGCTCCTGACGGTGGGAGCATTTTGCTGTAGGCCTGTGGGCGTGCGCTGCCAGCGGTTAGTGAAGCACCATCACAGGGCATGGCACATTCTTTATGCATTCACATGTTCATGCTAGAATGCCGCTCATACGTAGGTGTAGGGCTTTCCATGATTTCTTCTCCCAATTGAAGGTATGACCTTTCCCCTCTGCTCCCTTTCATACTTTGGAAACATCACTCAGGGAACAACATTTGAATTGGGAGAGACAATATACACTAACTATTTCTGTGGCACCGGCATAGGGCCGATACCTTGCGCTGCTACACTTACATTGGAATAGACAAGAATTTTCATGGAAGATGTTAGTAGAAACACAGTTTCTCTGCAGTGGTGTTTCCTCAGACTGAAGTGAACGCCGCCTGTTTCGGATTCAACACATACCTGGTGTGACGATGTTTTCCCCGTGACGCCAGTTTTAACCTCGAACTCGGGTTTGACACAGACTTGTTTCACGCACTGGAGTCTGAGTCTTTCCTTTGGCGAACTCACATACATTTGGAAAAGCCTTTTAGCGCCGTGACCCATGGTGTTCATGGAGTCTTGTGTCATGAAGTTGGAGGAGATTTCAAAAGCACGTGAGCTAGCCTCAGCAGCGCCTTCCCCTGAACTCAGAGAAACAAGGCCACGTCCAACACGATTTGTGCTAACATCTTGGTTCGGGAAGCATGAAGCCTTTGGAGATATAAGTATAAGTGTCTGACACTCAGCTCTCAAGGAACAAAAGGGTAAAGAAATCGCCTTTCCACTACCATTGACAGGGAAGAAGATGGAGGAAAGTTCCGACGTTAAAGCGAAGGCAGAAGTACTGTGTCATATACCACTGCTTGAGAACGAACTTGTGTCGAAAGCTTCCCCAAACTCAGATCTTGTTTCGGGAAGATAGAAGCGTTGTCAGTTCTTTGTGTGAAAACACAAGGAAAATGCCACACGCTGAATTGTGAAGAAAAATTTGGGTCGAATGTGACCACCAACACACTAGTAGTCCCCTAGAGAGGTGTGTGTCTGGCAATGGGAGGAAGCGTAAGGAAGGTGCTATACACTTAAGTCTAGGAAACAACGCTGTGGCGGTGCGTTCCTTTGACTGCCATCTGCTTTGCTAAGGAACGAAGCGGCTTGAAGGAAAGTGTGAAAGAATACGGAGGGGAAGGAAGAGAGATATACCTTACTCGCAGAAATTTTATGGATGGCTTTTCTCAACGAACACCATGTGTCAGGAAGATGGAAGGGTTTTCAGATGTATATGACTTCGCCAAAGGAAAGGCATACACGAATCTCTGCGAAGCAAGTCTGTGTCAAACGCGACTTCGTGCTTCCATCTAGGTTCCCGCGGAATCCATAGTCACAAAATGTACGTGTTGAATCCTAAACGAAGGGAGTACTCTTCAGTCTGAAGGAACACCACTCCCGAGAAACCGTGTGTCTACTAACATCTTCCCTGAAAATGGTAGACTATTCCCATGAAAGTGTGAAATCGCAAGAAATGGGCCCCATGCCTGTGCTACAGAAGTCCTCAGTATCGAAACTCTATCGCCATTCAAATCCTGTTACATGAGAAGTGTTTTCAAGAGGAGGAATGAGAGCAGATGGAAAAGGACACGGTTTTACGTAAGAGAAGGAAATCCGTCAAGAAAGCCATACACGTAAGGATGAGAAGCACTTTAGCATGAAATGGTGCAGGCACCTAGAATGGGCCCTGTGACGGTGCTTGAGAAACCACTTGTGAAGAAGGCTTCCCTCAACTATCGTGTCGTTTCAGTAAGAGGAAAGTGTTTTCCGTAGTGGGCATGAAGGCGTGAGGGACATCGACTAGACTTAGCTCTCCATTTCGAATGTGCCTACCGTCGTGACATGAAGAAGGATGTGTATGGAAATGGATGATGAGCGGAAGCATAAGGAAGATGGCATACGTCTGTGGAAATCTAAGAACAAATCTCGAGGGTTGCCGTACTTCGACTACCATCTCTTTTCGTAAGGATGAAAGCAGCTTGGGAACCCTAGCGTGAACGAAAAGCGATGGAACGCGCGATCCTCTACAGGGAGGAACCCGTTGGGCGGAGGGTATCTCTCCATCAAGTCCTGTGTAATGGAGGTGGATGGGACTTCAAATGCACGTGGACTAGCCTCAGTAGTAGTACCCTTGCACTGAATTCTGAGAAACGAGTCCATGTCCAACAGGCTTTCGTGCTAACATCTGGGTTCTTGAAGAAAGAAGCCTTTGGAGATATGAGTGTTGCTATAGAAGGTAAGGGTCTTACACTCACCTCTCAAAGAACAAAACGGTAGGGAAATAGTCTTTCCACTGCCACCTGCAGGGAAAAAGATGGAGGAACTTTCCAACGTTACCAGTGAAGGCACAACTCCTGTGCCATATACCACTGTTTGAGAAAGAGTTGTGTCGAAAGCTTCTCTCAACTCAAATCTTGTTTCAGGAAGATAGAAGCGCTTTCAGGACTTCGTGTGAACGCGTAAGGAAAGTGCCATACGATGAATGGTGAAGAGACATGTGGGTCAAATGTGACCACCAACTAACAAGTTGTCCCCTAGAGAGGTGTGTGTGTGGAAATCGGAGGAAGTGTAAGGAACGAGCTGTACACTTAATTCTAAAAAGCAATGCTGTGGAGGAGCGGTCCTTCGTCTACCTTCTCCTTTCCGAAGGATCGAGGCGGGCATACGCCAAGTGTGAAAGGAAGCAGAGGAAAGGCCTGATATACCTTCCTCGTGGAACAACTTTGTATGGAGGGCTTCGCTCAATGGACACCATGGGTCACGACGCTAAAAGGGGTTTCCAAATGTATGTGAGTTCGCCAAAGGAAAGCCACAGACTCAACTGCGTGAAACAAGTCTGTGTCAAACCCGACTTCGAGCTGACGACTGGCGTCACGGGGAAAACATAGTCACAACAGGTATGTGTTGAATCCGAAACAGGCGGCGTGCACTTCAGTCTCAGGAAACATCAGTGCAGAGAAACCGTGTTTCTACGAACATCTTCCCTGAAAAGGCTTGTCTATTCCAATGTAAGTGCAGCAGCGCAAGGCATGGGCCCCATGCCTGTGCCACAGAAATGGTTAGTGTAGATTCTCTCTCCCAATTCAAATCTTGTTCCGTGAGGAATGTTTTCAAGAGTATGAGAGAGATCAGAGGGGAAAGGTCATGTCTTCAAGTGGGAGAAGGATATCCTGGAAAGCCATACACATACGTATGAGGGGCATTCTGGCATGAACGTGTGAAGGCATAGGGAATGTGCCGTCACCTGGGACGTTGCTTGACCAACCGCTCGGGAAGAAGTCCTCCCTCAGCTATCATACAGTTTCAGGAAGATAAAAGTGTTTTCCGTAGTGGGTGTGAAGGCATGAGGGACGTACCCAAGAGTTAGCCGTCCGTCCCGAATATGTCTCCTGTCGTTCCATGAAGAAGGATGAGTATGGATATGTATGATGTGAGGAAGCAAGAGGAGTATTGCCTCCCCATGGTTAACTCTAAGAACAAATCTAGAGGTTTGCCGTCCGTCGACGACAAGCTCTTTCCCTACGGTTGGAAGCACCTTGTTACAACGTAGTGCGAAAGGAAAGAGACGGAAAGTACGATACACTACGGTGAGGAACACGTTGTGTGGAGGGTTTCTCTCCACGAAAGTCTTGTGTCATGACGTTGGAGTGCCATCAAATATACGTGTGCTCGCCTCAGCAGCGCCTTCCACTGGACACAGAGAAACAAGGCCACGTCCAACACGATTTCGTGCTCACGTCTTGGTTCGGGAAGCATGAAGCCTTTGGAGATATAGGTGTAAGTGTCTGACACTCAGCTCTCAAGGAACAAAACGGTAGAGAAATCGCCTTTCCACTACCATCTACAGGGAAGAAGATGGAGGAAAGTCCCGACGTTAAAAGCGAGGGCACAAGTACTGTGCCATATAACACTGCTTGAGAACGAACTTGTGTCGAAAGCTTCTCCCAACTCAGATCCTGTTTCGGGAAGGTAGAAGCGTTGTCAGTACCTTGTGTGAAAACACAAGGAAAATTCCACACGCTGAATGGTGAAGAAAAATGTGGCTCGAATGTGACCACCAACACTCTAGTAGTCCCCTAGAGAGGTGTGTGTCTGGAAATGGGAGGAAGCGTAAGGAACGTGCTATACACTTAAGTCTAAGAAACAACGCTGTGGCGGTGCGTTCCTTCGACTGCCATCTGCTTTGCTAAGGAACGAAGCGGCCTTGAAGCAAAGTGTGAAAGAATCCGGAGGGGAAGGAAGAGAGATCTACCTTACTCGCGGAACAGATTCTTATGGAGGGCATTTCTCAACGAACACCATGTGTCACGACGATGGAAGGGTGTTCAAATGTAGGCGCCTTCGCCGAAGGAAAGGCATACACGAATCTCTGCGAAGCAAGTCTCTGTCAAACGCGACTTCGAGCTTCCAACTGGGTTCCCGCGGAATCCCTAGTCACCAAATGTACGTGTTGAATCCTAAACGAAGGGAGTGCTCTTCAGTCTGAAGAAACACCACTCCCGAGAAACCGTGTGTCTACTAACATCTTCCCTGAAAATGGTAGGCTTTTCCCATGGAAGTGTGAAATCGCAATGTATGGGCCCCATGCCTGTGCTACAGAAGTCCTTAGTGTCGATAGTCTGTCGCCATTCAAATCCTGTTCCGTGAGAAGTGTTTTCAAGAGTAGGAGTGAGAGCAGATGGAAAAGGACACGGTTTTACGTGTGAGAAGGAAATCCGTCAAGAAAGACATACACGGAAGGATGAGAAGCACTTTAGCATGAAATGGTGCAGGCACCTAGAATGGGCCCTGTGACGGTGCTTGAGAAACCACTTGTGAAGAAGTCTTCCCTCAACTATCATATCGTTTCGGTGAGAGGAAAGTGTTTTCCGTAGTGGGTGTGAAGGCGTAAGGGACATCGGCTCGACGTAGCTCTCCGCTCCGAATTGGCCTACTGTCGTGGCCATGAAGAAAGATGTGCATGGACATGGATAATGTGCGGAAGCGTAAGGAAGATGGCATACGTCTGTTAAACTCTAAGAACAAATCTCGAGGGTTGCCGTCCTTCGACTACCACCTCTTTTCGTAAGGATGGAAGCAGCTTGGGAAACCTAGCGTGAACGACAAAGCGATGGAACGCGCGATCCTCTACAGGGAGGGACCCGTTGGGCGGAGGGTTTCTCTCCATCAAGTCCTGTGTCATGGAGGTGGATGGGTCTTCAAATGCACGTGGACTAGCCTCAGTAGTAGTAGCCTCACACTGAATTCTGAGAAACGAGTCCATGTCCAACAGGCTTTCGTGCTAACATCTGGGTTCTTGAAGAAAGAAGCCTTTGGAGAGATGAGTGTTGCTATATAAGGTAAGGGTCTTACACTCACCTCTCAAAGAACAAAACGGTAGGGAAATAGTCTTTCCACTGCCACCTGCAGGGAAAAAGATGGAAGAACTTTCCAACGTTACCAGTGAAGGCACAACTCCTGTGCCATATACCACTGTTTGAGAAAGAGTTGTGTCGAAAGCTTCTCTCAACTCAAATCTTGTTTCAGGAAGATAGAAGCGCTTTCAGGACTTCGTGTGAACGCGTAAGGAAAGTGCCATACGCTGAATTGTGAAGAGACATGTGGGTCGAATGTGACCACCAACTAACAAGTTGTCCCCTAGAGAGGTGTGTGTGTGGAAATCGGAGGAAGTGTAAGGAAGGAGCTCTACACTTAATTCTAAAAAGCAATGCTGTGGAGGAGCGGTCCTTCGTCTACCTTCTCCTTTCCGAAGGATCGAGGCGGGCATACGCCAAGTGTGAAAGGAAGCAGAGGAAAGGCCTGATATACCTTCCTCGTGGAACAACTTTGTATGGAGGGCTTCGCTCAATGGACACCATGGGTCACGACGCTAAAAGGGGTTTCCAAATGTATGTGAGTTCGCCAAAGGAAAGCCACAGACTCAACTGCGCGAAACAAGTCTGTGTCAAACCCGACTTCGAGCTTACGACTGGCGTCACGGGGAAAACATAGTCACAACAGGTATGTGTTGAATCCGAAACAGGCGGCGTGCACTTCAGTCTCAGGAAACATCAGTGCAGAGAAACCGTGTTTCTACGAACATCTTCCCCGAAAATGCTTGTCTATTCCAATGTAAGTGCGGCAGCGCAAGGCATGTGCCCCATGCCTGTGCCACAGAAATGGTTAGTGTAGATTGTCTCTCCCAATTCAAATCTTGTTCCGTGAGGAATGTTTTCAAGAGTATGAGAGAGATCAGAGGGGAAAGGTCATGCCTTCAAGTGGGAGAAGGATATCCTGGAAAGCCATACACCTACGTATGAGCGGCATCCTGGCATGAACGTGTGAAGGCATAGAGAATGTGCCGTCACCTGGGACGTTGCTTGACCAACCGCTTGGGAAGAAGTCCTCCCTCAGCTATCCTACAGTTTCAGGAAGATAAAAGTGTTTTCCGTAGTGGGTGTGAAGGCATGAGGGACGTACCCAAGAGTTAGCCGTCCGTCCCGAATGTGTCTCCTGTCGTTCCATGAAGAAGGATGAGTATGGATATGTATGATGTGAGGAAGCATGAGGAGGATTGCCTCCCCATGGTTAACTCTAAGAACAAATCTAGAGGTTTGCCGTCCGTCGACGACCAGCTCTTTCCCTACGGATGGAAGCACCTTGTTACAACGTAGTGCGAAAGGAAAGAGACGGAAAGTACGATACACTACGGTGAGGAACACGTTGTGGGGAGGGTTTCTCTCCACGAAAGTCTTGTGTCATGAAGTTGGAGTGCCATCAAATATACGTGTGCTCGCCTCAGCAGCGCCTTCCACTGGACACAGAGAAACAAGGCCACGTCCAACACGATTTCGTGCTCACCTCTTGGTTCGGGAAGCATGAAGCCTTTGGAGACATAGGTGTAGGTGTCTGACACTAAGCTCTCAAGGAACAAAACGGTAGAGAAATCGCCTTTCCACGACCATCTACAGGGAAGAAGATGGAGGAAAGTCCCGACGTTAAAAGCGAAGGGACAAGTACAGTGCCATATACCACTGCTTGAGAACGAACTTGTGTCGAAAGCTTCTCCCAACTCAGATCTTGTTTCGGGAAGATAGAAGCGTTGTCAGTACTTTGTGTGAAAACACAAGGAGAACACCACACGCTGAATGGTGAAGAAACATGTGGCTCGAATGTGACCACCAACACACTAGTAGTCCCCTAGAGAGGAGTGTGTCTGGAAATGGGAGGAAGCGTAAGGAACGTACTATACACTTAAGTCTAAGAAACAACGCTGTGGCGGTGCGGTCCTTCGTCTACCTTCTCCTTTCCGAAGGATCGAAGCGGCCTTGCGCCAAGTGTGAAAGGAAGCGGAGGAAAAGCCTGATATACCTTCCTCGTGGAACAACATTTATGGAGGGCTTCTCCCAATGGGCAACATGGGTCACGACGCCTGAAGGGTTTTCCAAATGTATGTGAGTTCGCCAGAGGAAAGCCACAGACTCAGCTGCGCGAAACAAGTCTGAGTCAAACCCGACTTCGAGCTTACGACTGGCGTCACGGGGAAATCAGAGTCACAACAGGTATTTGTTGAATCCGAAACAGGCGGCGTGCACTTCAGTCTGAGGAAACAGAGAAACCGTGTTTCTTCTAACATCTTCCCTGAAAATGCTTGTCTATTCCAGTGGAAGTGTGGCAGCGCAAGGCATGTGCCCCAGGCCTGTGCCACAGAAATAGTTAGTGTAGATTGTCTCTCCCGATTCAAATCTTGTTCCGTGAAGAATGTTTCCAAGAGTATGAAAGAGAGCAGACGGGAAATGTCATGCCTTCAAGTGGGAGAAGGAAATCCTGGAAAGCCATACACCGACGTATGCGCGGCATTCTGGTAGGAACGTGTCAAGGCATAAAGAATGTGCCGTGCCCTGTGACGGTGCTTGACCAACCGCTTGTGAGGAAGTCTTCCCTCAGCTATCATATTGTTTCAGGAAGATAAAAGTGTTTTCCCTAGTGGGTGTGAAGGCATGAGGGACGTACCCTAGAGTTAGCCGTCCGTTCCGAATGTGTCTACTGTCGTTCCACGAAGAAGGATGAGTATGGAAATGTATGATGTGAGGAAGCATAAGGAGGATGGCCTACGGGTGTTTAACTCTAAGAACAAATCTAGAGGGTTGCCGTCCGTCGACGACCAGCTCTTTCCCTACGGGTGGAAGCACCTTGTTACAACTTAGTGCGAACGAAAAGAGACGGAAAGCGCGATACACTACGGCGAGGAACACGTTGTGCGGGGGGTTCCTCTCCACGAAAGTCTTGTGTCATGACGTTGGAAGGGCCTTCAAATGTACGTGAGCTCGCCTCAGCAGCGCCTTCCACTGAACTCAGAGAAACAAGGCCACGCCCAACACGATTTCGGGCTAACCTCTTGGTTCGGGAAGCATGAAGCCGTTGGAGATGTATGTGTAAGCGTCTGACACTCGGCTCTCAAGGAACAAAACGGTAGAGAAATCGCCTTTCCACGACCATCTCCAGGGAAGAAGATGGAGGAAGGTTCCGACGTTAAAAGCGAAGGCACAAGTACTGTGCCATATAACACTGCTTGAGAACGAACTTGTGTCGAAAGCTTCTCCCAACTCAGATCTTGTTTCGGGAAGATAGAAGCGTTGTCAGTACTTTGTGTGAAAACACAAGGAAAATTCCACACGCTGAATGGTGAAGAAACATGTGGCTCGAATGTGACCACCAACACACTAGTAGTCCCCTAGAGAGGTGTGTGTCTGGAAATGGGAGGAAGCGTAAGGAACGCGCTATACACTTAAGTCTAAGAAACAATGCTGTGGCGGTGCGTTCCTTCGACTGCCATCTGCTTTGCTAAGGAACGAAGCGGCTTGAAGCAAAGTGTGAAAGAATCCGGAGGGGAAGGAAGAGAGATCTACCTTACTCGCGGAACAGATTCTTATGGAGGGCATTTCTCAACGAACACCATGTGTCACGACGATGGAAGGGTGTTCAAATGTAGGCGCCTTCGCCGAAGGAAAGGCATACACGAATCTCTGCGAAGCAAGTCTCTGTCAAACGCGACTTCGAGCTTCCAACTGGGTTCCCGCGGAATCCCTAGTCACCAAATGTACGTGTTGAATCCTAAACGAAGGGAGTGCTCTTCAGTCTGAAGAAACACCACTCCCGAGAAACCGTGTGTCTACTAACATCTTCCCTGAAAATGGTAGGCTTTTCCCATGGAAGTGTGAAATCGCAATGTAGGGGCCCCATGCCTGTGCTACAGAAGTCCTTAGTGTCGATAGTCTGTCGCCATTCAAATCCTGTTCCGTGAGAAGTGTTTTCAAGAGTAGGAGTGAGAGCAGATGGAAAAGGACACGGTTTTACGTGTGAGAAGGAAATCCGTCAAGAAAGACATACACGGAAGGATGAGAAGCACTTTAGCATGAAATGGTGCAGGCACCTAGAATGGGCCCTGTGACGGTGCTTGAGAAACCACTTGTGAAGAAGTCTTCCCTCAACTATCATATCGTTTCGGTGAGAGGAAAGTGTTTTCCGTAGTGGGTGTGAAGGCGTAAGGGACATCGGCTCGACGTAGCTCTCCGCTCCGAATTGGCCTACTGTCGTGGCCATGAAGAAAGATGTGCATGGACATGGATAATGTGCGGAAGCGTAAGGAAGATGGCATACGTCTGTTAAACTCTAAGAACAAATCTCGAGGGTTGCCGTCCTTCGACTACCACCTCTTTTCGTAAGGATGGAAGCAGCTTGGGAAACCTAGCGTGAACGACAAAGCGATGGAACGCGCGATCCTCTACAGGGAGGAACCCGTTGGGCGGAGGGTTTCTCTCCATCAAGTCCTGTGTCATGGAGGTGGATGGGTCTTCAAATGCACGTGGACTAGCCTCAGTAGTAGTAGCCTCACACTGAATTCTGAGAAACGAGTCCATGTCCAACAGGCTTTCGTGCTAACATCTGGGTTCTTGAAGAAAGAAGCCTTTGGAGAGATGAGTGTTGCTATATAAGGTAAGGGTCTTACACTCACCTCTCAAAGAACAAAACGGTAGGGAAATAGTCTTTCCACTGCCACCTGCAGGGAAAAAGATGGAAGAACTTTCCAACGTTACCAGTGAAGGCACAACTCCTGTGCCATATACCACTGTTTGAGAAAGAGTTGTGTCGAAAGCTTCTCTCAACTCAAATCTTGTTTCAGGAAGATAGAAGCGCTTTCAGGACTTCGTGTGAACGCGTAAGGAAAGTGCCATACGCTGAATTGTGAAGAGACATGTGGGTCGAATGTGACCACCAACTAACAAGTTGTCCCCTAGAGAGGTGTGTGTGTGGAAATCGGAGGAAGTGTAAGGAACGAGCTCTACACTTAATTCTAAAAAGCAATGCTGTGGAGGAGCGGTCCTTCGTCTACCTTCTCCTTTCCGAAGGATCGAGGCGGGCATACGCCAAGTGTGAAAGGAAGCAGAGGAAAGGCCTGATATACCTTCCTCGTGGAACAACTTTGTATGGAGGGCTTCGCTCAATGGACACCATGGGTCACGACGCTAAAAGGGGTTTCCAAATGTATGTGAGTTCGCCAAAGGAAAGCCACAGACTCAACTGCGCGAAACAAGTCTGTGTCAAACCCGACTTCGAGCTTACGACTGGCGTCACGGGGAAAACATAGTCACAACAGGTATGTGTTGAATCCGAAACAGGCGGCGTGCACTTCAGTCTCAGGAAACATCAGTGCAGAGAAACCGTGTTTCTACGAACATCTTCCCCGAAAATGCTTGTCTATTCCAATGTAAGTGCGGCAGCGCAAGGCATGTGCCCCATGCCTGTGCCACAGAAATGGTTAGTGTAGATTGTCTCTCCCAATTCAAATCTTGTTCCGTGAGGAATGTTTTCAAGAGTATGAGAGAGATCAGAGGGGAAAGGTCATGCCTTCAAGTGGGAGAAGGATATCCTGGAAAGCCATACACCTACGTATGAGCGGCATCCTGGCATGAACGTGTGAAGGCATAGAGAATGTGCCGTCACCTGGGACGTTGCTTGACCAACCGCTTGGGAAGAAGTCCTCCCTCAGCTATCCTACAGTTTCAGGAAGATAAAAGTGTTTTCCGTAGTGGGTGTGAAGGCATGAGGGACGTACCCAAGAGTTAGCCGTCCGTCCCGAATGTGTCTCCTGTCGTTCCATGAAGAAGGATGAGTATGGATATGTATGATGTGAGGAAGCATGAGGAGGATTGCCTCCCCATGGTTAACTCTAAGAACAAATCTAGAGGTTTGCCGTCCGTCGACGACCAGCTCTTTCCCTACGGATGGAAGCACCTTGTTACAACGTAGTGCGAAAGGAAAGAGACGGAAAGTACGATACACTACGGTGAGGAACACGTTGTGGGGAGGGTTTCTCTCCACGAAAGTCTTGTGTCATGAAGTTGGAGTGCCATCAAATATACGTGTGCTCGCCTCAGCAGCGCCTTCCACTGGACACAGAGAAACAAGGCCACGTCCAACACGATTTCGTGCTCACCTCTTGGTTCGGGAAGCATGAAGCCTTTGGAGACATAGGTGTAGGTGTCTGACACTAAGCTCTCAAGGAACAAAACGGTAGAGAAATCGCCTTTCCACGACCATCTACAGGGAAGAAGATGGAGGAAAGTCCCGACGTTAAAAGCGAAGGGACAAGTACAGTGCCATATACCACTGCTTGAGAACGAACTTGTGTCGAAAGCTTCTCCCAACTCAGATCTTGTTTCGGGAAGATAGAAGCGTTGTCAGTACTTTGTGTGAAAACACAAGGAGAACACCACACGCTGAATGGTGAAGAAACATGTGGCTCGAATGTGACCACCAACACACTAGTAGTCCCCTAGAGAGGAGTGTGTCTGGAAATGGGAGGAAGCGTAAGGAACGTACTATACACTTAAGTCTAAGAAACAACGCTGTGGCGGTGCGGTCCTTCGTCTACCTTCTCCTTTCCGAAGGATCGAAGCGGCCTTGCGCCAAGTGTGAAAGGAAGCGGAGGAAAAGCCTGATATACCTTCCTCGTGGAACAACATTTATGGAGGGCTTCTCCCAATGGGCAACATGGGTCACGACGCCTGAAGGGTTTTCCAAATGTATGTGAGTTCGCCAGAGGAAAGCCACAGACTCAGCTGCGCGAAACAAGTCTGAGTCAAACCCGACTTCGAGCTTACGACTGGCGTCACGGGGAAATCAGAGTCACAACAGGTATTTGTTGAATCCGAAACAGGCGGCGTGCACTTCAGTCTGAGGAAACAGAGAAACCGTGTTTCTTCTAACATCTTCCCTGAAAATGCTTGTCTATTCCAGTGGAAGTGTGGCAGCGCAAGGCATGTGCCCCAGGCCTGTGCCACAGAAATAGTTAGTGTAGATTGTCTCTCCCGATTCAAATCTTGTTCCGTGAAGAATGTTTCCAAGAGTATGAAAGAGAGCAGACGGGAAATGTCATGCCTTCAAGTGGGAGAAGGAAATCCTGGAAAGCCATACACCGACGTATGCGCGGCATTCTGGTAGGAACGTGTCAAGGCATAAAGAATGTGCCGTGCCCTGTGACGGTGCTTGACCAACCGCTTGTGAGGAAGTCTTCCCTCAGCTATCATATTGTTTCAGGAAGATAAAAGTGTTTTCCCTAGTGGGTGTGAAGGCATGAGGGACGTACCCTAGAGTTAGCCGTCCGTTCCGAATGTGTCTACTGTCGTTCCACGAAGAAGGATGAGTATGGAAATGTATGATGTGAGGAAGCATAAGGAGGATGGCCTACGGGTGTTTAACTCTAAGAACAAATCTAGAGGGTTGCCGTCCGTCGACGACCAGCTCTTTCCCTACGGGTGGAAGCACCTTGTTACAACTTAGTGCGAACGAAAAGAGACGGAAAGCGCGATACACTACGGCGAGGAACACGTTGTGCGGGGGGTTCCTCTCCACGAAAGTCTTGTGTCATGACGTTGGAAGGGCCTTCAAATGTACGTGAGCTCGCCTCAGCAGCGCCTTCCACTGAACTCAGAGAAACAAGGCCACGCCCAACACGATTTCGGACTAACCTCTTGGTTCGGGAAGCATGAAGCCGTTGGAGATGTATGTGTAAGCGTCTGACACTCGGCTCTCAAGGAACAAAACGGTAGAGAAATCGCCTTTCCACGACCATCTCCAGGGAAGAAGATGGAGGAAGGTTCCGACGTTAAAAGCGAAGGCACAAGTACTGTGCCATATAACACTGCTTGAGAACGAACTTGTGTCGAAAGCTTCTCCCAACTCAGATCTTGTTTCGGGAAGATAGAAGCGTTGTCAGTACTTTGTGTGAAAACACAAGGAAAATTCCACACGCTGAATGGTGAAGAAACATGTGGCTCGAATGTGACCACCAACACACTAGTAGTCCCCTAGAGAGGTGTGTGTCTGGAAATGGGAGGAAGCGTAAGGAACGCGCTATACACTTAAGTCTAAGAAACAATGCTGTGGCGGTGCGTTCCTTCGACTGCCATCTGCTTTGCTAAGGAACGAAGCGGCTTGAAGCAAAGTGTGAAAGAATCCGGAGGGGAAGGAAGAGAGATCTACCTTACTCGCGGAACAGATTCTTATGGAGGGCATTTCTCAACAAACACCATGTGTCACGACGATGGAAGGGTGTTCAAATGTAGGCGCCTTCGCCGAAGGAAAGGCATACACGAATCTCTGCGAAGCAAGTCTCTGTCAAACGCGACTTCGAGCTTCCAACTGGGTTCCCGCGGAATCCCTAGTCACCAAATGTACGTGTTGAATCCTAAACGAAGGGAGTGCTCTTCAGTCTGAAGAAACACCACTCCCGAGAAACCGTGTGTCTACTAACATCTTCCCTGAAAATGGTAGGCTTTTCCCATGGAAGTGTGAAATCGCAATGTAGGGGCCCCATGCCTGTGCTACAGAAGTCCTTAGTGTCGATAGTCTGTCGCCATTCAAATCCTGTTCCGTGAGAAGTGTTTTCAAGAGTAGGAGTGAGAGCAGATGGAAAAGGACACGGTTTTACGTGTGAGAAGGAAATCCGTCAAGAAAGACATACACGGAAGGATGAGAAGCACTTTAGCATGAAATGGTGCAGGCACCTAGAATGGGCCCTGTGACGGTGCTTGAGAAACCACTTGTGAAGAAGTCTTCCCTCAACTATCATATCGTTTCGGTGAGAGGAAAGTGTTTTCCGTAGTGGGTGTGAAGGCGTAAGGGACATCGGCTCGACGTAGCTCTCCGCTCCGAATTGGCCTACTGTCGTGGCCATGAAGAAAGATGTGCATGGACATGGATAATGTGCGGAAGCGTAAGGAAGATGGCATACGTCTGTTAAACTCTAAGAACAAATCTCGAGGGTTGCCGTCCTTCGACTACCACCTCTTTTCGTAAGGATGGAAGCAGCTTGGGAAACCTAGCGTGAACGACAAAGCGATGGAACGCGCGATCCTCTACAGGGAGGAACCCGTTGGGCGGAGGGTTTCTCTCCATCAAGTCCTGTGTCATGGAGGTGGATGGGTCTTCAAATGCACGTGGACTAGCCTCAGTAGTAGTAGCCTCACACTGAATTCTGAGAAACGAGTCCATGTCCAACAGGCTTTCGTGCTAACATCTGGGTTCTTGAAGAAAGAAGCCTTTGGAGAGATGAGTGTTGCTATATAAGGTAAGGGTCTTACACTCACCTCTCAAAGAACAAAACGGTAGGGAAATAGTCTTTCCACTGCCACCTGCAGGGAAAAAGATGGAAGAACTTTCCAACGTTACCAGTGAAGGCACAACTCCTGTGCCATATACCACTGTTTGAGAAAGAGTTGTGTCGAAAGCTTCTCTCAACTCAAATCTTGTTTCAGGAAGATAGAAGCGCTTTCAGGACTTCGTGTGAACGCGTAAGGAAAGTGCCATACGCTGAATTGTGAAGAGACATGTGGGTCGAATGTGACCACCAACTAACAAGTTGTCCCCTAGAGAGGTGTGTGTGTGGAAATCGGAGGAAGTGTAAGGAACGAGCTCTACACTTAATTCTAAAAAGCAATGCTGTGGAGGAGCGGTCCTTCGTCTACCTTCTCCTTTCCGAAGGATCGAGGCGGGCATACGCCAAGTGTGAAAGGAAGCAGAGGAAAGGCCTGATATACCTTCCTCGTGGAACAACTTTGTATGGAGGGCTTCGCTCAATGGACACCATGGGTCACGACGCTAAAAGGGGTTTCCAAATGTATGTGAGTTCGCCAAAGGAAAGCCACAGACTCAACTGCGCGAAACAAGTCTGTGTCAAACCCGACTTCGAGCTTACGACTGGCGTCACGGGGAAAACATAGTCACAACAGGTATGTGTTGAATCCGAAACAGGCGGCGTGCACTTCAGTCTCAGGAAACATCAGTGCAGAGAAACCGTGTTTCTACGAACATCTTCCCCGAAAATGCTTGTCTATTCCAATGTAAGTGCGGCAGCGCAAGGCATGTGCCCCATGCCTGTGCCACAGAAATGGTTAGTGTAGATTGTCTCTCCCAATTCAAATCTTGTTCCGTGAGGAATGTTTTCAAGAGTATGAGAGAGATCAGAGGGGAAAGGTCATGCCTTCAAGTGGGAGAAGGATATCCTGGAAAGCCATACACCTACGTATGAGCGGCATCCTGGCATGAACGTGTGAAGGCATAGAGAATGTGCCGTCACCTGGGACGTTGCTTGACCAACCGCTTGGGAAGAAGTCCTCCCTCAGCTATCCTACAGTTTCAGGAAGATAAAAGTGTTTTCCGTAGTGGGTGTGAAGGCATGAGGGACGTACCCAAGAGTTAGCCGTCCGTCCCGAATGTGTCTCCTGTCGTTCCATGAAGAAGGATGAGTATGGATATGTATGATGTGAGGAAGCATGAGGAGGATTGCCTCCCCATGGTTAACTCTAAGAACAAATCTAGAGGTTTGCCGTCCGTCGACGACCAGCTCTTTCCCTACGGATGGAAGCACCTTGTTACAACGTAGTGCGAAAGGAAAGAGACGGAAAGTACGATACACTACGGTGAGGAACACGTTGTGGGGAGGGTTTCTCTCCACGAAAGTCTTGTGTCATGAAGTTGGAGTGCCATCAAATATACGTGTGCTCGCCTCAGCAGCGCCTTCCACTGGACACAGAGAAACAAGGCCACGTCCAACACGATTTCGTGCTCACCTCTTGGTTCGGGAAGCATGAAGCCTTTGGAGACATAGGTGTAGGTGTCTGACACTAAGCTCTCAAGGAACAAAACGGTAGAGAAATCGCCTTTCCACGACCATCTACAGGGAAGAAGATGGAGGAAAGTCCCGACGTTAAAAGCGAAGGGACAAGTACAGTGCCATATACCACTGCTTGAGAACGAACTTGTGTCGAAAGCTTCTCCCAACTCAGATCTTGTTTCGGGAAGATAGAAGCGTTGTCAGTACTTTGTGTGAAAACACAAGGAGAACACCACACGCTGAATGGTGAAGAAACATGTGGCTCGAATGTGACCACCAACACACTAGTAGTCCCCTAGAGAGGAGTGTGTCTGGAAATGGGAGGAAGCGTAAGGAACGTACTATACACTTAAGTCTAAGAAACAACGCTGTGGCGGTGCGGTCCTTCGTCTACCTTCTCCTTTCCGAAGGATCGAAGCGGCCTTGCGCCAAGTGTGAAAGGAAGCGGAGGAAAAGCCTGATATACCTTCCTCGTGGAACAACATTTATGGAGGGCTTCTCCCAATGGGCAACATGGGTCACGACGCCTGAAGGGTTTTCCAAATGTATGTGAGTTCGCCAGAGGAAAGCCACAGACTCAGCTGCGCGAAACAAGTCTGAGTCAAACCCGACTTCGAGCTTACGACTGGCGTCACGGGGAAATCAGAGTCACAACAGGTATTTGTTGAATCCGAAACAGGCGGCGTGCACTTCAGTCTGAGGAAACAGAGAAACCGTGTTTCTTCTAACATCTTCCCTGAAAATGCTTGTCTATTCCAGTGGAAGTGTGGCAGCGCAAGGCATGTGCCCCAGGCCTGTGCCACAGAAATAGTTAGTGTAGATTGTCTCTCCCGATTCAAATCTTGTTCCGTGAAGAATGTTTCCAAGAGTATGAAAGAGAGCAGACGGGAAATGTCATGCCTTCAAGTGGGAGAAGGAAATCCTGGAAAGCCATACACCGACGTATGCGCGGCATTCTGGTAGGAACGTGTGAAGGCATAAAGAATGTGCCGTGCCCTGTGACGGTGCTTGACCAACCGCTTGTGAGGAAGTCTTCCCTCAGCTATCATATTGTTTCAGGAAGATAAAAGTGTTTTCCCTAGTGGGTGTGAAGGCATGAGGGACGTACCCTAGAGTTAGCCGTCCGTTCCGAATGTGTCTACTGTCGTTCCACGAAGAAGGATGAGTATGGAAATGTATGATGTGAGGAAGCATAAGGAGGATGGCCTACGGGTGTTTAACTCTAAGAACAAATCTAGAGGGTTGCCGTCCGTCGACGACCAGCTCTTTCCCTACGGGTGGAAGCACCTTGTTACAACTTAGTGCGAACGAAAAGAGACGGAAAGCGCGATACACTACGGCGAGGAACACGTTGTGCGGGGGGTTCCTCTCCACGAAAGTCTTGTGTCATGACGTTGGAAGGGCCTTCAAATGTACGTGAGCTCGCCTCAGCAGCGCCTTCCACTGAACTCAGAGAAACAAGGCCACGCCCAACACGATTTCGGGCTAACCTCTTGGTTCGGGAAGCATGAAGCCGTTGGAGATGTATGTGTAAGCGTCTGACACTCGGCTCTCAAGGAACAAAACGGTAGAGAAATCGCCTTTCCACGACCATCTCCAGGGAAGAAGATGGAGGAAGGTTCCGACGTTAAAAGCGAAGGCACAAGTACTGTGCCATATAACACTGCTTGAGAACGAACTTGTGTCGAAAGCTTCTCCCAACTCAGATCTTGTTTCGGGAAGATAGAAGCGTTGTCAGTACTTTGTGTGAAAACACAAGGAAAATTCCACACGCTGAATGGTGAAGAAACATGTGGCTCGAATGTGACCACCAACACACTAGTAGTCCCCTAGAGAGGTGTGTGTCTGGAAATGGGAGGAAGCGTAAGGAACGCGCTATACACTTAAGTCTAAGAAACAATGCTGTGGCGGTGCGTTCCTTCGACTGCCATCTGCTTTGCTAAGGAACGAAGCGGCTTGAAGCAAAGTGTGAAAGAATCCGGAGGGGAAGGAAGAGAGATCTACCTTACTCGCGGAACAGATTCTTATGGAGGGCATTTCTCAACGAACACCATGTGTCACGACGATGGAAGGGTGTTCAAATGTAGGCGCCTTCGCCGAAGGAAAGGCATACACGAATCTCTGCGAAGCAAGTCTCTGTCAAACGCGACTTCGAGCTTCCAACTGGGTTCCCGCGGAATCCCTAGTCACCAAACGTACGTGTTGAATCCTAAACGAAGGGAGTGCTCTTCAGTCTGAAGAAACACCACTCCCGAGAAACCGTGTGTCTACTAACATCTTCCCTGAAAATGGTAGGCTTTTCCCATGGAAGTGTGAAATCGCAATGTAGGGGCCCCATGCCTGTGCTACAGAAGTCCTTAGTGTCGATAGTCTGTCGCCATTCAAATCCTGTTCCGTGAGAAGTGTTTTCAAGAGTAGGAGTGAGAGCAGATGGAAAAGGACACGGTTTTACGTGTGAGAAGGAAATCCGTCAAGAAAGACATACACGGAAGGATGAGAAGCACTTTAGCATGAAATGGTGCAGGCACCTAGAATGGGCCCTGTGACGGTGCTTGAGAAACCACTTGTGAAGAAGTCTTCCCTCAACTATCATATCGTTTCGGTGAGAGGAAAGTGTTTTCCGTAGTGGGTGTGAAGGCGTAAGGGACATCGGCTCGACGTAGCTCTCCGCTCCGAATTGGCCTACTGTCGTGGCCATGAAGAAAGATGTGCATGGACATGGATAATGTGCGGAAGCGTAAGGAAGATGGCATACGTCTGTTAAACTCTAAGAACAAATCTCGAGGGTTGCCGTCCTTCGACTACCACCTCTTTTCGTAAGGATGGAAGCAGCTTGGGAAACCTAGCGTGAACGACAAAGCGATGGAACGCGCGATCCTCTACAGGGAGGAACCCGTTGGGCGGAGGGTTTCTCTCCATCAAGTCCTGTGTCATGGAGGTGGATGGGTCTTCAAATGCACGTGGACTAGCCTCAGTAGTAGTAGCCTCACACTGAATTCTGAGAAACGAGTCCATGTCCAACAGGCTTTCGTGCTAACATCTGGGTTCTTGAAGAAAGAAGCCTTTGGAGAGATGAGTGTTGCTATATAAGGTAAGGGTCTTACA
The DNA here is from genome assembly GCF_037043125.1 of Eumetopias jubatus. Taxonomy (NCBI): domain Eukaryota; kingdom Metazoa; phylum Chordata; class Mammalia; order Carnivora; family Otariidae; genus Eumetopias; species Eumetopias jubatus. Next base: position 68,339,843 of record NW_028274819.1, read on the forward strand.
CTCACCTCTCAAAGAACAAAACGGTAGGGAAATAGTCTTTCCACTGCCACCTGCAGGGAAAAAGATGGAAGAACTTTCCAACGTTACCAGTGAAGGCACAACTCCTGTGCCATATACCACTGTTTGAGAAAGAGTTGTGTCGAAAGCTTCTCTCAACTCAAATCTTGTTTCAGGAAGATAGAAGCGCTTTCAGGACTTCGTGTGAACGCGTAAGGAAAGTGCCATACGCTGAATTGTGAAGAGACATGTGGGTCGAATGTGACCACCAACTAACAAGTTGTCCCCTAGAGAGGTGTGTGTGTGGAAATCGGAGGAAGTGTAAGGAACGAGCTCTACACTTAATTCTAAAAAGCAATGCTGTGGAGGAGCGGTCCTTCGTCTACCTTCTCCTTTCCGAAGGATCGAGGCGGGCATACGCCAAGTGTGAAAGGAAGCAGAGGAAAGGCCTGATATACCTTCCTCGTGGAACAACTTTGTATGGAGGGCTTCGCTCAATGGACACCATGGGTCACGACGCTAAAAGGGGTTTCCAAATGTATGTGAGTTCGCCAAAGGAAAGCCACAGACTCAACTGCGCGAAACAAGTCTGTGTCAAACCCGACTTCGAGCTTACGACTGGCGTCACGGGGAAAACATAGTCACAACAGGTATGTGTTGAATCCGAAACAGGCGGCGTGCACTTCAGTCTCAGGAAACATCAGTGCAGAGAAACCGTGTTTCTACGAACATCTTCCCCGAAAATGCTTGTCTATTCCAATGTAAGTGCGGCAGCGCAAGGCATGTGCCCCATGCCTGTGCCACAGAAATGGTTAGTGTAGATTGTCTCTCCCAATTCAAATCTTGTTCCGTGAGGAATGTTTTCAAGAGTATGAGAGAGATCAGAGGGGAAAGGTCATGCCTTCAAGTGGGAGAAGGATATCCTGGAAAGCCATACACCTACGTATGAGCGGCATCCTGGCATGAACGTGTGAAGGCATAGAGAATGTGCCGTCACCTGGGACGTTGCTTGACCAACCGCTTGGGAAGAAGTCCTCCCTCAGCTATCCTACAGTTTCAGGAAGATAAAAGTGTTTTCCGTAGTGGGTGTGAAGGCATGAGGGACGTACCCAAGAGTTAGCCGTCCGTCCCGAATGTGTCTCCTGTCGTTCCATGAAGAAGGATGAGTATGGATATGTATGATGTGAGGAAGCATGAGGAGGATTGCCTCCCCATGGTTAACTCTAAGAACAAATCTAGAGGTTTGCCGTCCGTCGACGACCAGCTCTTTCCCTACGGATGGAAGCACCTTGTTACAACGTAGTGCGAAAGGAAAGAGACGGAAAGTACGATACACTACGGTGAGGAACACGTTGTGGGGAGGGTTTCTCTCCACGAAAGTCTTGTGTCATGAAGTTGGAGTGCCATCAAATATACGTGTGCTCGCCTCAGCAGCGCCTTCCACTGGACACAGAGAAACAAGGCCACGTCCAACACGATTTCGTGCTCACCTCTTGGTTCGGGAAGCATGAAGCCTTTGGAGACATAGGTGTAGGTGTCTGACACTAAGCTCTCAAGGAACAAAACGGTAGAGAAATCGCCTTTCCACGACCATCTACAGGGAAGAAGATGGAGGAAAGTCCCGACGTTAAAAGCGAAGGGACAAGTACAGTGCCATATACCACTGCTTGAGAACGAACTTGTGTCGAAAGCTTCTCCCAACTCAGATCTTGTTTCGGGAAGATAGAAGCGTTGTCAGTACTTTGTGTGAAAACACAAGGAGAACACCACACGCTGAATGGTGAAGAAACATGTGGCTCGAATGTGACCACCAACACACTAGTAGTCCCCTAGAGAGGAGTGTGTCTGGAAATGGGAGGAAGCGTAAGGAACGTACTATACACTTAAGTCTAAGAAACAACGCTGTGGCGGTGCGGTCCTTCGTCTACCTTCTCCTTTCCGAAGGATCGAAGCGGCCTTGCGCCAAGTGTGAAAGGAAGCGGAGGAAAAGCCTGATATACCTTCCTCGTGGAACAACATTTATGGAGGGCTTCTCCCAATGGGCAACATGGGTCACGACGCCTGAAGGGTTTTCCAAATGTATGTGAGTTCGCCAGAGGAAAGCCACAGACTCAGCTGCGCGAAACAAGTCTGAGTCAAACCCGACTTCGAGCTTACGACTGGCGTCACGGGGAAATCAGAGTCACAACAGGTATTTGTTGAATCCGAAACAGGCGGCGTGCACTTCAGTCTGAGGAAACAGAGAAACCGTGTTTCTTCTAACATCTTCCCTGAAAATGCTTGTCTATTCCAGTGGAAGTGTGGCAGCGCAAGGCATGTGCCCCAGGCCTGTGCCACAGAAATAGTTAGTGTAGATTGTCTCTCCCGATTCAAATCTTGTTCCGTGAAGAATGTTTCCAAGAGTATGAAAGAGAGCAGACGGGAAATGTCATGCCTTCAAGTGGGAGAAGGAAATCCTGGAAAGCCATACACCGACGTATGCGCGGCATTCTGGTAGGAACGTGTGAAGGCATAAAGAATGTGCCGTGCCCTGTGACGGTGCTTGACCAACCTCTTGTGAGGAAGTCTTCCCTCAGCTATCATATTGTTTCAGGAAGATAAAAGTGTTTTCCCTAGTGGGTGTGAAGGCATGAGGGACGTACCCTAGAGTTAGCCGTCCGTTCCGAATGTGTCTACTGTCGTTCCACGAAGAAGGATGAGTATGGAAATGTATGATGTGAGGAAGCATAAGGAGGATGGCCTACGGGTGTTTAACTCTAAGAACAAATATAGAGGGTTGCCGTCCGTCGACGACCAGCTCTTTCCCTACGGGTGGAAGCACCTTGTTACAACTTAGTGCGAACGAAAAGAGACGGAAAGCGCGATACACTACGGCGAGGAACACGTTGTGCGGGGGGTTCCTCTCCACGAAAGTCTTGTGTCATGACGTTGGAAGGGCCTTCAAATGTACGTGAGCTCGCCTCAGCAGCGCCTTCCACTGAACTCAGAGAAACAAGGCCACGCCCAACACGATTTCGGGCTAACCTCTTGGTTCGGGAAGCATGAAGCCGTTGGAGATGTATGTGTAAGCGTCTGACACTCGGCTCTCAAGGAACAAAACGGTAGAGAAATCGCCTTTCCACGACCATCTCCAGGGAAGAAGATGGAGGAAGGTTCCGACGTTAAAAGCGAAGGCACAAGTACTGTGCCATATAACACTGCTTGAGAACGAACTTGTGTCGAAAGCTTCTCCCAACTCAGATCTTGTTTCGGGAAGATAGAAGCGTTGTCAGTACTTTGTGTGAAAACACAAGGAAAATTCCACACGCTGAATGGTCAAGAAACATGTGGCTCGAATGTGACCACCAACACACTAGTAGTCCCCTAGAGAGGTGTGTGTCTGGAAATGGGAGGAAGGGTAAGGAACGCGCTATACACTTAAGTCTAAGAAACAACGCTGTGGCGGTGCGTTCCTTCGACTGCCATCTGCTTTGCTAAGGAACGAAGCGGCTTGAAGCAAAGTGTGAAAGAATCCGGAGGGGAAGGAAGAGAGATCTACCTTACTCGCGGAACAGATTCTTATGGAGGGCATTTCTCAACGAACACCATGTGTCACGACGATGGAAGGGTGTTCAAATGTAGGCGCCTTCGCCGAAGGAAAGGCATACACGAATCTCTGCGAAGCAAGTCTCTGTCAAACGCGACTTCGAGCTTCCAACTGGGTTCCCGCGGAATCCCTAGTCACCAAACGTACGTGTTGAATCCTAAACGAAGGGAGTGCTCTTCAGTCTGAAGAAACACCACTCCCGAGAAACCGTGTGTCTACTAACATCTTCCCTGAAAATGGTAGGCTTTTCCCATGGAAGTGTGAAATCGCAATGTAGGGGCCCCATGCCTGTGCTACAGAAGTCCTTAGTGTCGATAGTCTGTCGCCATTCAAATCCTGTTCCGTGAGAAGTGTTTTCAAGAGTAGGAGTGAGAGCAGATGGAAAAGGACACGGTTTTACGTGTGAGAAGGAAATCCGTCAAGAAAGACATACACGGAAGGATGAGAAGCACTTTAGCATGAAATGGTGCAGGCACCTAGAATGGGCCCTGTGACGGTGCTTGAGAAACCACTTGTGAAGAAGTCTTCCCTCAACTATCATATCGTTTCGGTGAGAGGAAAGTGTTTTCCGTAGTGGGTGTGAAGGCGTAAGGGACATCGGCTCGACGTAGCTCTCCGCTCCGAATTGGCCTACTGTCGTGGCCATGAAGAAAGATGTGCATGGACATGGATAATGTGCGGAAGCGTAAGGAAGATGGCATACGTCTGTTAAACTCTAAGAACAAATCTCGAGGGTTGCCGTCCTTCGACTACCACCTCTTTTCGTAAGGATGGAAGCAGCTTGGGAAACCTAGCGTGAACGACAAAGCGATGGAACGCGCGATCCTCTACAGGGAGGAACCCGTTGGGCGGAGGGTTTCTCTCCATCAAGTCCTGTGTCATGGAGGTGGATGGGTCTTCAAATGCACGTGGACTAGCCTCAGTAGTAGTAGCCTCACACTGAATTCTGAGAAACGAGTCCATGTCCAACAGGCTTTCGTGCTAACATCTGGGTTCTTGAAGAAAGAAGCCTTTGGAGAGATGAGTGTTGCTATATAAGGTAAGGGTCTTACACTCACCTCTCAAAGAACAAAACGGTAGGGAAATAGTCTTTCCACTGCCACCTGCAGGGAAAAAGATGGAAGAACTTTCCAACGTTACCAGTGAAGGCACAACTCCTGTGCCATATACCACTGTTTGAGAAAGAGTTGTGTCGAAAGCTTCTCTCAACTCAAATCTTGTTTCAGGAAGATAGAAGCGCTTTCAGGACTTCGTGTGAACGCGTAAGGAAAGTGCCATACGCTGAATTGTGAAGAGACATGTGGGTCGAATGTGACCACCAACTAACAAGTTGTCCCCTAGAGAGGTGTGTGTGTGGAAATCGGAGGAAGTGTAAGGAACGAGCTCTACACTTAATTCTAAAAAGCAATGCTGTGGAGGAGCGGTCCTTCGTCTACCTTCTCCTTTCCGAAGGATCGAGGCGGGCATACGCCAAGTGTGAAAGGAAGCAGAGGAAAGGCCTGATATACCTTCCTCGTGGAACTACTTTGTATGGAGGGCTTCGCTCAATGGACACCATGGGTCACGACGCTAAAAGGGGTTTCCAAATGTATGTGAGTTCGCCAAAGGAAAGCCACAGACTCAACTGCGCGAAACAAGTCTGTGTCAAACCCGACTTCGAGCTTACGACTGGCGTCACGGGGAAAACATAGTCACAACAGGTATGTGTTGAATCCGAAACAGGCGGCGTGCACTTCAGTCTCAGGAAACATCAGTGCAGAGAAGCCGTGTTTCTACGAACATCTTCCCCGAAAATGCTTGTCTATTCCAATGTAAGTGCGGCAGCGCAAGGCATGTGCCCCATGCCTGTGCCACAGAAATGGTTAGTGTAGATTGTCTCTCCCAATTCAAATCTTGTTCCGTGAGGAATGTTTTCAAGAGTATGAGAGAGATCAGAGGGGAAAGGTCATGCCTTCAAGTGGGAGAAGGATATCCTGGAAAGCCATACACCTACGTATGAGCGGCATCCTGGCATGAACGTGTGAAGGCATAGAGAATGTGCCGTCACCTGGGACGTTGCTTGACCAACCGCTTGGGAAGAAGTCCTCCCTCAGCTATCCTACAGTTTCAGGAAGATAAAAGTGTTTTCCGTAGTGGGTGTGAAGGCATGAGGGACGTACCCAAGAGTTAGCCGTCCGTCCCGAATGTGTCTCCTGTCGTTCCATGAAGAAGGATGAGTATGGATATGTATGATGTGAGGAAGCATGAGGAGGATTGCCTCCCCATGGTTAACTCTAAGAACAAATCTAGAGGTTTGCCGTCCGTCGACGACCAGCTCTTTCCCTACGGATGGAAGCACCTTGTTACAACGTAGTGCGAAAGGAAAGAGACGGAAAGTACGATACACTACGGTGAGGAACACGTTGTGGGGAGGGTTTCTCTCCACGAAAGTCTTGTGTCATGAAGTTGGAGTGCCATCAAATATACGTGTGCTCGCCTCAGCAGCGCCTTCCACTGGACACAGAGAAACAAGGCCACGTCCAACACGATTTCGTGCTCACCTCTTGGTTCGGGAAGCATGAAGCCTTTGGAGATATAGGTGTAGGTGTCTGACACTAAGCTCTCAAGGAACAAAACGGTAGAGAAATCGCCTTTCCACGACCATCTACAGGGAAGAAGATGGAGGAAAGTCCCGACGTTAAAAGCGAAGGGACAAGTACAGTGCCATATACCACTGCTTGAGAACGAACTTGTGTCGAAAGCTTCTCCCAACTCAGATCTTGTTTCGGGAAGATAGAAGCGTTGTCAGTACTTTGTGTGAAAACACAAGGAGAACACCACACGCTGAATGGTGAAGAAACATGTGGCTCGAATGTGACCACCAACACACTAGTAGTCCCCTAGAGAGGAGTGTGTCTGGAAATGGGAGGAAGCGTAAGGAACGTACTATACACTTAAGTCTAAGAAACAACGCTGTGGCGGTGCGGTCCTTCGTCTACCTTCTCCTTTCCGAAGGATCGAAGCGGCCTTGCGCCAAGTGTGAAAGGAAGCGGAGGAAAAGCCTGATATACCTTCCTCGTGGAACAACATTTATGGAGGGCTTCTCCCAATGGGCAACATGGGTCACGACGCCTGAAGGGTTTTCCAAATGTATGTGAGTTCGCCAGAGGAAAGCCACAGACTCAGCTGCGCGAAACAAGTCTGAGTCAAACCCGACTTCGAGCTTACGACTGGCGTCACGGGGAAATCAGAGTCACAACAGGTATTTGTTGAATCCGAAACAGGCGGCGTGCACTTCAGTCTGAGGAAACAGAGAAACCGTGTTTCTTCTAACATCTTCCCTGAAAATGCTTGTCTATTCCAGTGGAAGTGTGGCAGCGCAAGGCATGTGCCCCAGGCCTGTGCCACAGAAATAGTTAGTGTAGATTGTCTCTCCCGATTCAAATCTTGTTCCGTGAAGAATGTTTCCAAGAGTATGAAAGAGAGCAGACGGGAAATGTCATGCCTTCAAGTGGGAGAAGGAAATCCTGGAAAGCCATACACCGACGTATGCGCGGCATTCTGGTAGGAACGTGTGAAGGCATAAAGAATGTGCCGTGCCCTGTGACGGTGCTTGACCAACCTCTTGTGAGGAAGTCTTCCCTCAGCTATCATATTGTTTCAGGAAGATAAAAGTGTTTTCCCTAGTGGGTGTGAAGGCATGAGGGACGTACCCTAGAGTTAGCCGTCCGTTCCGAATGTGTCTACTGTCGTTCCACGAAGAAGGATGAGTATGGAAATGTATGATGTGAGGAAGCATAAGGAGGATGGCCTACGGGTGTTTAACTCTAAGAACAAATCTAGAGGGTTGCCGTCCGTCGACGACCAGCTCTTTCCCTACGGGTGGAAGCACCTTGTTACAACTTAGTGCGAACGAAAAGAGACGGAAAGCGCGATACACTACGGCGAGGAACACGTTGTGCGGGGGGTTCCTCTCCACGAAAGTCTTGTGTCATGACGTTGGAAGGGCCTTCAAATGTACGTGAGCTCGCCTCAGCAGCGCCTTCCACTGAACTCAGAGAAACAAGGCCACGCCCAACACGATTTCGGGCTAACCTCTTGGTTCGGGAAGCATGAAGCCGTTGGAGATGTATGTGTAAGCGTCTGACACTCGGCTCTCAAGGAACAAAACGGTAGAGAAATCGCCTTTCCACGACCATCTCCAGGGAAGAAGATGGAGGAAGGTTCCGACGTTAAAAGCGAAGGCACAAGTACTGTGCCATATAACACTGCTTGAGAACGAACTTGTGTCGAAAGCTTCTCCCAACTCAGATCTTGTTTCGGGAAGATAGAAGCGTTGTCAGTACTTTGTGTGAAAACACAAGGAAAATTCCACACGCTGAATGGTCAAGAAACATGTGGCTCGAATGTGACCACCAACACACTAGTAGTCCCCTAGAGAGGTGTGTGTCTGGAAATGGGAGGAAGGGTAAGGAACGCGCTATACACTTAAGTCTAAGAAACAACGCTGTGGTGGTGCGTTCCTTCGACTGCCATCTGCTTTGCTAAGGAACGAAGCGGCTTGAAGCAAAGTGTGAAAGAATCCGGAGGGGAAGGAAGAGAGATCTACCTTACTCGCGGAACAGATTCTTATGGAGGGCATTTCTCAACGAACACCATGTGTCACGACGATGGAAGGGTGTTCAAATGTAGGCGCCTTCGCCGAAGGAAAGGCATACACGAATCTCTGCGAAGCAAGTCTCTGTCAAACGCGACTTGGAGCTTCCAACTGGGTTCCCGCGGAATCCCTAGTCACCAAACGTACGTGTTGAATCCTAAACGAAGGGAGTGCTCTTCAGTCTGAAGAAACACCACTCCCGAGAAACCGTGTGTCTACTAACATCTTCCCTGAAAATGGTAGGCTTTTCCCATGGAAGTGTGAAATCGCAATGTAGGGGCCCCATGCCTGTGCTACAGAAGTCCTTAGTGTCGATAGTCTGTCGCCATTCAAATCCTGTTCCGTGAGAAGTGTTTTCAAGAGTAGGAGTGAGAGCAGATGGAAAAGGACACGGTTTTACGTGTGAGAAGGAAATCCGTCAAGAAAGACATACACGGAAGGATGAGAAGCACTTTAGCATGAAATGGTGCAGGCACCTAGAATGGGCCCTGTGACGGTGCTTGAGAAACCACTTGTGAAGAAGTCTTCCCTCAACTATCATATCGTTTCGGTGAGAGGAAAGTGTTTTCCGTAGTGGGTGTGAAGGCGTAAGGGACATCGGCTCGACGTAGCTCTCCGCTCCTAATTGGCCTACTGTCGTGGCCATGAAGAAAGATGTGCATGGACATGGATAATGTGCGGAAGCGTAAGGAAGATGGCATACGTCTGTTAAACTCTAAGAACAAATCTCGAGGGTTGCCGTCCTTCGACTACCACCTCTTTTCGTAAGGATGGAAGCAGCTTGGGAAACCTAGCGTGAACGACAAAGCGATGGAACGCGCGATCCTCTACAGGGAGGAACCCGTTGGGCGGAGGGTTTCTCTCCATCAAGTCCTGTGTCATGGAGGTGGATGGGTCTTCAAATGCACGTGGACTAGCCTCAGTAGTAGTAGCCTCACACTGAATTCTGAGAAACGAGTCCATGTCCAACAGGCTTTCGTGCTAACATCTGGGTTCTTGAAGAAAGAAGCCTTTGGAGAGATGAGTGTTGCTATATAAGGTAAGGGTCTTACACTCACCTCTCAAAGAACAAAACGGTAGGGAAATAGTCTTTCCACTGCCACCTGCAGGGAAAAAGATGGAAGAACTTTCCAACGTTACCAGTGAAGGCACAACTCCTGTGCCATATACCACTGTTTGAGAAAGAGTTGTGTCGAAAGCTTCTCTCAACTCAAATCTTGTTTCAGGAAGATAGAAGCGCTTTCAGGACTTCGTGTGAACGCGTAAGGAAAGTGCCATACGCTGAATTGTGAAGAGACATGTGGGTCGAATGTGACCACCAACTAACAAGTTGTCCCCTAGAGAGGTGTGTGTGTGGAAATCGGAGGAAGTGTAAGGAACGAGCTCTACACTTAATTCTAAAAAGCAATGCTGTGGAGGAGCGGTCCTTCGTCTACCTTCTCCTTTCCGAAGGATCGAGGCGGGCATACGCCAAGTGTGAAAGGAAGCAGAGGAAAGGCCTGATATACCTTCCTCGTGGAACAACTTTGTATGGAGGGCTTCGCTCAATGGACACCATGGGTCACGACGCTAAAAGGGGTTTCCAAATGTATGTGAGTTCGCCAAAGGAAAGCCACAGACTCAACTGCGCGAAACAAGTCTGTGTCAAACCCGACTTCGAGCTTACGACTGGCGTCACGGGGAAAACATAGTCACAACAGGTATGTGTTGAATCCGAAACAGGCGGCGTGCACTTCAGTCTCAGGAAACATCAGTGCAGAGAAACCGTGTTTCTACGAACATCTTCCCCGAAAATGCTTGTCTATTCCAATGTAAGTGCGGCAGCGCAAGGCATGTGCCCCATGCCTGTGCCACAGAAATGGTTAGTGTAGATTGTCTCTCCCAATTCAAATCTTGTTCCGTGAGGAATGTTTTCAAGAGTATGAGAGAGATCAGAGGGGAAAGGTCATGCCTTCAAGTGGGAGAAGGATATCCTGGAAAGCCATACACCTACGTATGAGCGGCATCCTGGCATGAACGTGTGAAGGCATAGAGAATGTGCCGTCACCTGGGACGTTGCTTGACCAACCGCTTGGGAAGAAGTCCTCCCTCAGCTATCCTACAGTTTCAGGAAGATAAAAGTGTTTTCCGTAGTGGGTGTGAAGGCATGAGGGACGTACCCAAGAGTTAGCCGTCCGTCCCGAATGTGTCTCCTGTCGTTCCATGAAGAAGGATGAGTATGGATATGTATGATGTGAGGAAGCATGAGGAGGATTGCCTCCCCATGGTTAACTCTAAGAACAAATCTAGAGGTTTGCCGTCCGTCGACGACCAGCTCTTTCCCTACGGATGGAAGCACCTTGTTACAACGTAGTGCGAAAGGAAAGAGACGGAAAGTACGATACACTACGGTGAGGAACACGTTGTGGGGAGGGTTTCTCTCCACGAAAGTCTTGTGTCATGAAGTTGGAGTGCCATCAAATATACGTGTGCTCGCCTCAGCAGCGCCTTCCACTGGACACAGAGAAACAAGGCCACGTCCAACACGATTTCGTGCTCACCTCTTGGTTCGGGAAGCATGAAGCCTTTGGAGACATAGGTGTAGGTGTCTGACACTAAGCTCTCAAGGAACAAAACGGTAGAGAAATCGCCTTTCCACGACCATCTACAGGGAAGAAGATGGAGGAAAGTCCCGACGTTGAAAGCGAAGGGACAAGTACAGTGCCATATACCACTGCTTGAGAACGAACTTGTGTCGAAAGCTTCTCCCAACTCAGATCTTGTTTCGGGAAGATAGAAGCGTTGTCAGTACTTTGTGTGAAAACACAAGGAGAACACCACACGCTGAATGGTGAAGAAACATGTGGCTCGAATGTGACCACCAACACACTAGTAGTCCCCTAGAGAGGAGTGTGTCTGGAAATGGGAGGAAGCGTAAGGAACGTACTATACACTTAAGTCTAAGAAACAACGCTGTGGCGGTGCGGTCCTTCGTCTACCTTCTCCTTTCCGAAGGATCGAAGCGGCCTTGCGCCAAGTGTGAAAGGAAGCGGAGGAAAAGCCTGATATACCTTCCTCGTGGAACAACATTTATGGAGGGCTTCTCCCAATGGGCAACATGGGTCACGACGCCTGAAGGGTTTTCCAAATGTATGTGAGTTCGCCAGAGGAAAGCCACAGACTCAGCTGCGCGAAACAAGTCTGAGTCAAACCCGACTTCGAGCTTACGACTGGCGTCACGGGGAAATCAGAGTCACAACAGGTATTTGTTGAATCCGAAACAGGCGGCGTGCACTTCAGTCTGAGGAAACAGAGAAACCGTGTTTCTTCTAACATCTTCCCTGAAAATGCTTGTCTATTCCAGTGGAAGTGTGGCAGCGCAAGGCATGTGCCCCAGGCCTGTGCCACAGAAATAGTTAGTGTAGATTGTCTCTCCCGATTCAAATCTTGTTCCGTGAAGAATGTTTCCAAGAGTATGAAAGAGAGCAGACGGGAAATGTCATGCCTTCAAGTGGGAGAAGGAAATCCTGGAAAGCCATACACCGACGTATGCGCGGCATTCTGGTAGGAACGTGTGAAGGCATAAAGAATGTGCCGTGCCCTGTGACGGTGCTTGACCAACCGCTTGTGAGGAAGTCTTCCCTCAGCTATCATATTGTTTCAGGAAGATAAAAGTGTTTTCCCTAGTGGGTGTGAAGGCATGAGGGACGTACCCTAGAGTTAGCCGTCCGTTCCGAATGTGTCTACTGTCGTTCCACGAAGAAGGATGAGTATGGAAATGTATGATGTGAGGAAGCATAAGGAGGATGGCCTACGGGTGTTTAACTCTAAGAACAAATCTAGAGGGTTGCCGTCCGTCGACGACCAGCTCTTTCCCTACGGGTGGAAGCACCTTGTTACAACTTAGTGCGAACGAAAAGAGACGGAAAGCGCGATACACTACGGCGAGGAACACGTTGTGCGGGGGGTTCCTCTCCACGAAAGTCTTGTGTCATGACGTTGGAAGGGCCTTCAAATGTACGTGAGCTCGCCTCAGCAGCGCCTTCCACTGAACTCAGAGAAACAAGGCCACGCCCAACACGATTTCGGGCTAACCTCTTGGTTCGGGAAGCATGAAGCCGTTGGAGATGTATGTGTAAGCGTCTGACACTCGGCTCTCAAGGAACAAAACGGTAGAGAAATCGCCTTTCCACGACCATCTCCAGGGAAGAAGATGGAGGAAGGTTCCGACGTTAAAAGCGAAGGCACAAGTACTGTGCCATATAACACTGCTTGAGAACGAACTTGTGTCGAAAGCTTCTCCCAACTCAGATCTTGTTTCGGGAAGATAGAAGCGTTGTCAGTACTTTGTGTGAAAACACAAGGAAAATTCCACACGCTGAATGGTGAAGAAACATGTGGCTCGAATGTGACCACCAACACACTAGTAGTCCCCTAGAGAGGTGTGTGTCTGGAAATGGGAGGAAGCGTAAGGAACGCGCTATACACTTAAGTCTAAGAAACAATGCTGTGGCGGTGCGTTCCTTCGACTGCCATCTGCTTTGCTAAGGAACGAAGCGGCTTGAAGCAAAGTGTGAAAGAATCCGGAGGGGAAGGAAGAGAGATCTACCTTACTCGCGGAACAGATTCTTATGGAGGGCATTTCTCAACGAACACCATGTGTCACGACGATGGAAGGGTGTTCAAATGTAGGCGCCTTCGCCGAAGGAAAGGCATACACGAATCTCTGCGAAGCAAGTCTCTGTCAAACGCGACTTCGAGCTTCCAACTGGGTTCCCGCGGAATCCCTAGTCACCAAACGTACGTGTTGAATCCTAAACGAAGGGAGTGCTCTTCAGTCTGAAGAAACACCACTCCCGAGAAACCGTGTGTCTACTAACATCTTCCCTGAAAATGGTAGGCTTTTCCCATGGAAGTGTGAAATCGCAATGTAGGGGCCCCATGCCTGTGCTACAGAAGTCCTTAGTGTCGATAGTCTGTCGCCATTCAAATCCTGTTCCGTGAGAAGTGTTTTCAAGAGTAGGAGTGAGAGCAGATGGAAAAGGACACGGTTTTACGTGTGAGAAGGAAATCCGTCAAGAAAGACATACACGGAAGGATGAGAAGCACTTTAGCATGAAATGGTGCAGGCACCTAGAATGGGCCCTGTGACGGTGCTTGAGAAACCACTTGTGAAGAAGTCTTCCCTCAACTATCATATCGTTTCGGTGAGAGGAAAGTGTTTTCCGTAGTGGGTGTGAAGGCGTAAGGGACATCGGCTCGACGTAGCTCTCCGCTCCGAATTGGCCTACTGTCGTGGCCATGAAGAAAGATGTGCATGGACATGGATAATGTGCGGAAGCGTAAGGAAGATGGCATACGTCTGTTAAACTCTAAGAACAAATCTCGAGGGTTGCCGTCCTTCGACTACCACCTCTTTTCGTAAGGATGGAAGCAGCTTGGGAAACCTAGCGTGAACGACAAAGCGATGGAACGCGCGATCCTCTACAGGGAGGAACCCGTTGGGCGGAGGGTTTCTCTCCATCAAGTCCTGTGTCATGGAGGTGGATGGGTCTTCAAATGCACGTGGACTAGCCTCAGTAGTAGTAGCCTCACACTGAATTCTGAGAAACGAGTCCATGTCCAACAGGCTTTCGTGCTAACATCTGGGTTCTTGAAGAAAGAAGCCTTTGGAGAGATGAGTGTTGCTATATAAGGTAAGGGTCTTACACTCACCTCTCAAAGAACAAAACGGTAGGGAAATAGTCTTTCCACTGCCACCTGCAGGGAAAAAGATGGAAGAACTTTCCAACGTTACCAGTGAAGGCACAACTCCTGTGCCATATACCACTGTTTGAGAAAGAGTTGTGTCGAAAGCTTCTCTCAACTCAAATCTTGTTTCAGGAAGATAGAAGCGCTTTCAGGACTTCGTGTGAACGCGTAAGGAAAGTGCCATACGCTGAATTGTGAAGAGACATGTGGGTCGAATGTGACCACCAACTAACAAGTTGTCCCCTAGAGAGGTGTGTGTGTGGAAATCGGAGGAAGTGTAAGGAACGAGCTCTACACTTAATTCTAAAAAGCAATGCTGTGGAGGAGCGGTCCTTCGTCTACCTTCTCCTTTCCGAAGGATCGAGGCGGGCATACGCCAAGTGTGAAAGGAAGCAGAGGAAAGGCCTGATATACCTTCCTCGTGGAACAACTTTGTATGGAGGGCTTCGCTCAATGGACACCATGGGTCACGACGCTAAAAGGGGTTTCCAAATGTATGTGAGTTCGCCAAAGGAAAGCCACAGACTCAACTGCGCGAAACAAGTCTGTGTCAAACCCGACTTCGAGCTTACGACTGGCGTCACGGGGAAAACATAGTCACAACAGGTATGTGTTGAATCCGAAACAGGCGGCGTGCACTTCAGTCTCAGGAAACATCAGTGCAGAGAAACCGTGTTTCTACGAACATCTTCCCCGAAAATGCTTGTCTATTCCAATGTAAGTGCGGCAGCGCAAGGCATGTGCCCCATGCCTGTGCCACAGAAATGGTTAGTGTAGATTGTCTCTCCCAATTCAAATCTTGTTCCGTGAGGAATGTTTTCAAGAGTATGAGAGAGATCAGAGGGGAAAGGTCATGCCTTCAAGTGGGAGAAGGATATCCTGGAAAGCCATACACCTACGTATGAGCGGCATCCTGGCATGAACGTGTGAAGGCATAGAGAATGTGCCGTCACCTGGGACGTTGCTTGACCAACCGCTTGGGAAGAAGTCCTCCCTCAGCTATCCTACAGTTTCAGGAAGATAAAAGTGTTTTCCGTAGTGGGTGTGAAGGCATGAGGGACGTACCCAAGAGTTAGCCGTCCGTCCCGAATGTGTCTCCTGTCGTTCCATGAAGAAGGATGAGTATGGATATGTATGATGTGAGGAAGCATGAGGAGGATTGCCTCCCCATGGTTAACTCTAAGAACAAATCTAGAGGTTTGCCGTCCGTCGACGACCAGCTCTTTCCCTACGGATGGAAGCACCTTGTTACAACGTAGTGCGAAAGGAAAGAGACGGAAAGTACGATACACTACGGTGAGGAACACGTTGTGGGGAGGGTTTCTCTCCACGAAAGTCTTGTGTCATGAAGTTGGAGTGCCATCAAATATACGTGTGCTCGCCTCAGCAGCGCCTTCCACTGGACACAGAGAAACAAGGCCACGTCCAACACGATTTCGTGCTCACCTCTTGGTTCGGGAAGCATGAAGCCTTTGGAGACATAGGTGTAGGTGTCTGACACTAAGCTCTCAAGGAACAAAACGGTAGAGAAATCGCCTTTCCACGACCATCTACAGGGAAGAAGATGGAGGAAAGTCCCGACGTTAAAAGCGAAGGGACAAGTACAGTGCCATATACCACTGCTTGAGAACGAACTTGTGTCGAAAGCTTCTCCCAACTCAGATCTTGTTTCGGGAAGATAGAAGCGTTGTCAGTACTTTGTGTGAAAACACAAGGAGAACACCACACGCTGAATGGTGAAGAAACATGTGGCTCGAATGTGACCACCAACACACTAGTAGTCCCCTAGAGAGGAGTGTGTCTGGAAATGGGAGGAAGCGTAAGGAACGTACTATACACTTAAGTCTAAGAAACAACGCTGTGGCGGTGCGGTCCTTCGTCTACCTTCTCCTTTCCGAAGGATCGAAGCGGCCTTGCGCCAAGTGTGAAAGGAAGCGGAGGAAAAGCCTGATATACCTTCCTCGTGGAACAACATTTATGGAGGGCTTCTCCCAATGGGCAACATGGGTCACGACGCCTGAAGGGTTTTCCAAATGTATGTGAGTTCGCCAGAGGAAAGCCACAGACTCAGCTGCGCGAAACAAGTCTGAGTCAAACCCGACTTCGAGCTTACGACTGGCGTCACGGGGAAATCAGAGTCACAACAGGTATTTGTTGAATCCGAAACAGGCGGCGTGCACTTCAGTCTGAGGAAACAGAGAAACCGTGTTTCTTCTAACATCTTCCCTGAAAATGCTTGTCTATTCCAGTGGAAGTGTGGCAGCGCAAGGCATGTGCCCCAGGCCTGTGCCACAGAAATAGTTAGTGTAGATTGTCTCTCCCGATTCAAATCTTGTTCCGTGAAGAATGTTTCCAAGAGTATGAAAGAGAGCAGACGGGAAATGTCATGCCTTCAAGTGGGAGAAGGAAATCCTGGAAAGCCATACACCGACGTATGCGCGGCATTCTGGTAGGAACGTGTGAAGGCATAAAGAATGTGCCGTGCCCTGTGACGGTGCTTGACCAACCTCTTGTGAGGAAGTCTTCCCTCAGCTATCATATTGTTTCAGGAAGATAAAAGTGTTTTCCCTAGTGGGTGTGAAGGCATGAGGGACGTACCCTAGAGTTAGCCGTCCGTTCCGAATGTGTCTACTGTCGTTCCACGAAGAAGGATGAGTATGGAAATGTATGATGTGAGGAAGCATAAGGAGGATGGCCTACGGGTGTTTAACTCTAAGAACAAATATAGAGGGTTGCCGTCCGTCGACGACCAGCTCTTTCCCTACGGGTGGAAGCACCTTGTTACAACTTAGTGCGAACGAAAAGAGACGGAAAGCGCGATACACTACGGCGAGGAACACGTTGTGCGGGGGGTTCCTCTCCACGAAAGTCTTGTGTCATGACGTTGGAAGGGCCTTCAAATGTACGTGAGCTCGCCTCAGCAGCGCCTTCCACTGAACTCAGAGAAACAAGGCCACGCCCAACACGATTTCGGGCTAACCTCTTGGTTCGGGAAGCATGAAGCCGTTGGAGATGTATGTGTAAGCGTCTGACACTCGGCTCTCAAGGAACAAAACGGTAGAGAAATCGCCTTTCCACGACCATCTCCAGGGAAGAAGATGGAGGAAGGTTCCGACGTTAAAAGCGAAGGCACAAGTACTGTGCCATATAACACTGCTTGAGAACGAACTTGTGTCGAAAGCTTCTCCCAACTCAGATCTTGTTTCGGGAAGATAGAAGCGTTGTCAGTACTTTGTGTGAAAACACAAGGAAAATTCCACACGCTGAATGGTCAAGAAACATGTGGCTCGAATGTGACCACCAACACACTAGTAGTCCCCTAGAGAGGTGTGTGTCTGGAAATGGGAGGAAGGGTAAGGAACGCGCTATACACTTAAGTCTAAGAAACAACGCTGTGGCGGTGCGTTCCTTCGACTGCCATCTGCTTTGCTAAGGAACGAAGCGGCTTGAAGCAAAGTGTGAAAGAATCCGGAGGGGAAGGAAGAGAGATCTACCTTACTCGCGGAACAGATTCTTATGGAGGGCATTTCTCAACGAACACCATGTGTCACGACGATGGAAGGGTGTTCAAATGTAGGCGCCTTCGCCGAAGGAAAGGCATACACGAATCTCTGCGAAGCAAGTCTCTGTCAAACGCGACTTCGAGCTTCCAACTGGGTTCCCGCGGAATCCCTAGTCACCAAACGTACGTGTTGAATCCTAAACGAAGGGAGTGCTCTTCAGTCTGAAGAAACACCACTCCCGAGAAACCGTGTGTCTACTAACATCTTCCCTGAAAATGGTAGGCTTTTCCCATGGAAGTGTGAAATCGCAATGTAGGGGCCCCATGCCTGTGCTACAGAAGTCCTTAGTGTCGATAGTCTGTCGCCATTCAAATCCTGTTCCGTGAGAAGTGTTTTCAAGAGTAGGAGTGAGAGCAGATGGAAAAGGACACGGTTTTACGTGTGAGAAGGAAATCCGTCAAGAAAGACATACACGGAAGGATGAGAAGCACTTTAGCATGAAATGGTGCAGGCACCTAGAATGGGCCCTGTGACGGTGCTTGAGAAACCACTTGTGAAGAAGTCTTCCCTCAACTATCATATCGTTTCGGTGAGAGGAAAGTGTTTTCCGTAGTGGGTGTGAAGGCGTAAGGGACATCGGCTCGACGTAGCTCTCCGCTCCGAATTGGCCTACTGTCGTGGCCATGAAGAAAGATGTGCATGGACATGGATAATGTGCGGAAGCGTAAGGAAGATGGCATACGTCTGTTAAACTCTAAGAACAAATCTCGAGGGTTGCCGTCCTTCGACTACCACCTCTTTTCGTAAGGATGGAAGCAGCTTGGGAAACCTAGCGTGAACGACAAAGCGATGGAACGCGCGATCCTCTACAGGGAGGAACCCGTTGGGCGGAGGGTTTCTCTCCATCAAGTCCTGTGTCATGGAGGTGGATGGGTCTTCAAATGCACGTGGACTAGCCTCAGTAGTAGTAGCCTCACACTGAATTCTGAGAAACGAGTCCATGTCCAACAGGCTTTCGTGCTAACATCTGGGTTCTTGAAGAAAGAAGCCTTTGGAGAGATGAGTGTTGCTATATAAGGTAAGGGTCTTACACTCACCTCTCAAAGAACAAAACGGTAGGGAAATAGTCTTTCCACTGCCACCTGCAGGGAAAAAGATGGAAGAACTTTCCAACGTTACCAGTGAAGGCACAACTCCTGTGCCATATACCACTGTTTGAGAAAGAGTTGTGTCGAAAGCTTCTCTCAACTCAAATCTTGTTTCAGGAAGATAGAAGCGCTTTCAGGACTTCGTGTGAACGCGTAAGGAAAGTGCCATACGCTGAATTGTGAAGAGACATGTGGGTCGAATGTGACCACCAACTAACAAGTTGTCCCCTAGAGAGGTGTGTGTGTGGAAATCGGAGGAAGTGTAAGGAACGAGCTCTACACTTAATTCTAAAAAGCAATGCTGTGGAGGAGCGGTCCTTCGTCTACCTTCTCCTTTCCGAAGGATCGAGGCGGGCATACGCCAAGTGTGAAAGGAAGCAGAGGAAAGGCCTGATATACCTTCCTCGTGGAACTACTTTGTATGGAGGGCTTCGCTCAATGGACACCATGGGTCACGACGCTAAAAGGGGTTTCCAAATGTATGTGAGTTCGCCAAAGGAAAGCCACAGACTCAACTGCGCGAAACAAGTCTGTGTCAAACCCGACTTCGAGCTTACGACTGGCGTCACGGGGAAAACATAGTCACAACAGGTATGTGTTGAATCCGAAACAGGCGGCGTGCACTTCAGTCTCAGGAAACATCAGTGCAGAGAAGCCGTGTTTCTACGAACATCTTCCCCGAAAATGCTTGTCTATTCCAATGTAAGTGCGGCAGCGCAAGGCATGTGCCCCATGCCTGTGCCACAGAAATGGTTAGTGTAGATTGTCTCTCCCAATTCAAATCTTGTTCCGTGAGGAATGTTTTCAAGAGTATGAGAGAGATCAGAGGGGAAAGGTCATGCCTTCAAGTGGGAGAAGGATATCCTGGAAAGCCATACACCTACGTATGAGCGGCATCCTGGCATGAACGTGTGAAGGCATAGAGAATGTGCCGTCACCTGGGACGTTGCTTGACCAACCGCTTGGGAAGAAGTCCTCCCTCAGCTATCCTACAGTTTCAGGAAGATAAAAGTGTTTTCCGTAGTGGGTGTGAAGGCATGAGGGACGTACCCAAGAGTTAGCCGTCCGTCCCGAATGTGTCTCCTGTCGTTCCATGAAGAAGGATGAGTATGGATATGTATGATGTGAGGAAGCATGAGGAGGATTGCCTCCCCATGGTTAACTCTAAGAACAAATCTAGAGGTTTGCCGTCCGTCGACGACCAGCTCTTTCCCTACGGATGGAAGCACCTTGTTACAACGTAGTGCGAAAGGAAAGAGACGGAAAGTACGATACACTACGGTGAGGAACACGTTGTGGGGAGGGTTTCTCTCCACGAAAGTCTTGTGTCATGAAGTTGGAGTGCCATCAAATATACGTGTGCTCGCCTCAGCAGCGCCTTCCACTGGACACAGAGAAACAAGGCCACGTCCAACACGATTTCGTGCTCACCTCTTGGTTCGGGAAGCATGAAGCCTTTGGAGATATAGGTGTAGGTGTCTGACACTAAGCTCTCAAGGAACAAAACGGTAGAGAAATCGCCTTTCCACGACCATCTACAGGGAAGAAGATGGAGGAAAGTCCCGACGTTAAAAGCGAAGGGACAAGTACAGTGCCATATACCACTGCTTGAGAACGAACTTGTGTCGAAAGCTTCTCCCAACTCAGATCTTGTTTCGGGAAGATAGAAGCGTTGTCAGTACTTTGTGTGAAAACACAAGGAGAACACCACACGCTGAATGGTGAAGAAACATGTGGCTCGAATGTGACCACCAACACACTAGTAGTCCCCTAGAGAGGAGTGTGTCTGGAAATGGGAGGAAGCGTAAGGAACGTACTATACACTTAAGTCTAAGAAACAACGCTGTGGCGGTGCGGTCCTTCGTCTACCTTCTCCTTTCCGAAGGATCGAAGCGGCCTTGCGCCAAGTGTGAAAGGAAGCGGAGGAAAAGCCTGATATACCTTCCTCGTGGAACAACATTTATGGAGGGCTTCTCCCAATGGGCAACATGGGTCACGACGCCTGAAGGGTTTTCCAAATGTATGTGAGTTCGCCAGAGGAAAGCCACAGACTCAGCTGCGCGAAACAAGTCTGAGTCAAACCCGACTTCGAGCTTACGACTGGCGTCACGGGGAAATCAGAGTCACAACAGGTATTTGTTGAATCCGAAACAGGCGGCGTGCACTTCAGTCTGAGGAAACAGAGAAACCGTGTTTCTTCTAACATCTTCCCTGAAAATGCTTGTCTATTCCAGTGGAAGTGTGGCAGCGCAAGGCATGTGCCCCAGGCCTGTGCCACAGAAATAGTTAGTGTAGATTGTCTCTCCCGATTCAAATCTTGTTCCGTGAAGAATGTTTCCAAGAGTATGAAAGAGAGCAGACGGGAAATGTCATGCCTTCAAGTGGGAGAAGGAAATCCTGGAAAGCCATACACCGACGTATGCGCGGCATTCTGGTAGGAACGTGTGAAGGCATAAAGAATGTGCCGTGCCCTGTGACGGTGCTTGACCAACCTCTTGTGAGGAAGTCTTCCCTCAGCTATCATATTGTTTCAGGAAGATAAAAGTGTTTTCCCTAGTGGGTGTGAAGGCATGAGGGACGTACCCTAGAGTTAGCCGTCCGTTCCGAATGTGTCTACTGTCGTTCCACGAAGAAGGATGAGTATGGAAATGTATGATGTGAGGAAGCATAAGGAGGATGGCCTACGGGTGTTTAACTCTAAGAACAAATCTAGAGGGTTGCCGTCCGTCGACGACCAGCTCTTTCCCTACGGGTGGAAGCACCTTGTTACAACTTAGTGCGAACGAAAAGAGACGGAAAGCGCGATACACTACGGCGAGGAACACGTTGTGCGGGGGGTTCCTCTCCACGAAAGTCTTGTGTCATGACGTTGGAAGGGCCTTCAAATGTACGTGAGCTCGCCTCAGCAGCGCCTTCCACTGAACTCAGAGAAACAAGGCCACGCCCAACACGATTTCGGGCTAACCTCTTGGTTCGGGAAGCATGAAGCCGTTGGAGATGTATGTGTAAGCGTCTGACACTCGGCTCTCAAGGAACAAAACGGTAGAGAAATCGCCTTTCCACGACCATCTCCAGGGAAGAAGATGGAGGAAGGTTCCGACGTTAAAAGCGAAGGCACAAGTACTGTGCCATATAACACTGCTTGAGAACGAACTTGTGTCGAAAGCTTCTCCCAACTCAGATCTTGTTTCGGGAAGATAGAAGCGTTGTCAGTACTTTGTGTGAAAACACAAGGAAAATTCCACACGCTGAATGGTCAAGAAACATGTGGCTCGAATGTGACCACCAACACACTAGTAGTCCCCTAGAGAGGTGTGTGTCTGGAAATGGGAGGAAGGGTAAGGAACGCGCTATACACTTAAGTCTAAGAAACAACGCTGTGGTGGTGCGTTCCTTCGACTGCCATCTGCTTTGCTAAGGAACGAAGCGGCTTGAAGCAAAGTGTGAAAGAATCCGGAGGGGAAGGAAGAGAGATCTACCTTACTCGCGGAACAGATTCTTATGGAGGGCATTTCTCAACGAACACCATGTGTCACGACGATGGAAGGGTGTTCAAATGTAGGCGCCTTCGCCGAAGGAAAGGCATACACGAATCTCTGCGAAGCAAGTCTCTGTCAAACGCGACTTGGAGCTTCCAACTGGGTTCCCGCGGAATCCCTAGTCACCAAACGTACGTGTTGAATCCTAAACGAAGGGAGTGCTCTTCAGTCTGAAGAAACACCACTCCCGAGAAACCGTGTGTCTACTAACATCTTCCCTGAAAATGGTAGGCTTTTCCCATGGAAGTGTGAAATCGCAATGTAGGGGCCCCATGCCTGTGCTACAGAAGTCCTTAGTGTCGATAGTCTGTCGCCATTCAAATCCTGTTCCGTGAGAAGTGTTTTCAAGAGTAGGAGTGAGAGCAGATGGAAAAGGACACGGTTTTACGTGTGAGAAGGAAATCCGTCAAGAAAGACATACACGGAAGGATGAGAAGCACTTTAGCATGAAATGGTGCAGGCACCTAGAATGGGCCCTGTGACGGTGCTTGAGAAACCACTTGTGAAGAAGTCTTCCCTCAACTATCATATCGTTTCGGTGAGAGGAAAGTGTTTTCCGTAGTGGGTGTGAAGGCGTAAGGGACATCGGCTCGACGTAGCTCTCCGCTCCGAATTGGCCTACTGTCGTGGCCATGAAGAAAGATGTGCATGGACATGGATAATGTGCGGAAGCGTAAGGAAGATGGCATACGTCTGTTAAACTCTAAGAACAAATCTCGAGGGTTGCCGTCCTTCGACTACCACCTCTTTTCGTAAGGATGGAAGCAGCTTGGGAAACCTAGCGTGAACGACAAAGCGATGGAACGCGCGATCCTCTACAGGGAGGAACCCGTTGGGCGGAGGGTTTCTCTCCATCAAGTCCTGTGTCATGGAGGTGGATGGGTCTTCAAATGCACGTGGACTAGCCTCAGTAGTAGTAGCCTCACACTGAATTCTGAGAAACGAGTCCATGTCCAACAGGCTTTCGTGCTAACATCTGGGTTCTTGAAGAAAGAAGCCTTTGGAGAGATGAGTGTTGCTATATAAGGTAAGGGTCTTACACTCACCTCTCAAAGAACAAAACGGTAGGGAAATAGTCTTTCCACTGCCACCTGCAGGGAAAAAGATGGAAGAACTTTCCAACGTTACCAGTGAAGGCACAACTCCTGTGCCATATACCACTGTTTGAGAAAGAGTTGTGTCGAAAGCTTCTCTCAACTCAAATCTTGTTTCAGGAAGATAGAAGCGCTTTCAGGACTTCGTGTGAACGCGTAAGGAAAGTGCCATACGCTGAATTGTGAAGAGACATGTGGGTCGAATGTGACCACCAACTAACAAGTTGTCCCCTAGAGAGGTGTGTGTGTGGAAATCGGAGGAAGTGTAAGGAACGAGCTCTACACTTAATTCTAAAAAGCAATGCTGTGGAGGAGCGGTCCTTCGTCTACCTTCTCCTTTCCGAAGGATCGAGGCGGGCATACGCCAAGTGTGAAAGGAAGCAGAGGAAAGGCCTGATATACCTTCCTCGTGGAACAACTTTGTATGGAGGGCTTCGCTCAATGGACACCATGGGTCACGACGCTAAAAGGGGTTTCCAAATGTATGTGAGTTCGCCAAAGGAAAGCCACAGACTCAACTGCGCGAAACAAGTCTGTGTCAAACCCGACTTCGAGCTTACGACTGGCGTCACGGGGAAAACATAGTCACAACAGGTATGTGTTGAATCCGAAACAGGCGGCGTGCACTTCAGTCTCAGGAAACATCAGTGCAGAGAAACCGTGTTTCTACGAACATCTTCCCCGAAAATGCTTGTCTATTCCAATGTAAGTGCGGCAGCGCAAGGCATGTGCCCCATGCCTGTGCCACAGAAATGGTTAGTGTAGATTGTCTCTCCCAATTCAAATCTTGTTCCGTGAGGAATGTTTTCAAGAGTATGAGAGAGATCAGAGGGGAAAGGTCATGCCTTCAAGTGGGAGAAGGATATCCTGGAAAGCCATACACCTACGTATGAGCGGCATCCTGGCATGAACGTGTGAAGGCATAGAGAATGTGCCGTCACCTGGGACGTTGCTTGACCAACCGCTTGGGAAGAAGTCCTCCCTCAGCTATCCTACAGTTTCAGGAAGATAAAAGTGTTTTCCGTAGTGGGTGTGAAGGCATGAGGGACGTACCCAAGAGTTAGCCGTCCGTCCCGAATGTGTCTCCTGTCGTTCCATGAAGAAGGATGAGTATGGATATGTATGATGTGAGGAAGCATGAGGAGGATTGCCTCCCCATGGTTAACTCTAAGAACAAATCTAGAGGTTTGCCGTCCGTCGACGACCAGCTCTTTCCCTACGGATGGAAGCACCTTGTTACAACGTAGTGCGAAAGGAAAGAGACGGAAAGTACGATACACTACGGTGAGGAACACGTTGTGGGGAGGGTTTCTCTCCACGAAAGTCTTGTGTCATGAAGTTGGAGTGCCATCAAATATACGTGTGCTCGCCTCAGCAGCGCCTTCCACTGGACACAGAGAAACAAGGCCACGTCCAACACGATTTCGTGCTCACCTCTTGGTTCGGGAAGCATGAAGCCTTTGGAGACATAGGTGTAGGTGTCTGACACTAAGCTCTCAAGGAACAAAACGGTAGAGAAATCGCCTTTCCACGACCATCTACAGGGAAGAAGATGGAGGAAAGTCCCGACGTTGAAAGCGAAGGGACAAGTACAGTGCCATATACCACTGCTTGAGAACGAACTTGTGTCGAAAGCTTCTCCCAACTCAGATCTTGTTTCGGGAAGATAGAAGCGTTGTCAGTACTTTGTGTGAAAACACAAGGAGAACACCACACGCTGAATGGTGAAGAAACATGTGGCTCGAATGTGACCACCAACACACTAGTAGTCCCCTAGAGAGGAGTGTGTCTGGAAATGGGAGGAAGCGTAAGGAACGTACTATACACTTAAGTCTAAGAAACAACGCTGTGGCGGTGCGGTCCTTCGTCTACCTTCTCCTTTCCGAAGGATCGAAGCGGCCTTGCGCCAAGTGTGAAAGGAAGCGGAGGAAAAGCCTGATATACCTTCCTCGTGGAACAACATTTATGGAGGGCTTCTCCCAATGGGCAACATGGGTCACGACGCCTGAAGGGTTTTCCAAATGTATGTGAGTTCGCCAGAGGAAAGCCACAGACTCAGCTGCGCGAAACAAGTCTGAGTCAAACCCGACTTCGAGCTTACGACTGGCGTCACGGGGAAATCAGAGTCACAACAGGTATTTGTTGAATCCGAAACAGGCGGCGTGCACTTCAGTCTGAGGAAACAGAGAAACCGTGTTTCTTCTAACATCTTCCCTGAAAATGCTTGTCTATTCCAGTGGAAGTGTGGCAGCGCAAGGCATGTGCCCCAGGCCTGTGCCACAGAAATAGTTAGTGTAGATTGTCTCTCCCGATTCAAATCTTGTTCCGTGAAGAATGTTTCCAAGAGTATGAAAGAGAGCAGACGGGAAATGTCATGCCTTCAAGTGGGAGAAGGAAATCCTGGAAAGCCATACACCGATGTATGCGCGGCTTTCTGGTAGGAACGTGTCAAGGCATAAAGAATGTGCCGTGCCCTGTGACGGTGCTTGACCAACCGCTTGTGAGGAAGTCTTCCCTCAGCTATCATATTGTTTCAGGAAGATAAAAGTGTTTTCCCTAGTGGGTGTGAAGGCATGAGGGACGTACCCTAGAGTTAGCCGTCCGTTCCGAATGTGTCTACTGTCGTTCCACGAAGAAGGATGAGTATGGAAATGTATGATGTGCGGAAGCATAAGGAGGATGGCCTACGGGTGTTTAACTCTAAGAACAAATCTAGAGGGTTGCCGTCCGTCGACGACCAGCTCTTTCCCTACGGGTGGAAGCACCTTGTTACAACTTAGTGCGAACGAAAAGAGACGGAAAGCGCGATACACTACGGCGAGGAACACGTTGTGCGGGGGGTTCCTCTCCACGAAAGTCTTGTGTCATGACGTTGGAAGGGCCTTCAAATGTACGTGAGCTCGCCTCAGCAGCGCCTTCCACCGAACTCAGAGAAACAAGGCCACACCCAACACGATTTCGGGCTCACCTCTTGGTTCGGGAAGCATGAAGCCGTTGGAGATGTATGTGTAAGCGTCTGACACTCGGCTCTCAAGGAACAAAACGGTAGAGAAATCGCCTTTCCACGACCATCTCCAGGGAAGAAGATGGAGGAAGGTTCCGACGTTAAAAGCGAAGGCACAAGTACTGTGCCATATAACACTGCTTGAGAACGAACTTGTGTCGAAAGCTTCTCCCAACTCAGATCTTGTTTCGGGAAGATAGAAGCGTTGTCAGTACTTTGTGTGAAAACACAAGGAAAATTCCACACGCTGAATGGTGAAGAAACATGTGGCTCGAATGTGACCACCAACACACTAGTAGTCCCCTAGAGAGGTGTGTGTCTGGAAATGGGAGGAAGCGTAAGGAACGCGCTATACACTTAAGTCTAAGAAACAACGCTGTGGCGGTGCGTTCCTTCGACTGCCATCTGCTTTGCTAAGGAACGAAGCGGCTTGAAGCAAAGTGTGAAAGAATCCGGAGGGGAAGGAAGAGAGATCTACCTTACTCGCGGAATAGATTCTTATGGAGGGCATTTCTCAACGAACACCATGTGTCACGACGATGGAAGGGTGTTCAAATGTAGGCGCCTTCGCCGAAGGAAAGGCATACACGAATCTCTGCGAAGCAAGTCTCTGTCAAACGCGACTTGGAGCTTCCAACTGGGTTCCCGCGGAATCCCTAGTCACCAAATGTACGTGTTGAATCCTAAACGAAGGGAGTGCTCTTCAGTCTGAAGAAACACCACTCCCGAGAAACCGTGTGTCTACTAACATCTTCCCTGAAAATGGTAGGCTTTTCCCATGGAAGTGTGAAATCGCAATGTAGGGGCCCCATGCCTGTGCTACAGAAGTCCTTAGTGTCGATAGTCTGTCGCCATTCAAATCCTGTTCCGTGAGAAGTGTTTTCAAGAGTAGGAGTGAGAGCAGATGGAAAAGGACACGGTTTTACGTGTGAGAAGGAAATCCGTCAAGAAAGACATACACGGAAGGATGAGAAGCACTTTAGCATGAAATGGTGCAGGCACCTAGAATGGGCCCTGTGACGGTGCTTGAGAAACCACTTGTGAAGAAGTCTTCCCTCAACTATCATATCGTTTCGGTGAGAGGAAAGTGTTTTCCGTAGTGGGTGTGAAGGCGTAAGGGACATCGGCTCGACGTAGCTCTCCGCTCCGAATTGGCCTACTGTCGTGGCCATGAAGAAAGATGTGCATGGACATGGATAATGTGCGGAAGCGTAAGGAAGATGGCATACGTCTGTTAAACTCTAAGAACAAATCTCGAGGGTTGCCGTCCTTCGACTACCACCTCTTTTCGTAAGGATGGAAGCAGCTTGGGAAACCTAGCGTGAACGACAAAGCGATGGAACGCGCGATCCTCTACAGGGAGGAACCCGTTGGGCGGAGGGTTTCTCTCCATCAAGTCCTGTGTCATGGAGGTGGATGGGTCTTCAAATGCACGCGGACTAGCCTCAGTAGTAGTAGCCTCACACTGAATTCTGAGAAACGAGTCCATGTCCAACAGGCTTTCGTGCTAACATCTGGGTTCTTGAAGAAAGAAGCCTTTGGAGAGATGAGTGTTGCTATATAAGGTAAGGGTCTTACACTCACCTCTCAAAGAACAAAACGGTAGGGAAATAGTCTTTCCACTGCCACCTGCAGGGAAAAAGATGGAAGAACTTTCCAACGTTACCAGTGAAGGCACAACTCCTGTGCCATATACCACTGTTTGAGAAAGAGTTGTGTCGAAAGCTTCTCTCAACTCAAATCTTGTTTCAGGAAGATAGAAGCGCTTTCAGGACTTCGTGTGAACGCGTAAGGAAAGTGCCATACGCTGAATTGTGAAGAGACATGTGGGTCGAATGTGACCACCAACTAACAAGTTGTCCCCTAGAGAGGTGTGTGTGTGGAAATCGGAGGAAGTGTAAGGAACGAGCTCTACACTTAATTCTAAAAAGCAATGCTGTGGAGGAGCGGTCCTTCGTCTACCTTCTCCTTTCCGAAGGATCGAGGCGGGCATACGCCAAGTGTGAAAGGAAGCAGAGGAAAGGCCTGATATACCTTCCTCGTGGAACTACTTTGTATGGAGGGCTTCGCTCAATGGACACCATGGGTCACGACGCTAAAAGGGGTTTCCAAATGTATGTGAGTTCGCCAAAGGAAAGCCACAGACTCAACTGCGCGAAACAAGTCTGTGTCAAACCCGACTTCGAGCTTACGACTGGCGTCACGGGGAAAACATAGTCACAACAGGTATGTGTTGAATCCGAAACAGGCGGCGTGCACTTCAGTCTCAGGAAACATCAGTGCAGAGAAACCGTGTTTCTACGAACATCTTCCCCGAAAATGCTTGTCTATTCCAATGTAAGTGCGGCAGCGCAAGGCATGTGCCCCATGCCTGTGCCACAGAAATGGTTAGTGTAGATTGTCTCTCCCAATTCAAATCTTGTTCCGTGAGGAATGTTTTCAAGAGTATGAGAGAGATCAGAGGGGAAAGGTCATGCCTTCAAGTGGGAGAAGGATATCCTGGAAAGCCATACACCTACGTATGAGCGGCATCCTGGCATGAACGTGTGAAGGCATAGAGAATGTGCCGTCACCTGGGACGTTGCTTGACCAACCGCTTGAGAAGAAGTCCTCCCTCAGCTATCCTACAGTTTCAGGAAGATAAAAGTGTTTTCCGTAGTGGGTGTGAAGGCATGAGGGACGTACCCAAGAGTTAGCCGTCCGTCCCGAATGTGTCTCCTGTCGTTCCATGAAGAAGGATGAGTATGGATATGTATGATGTGAGGAAGCATGAGGAGGATTGCCTCCCCATGGTTAACTCTAAGAACAAATCTAGAGGTTTGCCGTCCGTCGACGACCAGCTCTTTCCCTACGGATGGAAGCACCTTGTTACAACGTAGTGCGAAAGGAAAGAGACGGAAAGTACGATACACTACGGTGAGGAACACGTTGTGGGGAGGGTTTCTCTCCACGAAAGTCTTGTGTCATGAAGTTGGAGTGCCATCAAATATACGTGTGCTCGCCTCAGCAGCGCCTTCCACTGGACACAGAGAAACAAGGCCACGTCCAACACGATTTCGTGCTCACCTCTTGGTTCGGGAAGCATGAAGCCTTTGGAGACATAGGTGTAGGTGTCTGACACTAAGCTCTCAAGGAAGAAAACGGTAGAGAAATCGCCTTTCCACGACCATCTACAGGGAAGAAGATGGAGGAAAGTCCCGACGTTAAAAGCGAAGGGACAAGTACAGTGCCATATACCACTGCTTGAGAACGAACTTGTGTCGAAAGCTTCTCCCAACTCAGATCTTGTTTCGGGAAGATAGAAGCGTTGTCAGTACTTTGTGTGAAAACACAAGGAGAACACCACACGCTGAATGGTGAAGAAACATGTGGCTCGAATGTCACCACCAACACACTAGTAGTCCCCTAGAGAGGAGTGTGTCTGGAAATGGGAGGAAGCGTAAGGAACGTACTATACACTTAAGTCTAAGAAACAACGCTGTGGCGGTGCGGTCCTTCGTCTACCTTCTCCTTTCCGAAGGATCGAAGCGGCCTTGCGCCAAGTGTGAAAGGAAGCGGAGGAAAAGCCTGATATACCTTCCTCGTGGAACAACATTTATGGAGGGCTTCTCCCAATGGGCAACATGGGTCACGACGCCTGAAGGGTTTTCCAAATGTATGTGAGTTCGCCAGAGGAAAGCCACAGACTCAGCTGCGCGAAACAAGTCTGAGTCAAACCCGACTTCGAGCTTACGACTGGCGTCACGGGGAAATCAGAGTCACAACAGGTATTTGTTGAATCCGAAACAGGCGGCGTGCACTTCAGTCTGAGGAAACAGAGAAACCGTGTTTCTTCTAACATCTTCCCTGAAAATGCTTGTCTATTCCAGTGGAAGTGTGGCAGCGCAAGGCATGTGCCGCAGGCCTGTGCCACCGAAATAGTTAGTGTAGATTGTCTCTCCCGATTCAAATCTTGTTCCGTGAAGAATGGTTCCAAGAGTATGAAAGAGAGCAGACGGGAAATGTCATGCCTTCAAGTGGGAGAAGGAAATCCTGGAAAGCCATACACCGACGTATGCGCGGCATTCTGGTAGGAACGTGTGAAGGCATAAAGAATGTGCCGTGCCCTGTGACGGTGCTTGACCAACCGCTTGTGAGGAAGTATTCCCTCAGCTATCATATTGTTTCAGGAAGATAAAAGTGTTTTCCCTAGTGGGTGTGAAGGCATGAGGGACGTACCCTACAGTTAGCCGT
This sequence comes from Eumetopias jubatus, assembly GCF_037043125.1. Classification (NCBI taxonomy): domain Eukaryota; kingdom Metazoa; phylum Chordata; class Mammalia; order Carnivora; family Otariidae; genus Eumetopias; species Eumetopias jubatus. The sequence goes on from NW_028274819.1 coordinate 68,370,313, forward strand.
CCGTTCCGAATGTGTCTACTGTCGTTCCACGAAGAAGGATGAGTATGGAAATGTATGATGTGCGGAAGCATAAGGAGGATGGCCTACGGGTGTTTAACTCTAAGAACAAATCTAGAGGGTTGCCGTCCGTCGACGACCAGCTCTTTCCCTACGGGTGGAAGCACCTTGTTACAACTTAGTGCGAACGAAAAGAGACGGAAAGCGCGATACACTACGGCGAGGAACACGTTGTGCGGGGGGTTCCTCTCCACGAAAGTCTTGTGTCATGACGTTGGAAGGGCCTTCAAATGTACGTGAGCTCGCCTCAGCAGCGCCTTCCACCGAACTCAGAGAAACAAGGCCACACCCAACACGATTTCGGGCTCACCTCTTGGTTCGGGAAGCATGAAGCCGTTGGAGATGTATGTGTAAGCGTCTGACCCTCGGCTCTCAAGGAACAAAACGGTAGAGAAATCGCCTTTCCACGACCATCTCCAGGGAAGAAGATGGAGGAAGGTTCCGACGTTAAAAGCGAAGGCACAAGTACTGTGCCATATAACACTGCTTGAGAACGAACTTGTGTCGAAAGCTTCTCCCAACTCAGATCTTGTTTCGGGAAGATAGAAGCGTTGTCAGTACTTTGTGTGAAAACACAAGGAAAATTCCACACGCTGAATGGTGAAGAAACATGTGGCTCGAATGTGACCACCAACACACTAGTAGTCCCCTAGAGAGGTGTGTGTCTGGAAATGGGAGGAAGCGTAAGGAACGCGCTATACACTTAAGTCTAAGAAACAACGCTGTGGCGGTGCGTTCCTTCGACTGCCATCTGCTTTGCTAAGGAACGAAGCGGCTTGAAGCAAAGTGTGAAAGAATCCGGAGGGGAAGGAAGAGAGATCTACCTTACTCGCGGAATAGATTCTTATGGAGGGCATTTCTCAACGAACACCATGTGTCACGACGATGGAAGGGTGTTCAAATGTAGGCGCCTTCGCCGAAGGAAAGGCATACACGAATCTCTGCGAAGCAAGTCTCTGTCAAACGCGACTTGGAGCTTCCAACTGGGTTCCCGCGGAATCCCTAGTCACCAAATGTACGTGTTGAATCCTAAACGAAGGGAGTGCTCTTCAGTCTGAAGAAACACCACTCCCGAGAAACCGTGTGTCTACTAACATCTTCCCTGAAAATGGTAGGCTTTTCCCATGGAAGTGTGAAATCGCAATGTAGGGGCCCCATGCCTGTGCTACAGAAGTCCTTAGTGTCGATAGTCTGTCGCCATTCAAATCCTGTTCCGTGAGAAGTGTTTTCAAGAGTAGGAGTGAGAGCAGATGGAAAAGGACACGGTTTTACGTGTGAGAAGGAAATCCGTCAAGAAAGACATACACGGAAGGATGAGAAGCACTTTAGCATGAAATGGTGCAGGCACCTAGAATGGGCCCTGTGACGGTGCTTGAGAAACCACTTGTGAAGAAGTCTTCCCTCAACTATCATATCGTTTCGGTGAGAGGAAAGTGTTTTCCGTAGTGGGTGTGAAGGCGTAAGGGACATCGGCTCGACGTAGCTCTCCGCTCCGAATTGGCCTACTGTCGTGGCCATGAAGAAAGATGTGCATGGACATGGATAATGTGCGGAAGCGTAAGGAAGATGGCATACGTCTGTTAAACTCTAAGAACAAATCTCGAGGGTTGCCGTCCTTCGACTACCACCTCTTTTCGTAAGGATGGAAGCAGCTTGGGAAACCTAGCGTGAACGACAAAGCGATGGAACGCGCGATCCTCTACAGGGAGGAACCCGTTGGGCGGAGGGTTTCTCTCCATCAAGTCCTGTGTCATGGAGGTGGATGGGTCTTCAAATGCACGCGGACTAGCCTCAGTAGTAGTAGCCTCACACTGAATTCTGAGAAACGAGTCCATGTCCAACAGGCTTTCGTGCTAACATCTGGGTTCTTGAAGAAAGAAGCCTTTGGAGAGATGAGTGTTGCTATATAAGGTAAGGGTCTTACACTCACCTCTCAAAGAACAAAACGGTAGGGAAATAGTCTTTCCACTGCCACCTGCAGGGAAAAAGATGGAAGAACTTTCCAACGTTACCAGTGAAGGCACAACTCCTGTGCCATATACCACTGTTTGAGAAAGAGTTGTGTCGAAAGCTTCTCTCAACTCAAATCTTGTTTCAGGAAGATAGAAGCGCTTTCAGGACTTCGTGTGAACGCGTAAGGAAAGTGCCATACGCTGAATTGTGAAGAGACATGTGGGTCGAATGTGACCACCAACTAACAAGTTGTCCCCTAGAGAGGTGTGTGTGTGGAAATCGGAGGAAGTGTAAGGAACGAGCTCTACACTTAATTCTAAAAAGCAATGCTGTGGAGGAGCGGTCCTTCGTCTACCTTCTCCTTTCCGAAGGATCGAGGCGGGCATACGCCAAGTGTGAAAGGAAGCAGAGGAAAGGCCTGATATACCTTCCTCGTGGAACTACTTTGTATGGAGGGCTTCGCTCAATGGACACCATGGGTCACGACGCTAAAAGGGGTTTCCAAATGTATGTGAGTTCGCCAAAGGAAAGCCACAGACTCAACTGCGCGAAACAAGTCTGTGTCAAACCCGACTTCGAGCTTACGACTGGCGTCACGGGGAAAACATAGTCACAACAGGTATGTGTTGAATCCGAAACAGGCGGCGTGCACTTCAGTCTCAGGAAACATCAGTGCAGAGAAACCGTGTTTCTACGAACATCTTCCCCGAAAATGCTTGTCTATTCCAATGTAAGTGCGGCAGCGCAAGGCATGTGCCCCATGCCTGTGCCACAGAAATGGTTAGTGTAGATTGTCTCTCCCAATTCAAATCTTGTTCCGTGAGGAATGTTTTCAAGAGTATGAGAGAGATCAGAGGGGAAAGGTCATGCCTTCAAGTGGGAGAAGGATATCCTGGAAAGCCATACACCTACGTATGAGCGGCATCCTGGCATGAACGTGTGAAGGCATAGAGAATGTGCCGTCACCTGGGACGTTGCTTGACCAACCGCTTGAGAAGAAGTCCTCCCTCAGCTATCCTACAGTTTCAGGAAGATAAAAGTGTTTTCCGTAGTGGGTGTGAAGGCATGAGGGACGTACCCAAGAGTTAGCCGTCCGTCCCGAATGTGTCTCCTGTCGTTCCATGAAGAAGGATGAGTATGGATATGTATGATGTGAGGAAGCATGAGGAGGATTGCCTCCCCATGGTTAACTCTAAGAACAAATCTAGAGGTTTGCCGTCCGTCGACGACCAGCTCTTTCCCTACGGATGGAAGCACCTTGTTACAACGTAGTGCGAAAGGAAAGAGACGGAAAGTACGATACACTACGGTGAGGAACACGTTGTGGGGAGGGTTTCTCTCCACGAAAGTCTTGTGTCATGAAGTTGGAGTGCCATCAAATATACGTGTGCTCGCCTCAGCAGCGCCTTCCACTGGACACAGAGAAACAAGGCCACGTCCAACACGATTTCGTGCTCACCTCTTGGTTCGGGAAGCATGAAGCCTTTGGAGACATAGGTGTAAGTGTCTGACACTAAGCTCTCAAGGAAGAAAACGGTAGAGAAATCGCCTTTCCACGACCATCTACAGGGAAGAAGATGGAGGAAAGTCCCGACGTTAAAAGCGAAGGGACAAGTACAGTGCCATATACCACTGCTTGAGAACGAACTTGTGTCGAAAGCTTCTCCCAACTCAGATCTTGTTTCGGGAAGATAGAAGCGTTGTCAGTACTTTGTGTGAAAACACAAGGAGAACACCACACGCTGAATGGTGAAGAAACATGTGGCTCGAATGTCACCACCAACACACTAGTAGTCCCCTAGAGAGGAGTGTGTCTGGAAATGGGAGGAAGCGTAAGGAACGTACTATACACTTAAGTCTAAGAAACAACGCTGTGGCGGTGCGGTCCTTCGTCTACCTTCTCCTTTCCGAAGGATCGAAGCGGCCTTGCGCCAAGTGTGAAAGGAAGCGGAGGAAAAGCCTGATATACCTTCCTCGTGGAACAACATTTATGGAGGGCTTCTCCCAATGGGCAACATGGGTCACGACGCCTGAAGGGTTTTCCAAATGTATGTGAGTTCGCCAGAGGAAAGCCACAGACTCAGCTGCGCGAAACAAGTCTGAGTCAAACCCGACTTCGAGCTTACGACTGGCGTCACGGGGAAATCAGAGTCACAACAGGTATTTGTTGAATCCGAAACAGGCGGCGTGCACTTCAGTCTGAGGAAACAGAGAAACCGTGTTTCTTCTAACATCTTCCCTGAAAATGCGTGTCTATTCCAGTGGAAGTGTGGCAGCGCAAAGCATGTGCCCCAGGCCTGTGCCACAGAAATAGTTAGTGTAGATTGTCTCTCCCGATTCAAATCTTGTTCCGTGAAGAATGTTTCCAAGAGTATGAAAGAGAGCAGACGGGAAATGTCATGCCTTCAAGTGGGAGAAGGAAATCCTGGAAAGCCATACACCGACATATGCGCGGCATTCTGGTAGGAACGTGTCAAGGCATAAAGAATGTGCCGTGCCCTGTGACGGTGCTTGACCAACCTCTTGTGAGGAAGTCTTCCCTCAGCTATCATATTGTTTCAGGAAGATAAAAGTGTTTTCCCTAGTGGGTGTGAAGGCATGAGGGACGTACCCTAGAGTTAGCCGTCCGTTCCGAATGTGTCTACTGTCGTTCCACGAAGAAGGATGAGTATGGAAATGTATGATGTGAGGAAGCATAAGGAGGATGGCCTACGGGTGTTTAACTCTAAGAACAAATCTAGAGGGTTGCCGTCCGTCGACGACCAGCTCTTTCCCTACGGGTGGAAGCACCTTGTTACAACTTAGTGCGAACGAAAAGAGACGGAAAGCGCGATACACTACGGCGAGGAACACGTTGTGCGGGGGGTTCCTCTCCACGAAAGTCTTGTGTCATGACGTTGGAAGGGCCTTCAAATGTACGTGAGCTCGCCTCAGCAGCGCCTTCCACTGAACTCAGAGAAACAAGGCCACGCCCAACACGATTTCGGGCTAACCTCTTGGTTCGGGAAGCATGAAGCCGTTGGAGATGTATGTGTAAGCGTCTGACACTCGGCTCTCAAGGAACAAAACGGTAGAGAAATCGCCTTTCCACGACCATCTCCAGGGAAGAAGATGGAGGAAGGTTCCGACGTTAAAAGCGAAGGCACAAGTACTGTGCCATATAACACTGCTTGAGAACGAACTTGTGTCGAAAGCTTCTCCCAACTCAGATCTTGTTTCGGGAAGATAGAAGCGTTGTCAGTACTTTGTGTGAAAACACAAGGAAAATTCCACACGCTGAATGGTCAAGAAACATGTGGCTCGAATGTGACCACCAACACACTAGTAGTCCCCTAGAGAGGTGTGTGTCTGGAAATGGGAGGAAGCGTAAGGAACGTGCTATACACTTAAGTCTAAGAAACAACGCTGTGGCGGTGCGTTCCTTCGACTGCCATCTGCTTTGCTAAGGAACGAAGCGGCTTGAAGCAAAGTGTGAAAGAATCCGGAGGGGAAGGAAGAGAGATCTACTTTACTCACGGAACAGATTCTTATGGAGGGCATTTCTCAACGAACACCATGTGTCACGACGATGGAAGGGTGTTCAAATGTAGGCGCCTTCGCCAAAGGAAAGGCATACACGAATCTCTGCGAAGCAAGTCTCTGTCAAACGCGACTTCGAGCTTCCAACTGGGTTCCCGCGGAATCCCTAGTCACCAAATGTACGTGTTGAATCCTAAACGAAGGGAGTGCTCTTCAGTCTGAAGAAACACCACTCCCGAGAAACCGTGTGTCTACTAACATCTTCCCTGAAAATGGTAGGCTTTTCCCATGGAAGTGTGAAATCGCAATGTAGGGGCCCCATGCCTGTGCTACAGAAGTCCTTAGTGTCGATAGTCTGTCGCCATTCAAATCCTGTTCCGTGAGAAGTGTTTTCAAGAGTAGGAGTGAGAGCAGATGGAAAAGGACACGGTTTTACGTGTGAGAAGGAAATCCGTCAAGAAAGACATACACGGAAGGATGAGAAGCACTTTAGCATGAAATGGTGCAGGCACCTAGAATGGGCCCTGTGACGGTGCTTGAGAAACCACTTGTGAAGAAGTCTTCCCTCAACTATCATATCGTTTCGGTGAGAGGAAAGTGTTTTCCGTAGTGGGTGTGAAGGCGTAAGGGACATCGGCTCGACGTAGCTCTCCGCTCCGAATTGGCCTACTGTCGTGGCCATGAAGAAAGATGTGCATGGACATGGATAATGTGCGGAAGCGTAAGGAAGATGGCATACGTCTGTTAAACTCTAAGAACAAATCTCGAGGGTTGCCGTCCTTCGACTACCACCTCTTTTCGTAAGGATGGAAGCAGCTTGGGAAACCTAGCGTGAACGACAAAGCGATGGAACGCGCGATCCTCTACAGGGAGGAACCCGTTGGGCGGAGGGTTTCTCTCCATCAAGTCCTGTGTCATGGAGGTGGATGGGTCTTCAAATGCACGCGGACTAGCCTCAGTAGTAGTAGCCTCACACTGAATTCTGAGAAACGAGTCCATGTCCAACAGGCTTTCGTGCTAACATCTGGGTTCTTGAAGAAAGAAGCCTTTGGAGAGATGAGTGTTGCTATATAAGGTAAGGGTCTTACACTCACCTCTCAAAGAACAAAACGGTAGGGAAATAGTCTTTCCACTGCCACCTGCAGGGAAAAAGATGGAAGAACTTTCCAACGTTACCAGTGAAGGCACAACTCCTGTGCCATATACCACTGTTTGAGAAAGAGTTGTGTCGAAAGCTTCTCTCAACTCAAATCTTGTTTCAGGAAGATAGAAGCGCTTTCAGGACTTCGTGTGAACGCGTAAGGAAAGTGCCATACGCTGAATTGTGAAGAGACATGTGGGTCGAATGTGACCACCAACTAACAAGTTGTCCCCTAGAGAGGTGTGTGTGTGGAAATCGGAGGAAGTGTAAGGAACGAGCTCTACACTTAATTCTAAAAAGCAATGCTGTGGAGGAGCGGTCCTTCGTCTACCTTCTCCTTTCCGAAGGATCGAGGCGGGCATACGCCAAGTGTGAAAGGAAGCAGAGGAAAGGCCTGATATACCTTCCTCGTGGAACTACTTTGTATGGAGGGCTTCGCTCAATGGACACCATGGGTCACGACGCTAAAAGGGGTTTCCAAATGTATGTGAGTTCGCCAAAGGAAAGCCACAGACTCAACTGCGCGAAACAAGTCTGTGTCAAACCCGACTTCGAGCTTACGACTGGCGTCACGGGAAAAACATAGTCACAACAGGTATGTGTTGAATCCGAAACAGGCGGCGTGCACTTCAGTCTCAGGAAACATCAGTGCAGAGAAACCGTGTTTCTACGAACATCTTCCCCGAAAATGCTTGTCTATTCCAATGTAAGTGCGGCAGCGCAAGGCATGTGCCCCATGCCTGTGCCACAGAAATGGTTAGTGTAGATTGTCTCTCCCAATTCAAATCTTGTTCCGTGAGGAATGTTTTCAAGAGTATGAGAGAGATCAGAGGGGAAAGGTCATGCCTTCAAGTGGGAGAAGGATATCCTGGAAAGCCATACACCTACGTATGAGCGGCATCCTGGCATGAACGTGTGAAGGCATAGAGAATGTGCCGTCACCTGGGACGTTGCTTGACCAACCGCTTGGGAAGAAGTCCTCCCTCAGCTATCCTACAGTTTCAGGAAGATAAAAGTGTTTTCCGTAGTGGGTGTGAAGGCATGAGGGACGTACCCAAGAGTTAGCCGTCCGTCCCGAATGTGTCTCCTGTCGTTCCATGAAGAAGGATGAGTATGGATATGTATGATGTGAGGAAGCATGAGGAGGATTGCCTCCCCATGGTTAACTCTAAGAACAAATCTAGAGGTTTGCCGTCCGTCGACGACCAGCTCTTTCCCTACGGATGGAAGCACCTTGTTACAACGTAGTGCGAAAGGAAAGAGACGGAAAGTACGATACACTACGGTGAGGAACACGTTGTGGGGAGGGTTTCTCTCCACGAAAGTCTTGTGTCATGAAGTTGGAGTGCCATCAAATATACGTGTGCTCGCCTCAGCAGCGCCTTCCACTGGACACAGAGAAACAAGGCCACGTCCAACACGATTTCGTGCTCACCTCTTGGTTCGGGAAGCATGAAGCCTTTGGAGATATAGGTGTAAGTGTCTGACACTAAGCTCTCAAGGAACAAAACGGTAGAGAAATCGCCTTTCCACGACCATCTACAGGGAAGAAGATGGAGGAAAGTCCCGACGTTAAAAGCGAAGGGACAAGTACAGTGCCATATACCACTGCTTGAGAACGAACTTGTGTCGAAAGCTTCTCCCAACTCAGATCTTGTTTCGGGAAGATAGAAGCGTTGTCAGTACTTTGTGTGAAAACACAAGGAGAACACCACACGCTGAATGGTGAAGAAACATGTGGCTCGAATGTCACCACCAACACACTAGTAGTCCCCTAGAGAGGAGTGTGTCTGGAAATGGGAGGAAGCGTAAGGAACGTACTATACACTTAAGTCTAAGAAACAACGCTGTGGCGGTGCGGTCCTTCGTCTACCTTCTCCTTTCCGAAGGATCGAAGCGGCCTTGCGCCAAGTGTGAAAGGAAGCGGAGGAAAAGCCTGATATACCTTCCTCGTGGAACAACATTTATGGAGGGCTTCTCCCAATGGGCAACATGGGTCACGACGCCTGAAGGGTTTTCCAAATGTATGTGAGTTCGCCAGAGGAAAGCCACAGACTCAGCTGCGCGAAACAAGTCTGAGTCAAACCCGACTTCGAGCTTACGACTGGCGTCACGGGGAAATCAGAGTCACAACAGGTATTTGTTGAATCCGAAACAGGCGGCGTGCACTTCAGTCTGAGGAAACAGAGAAACCGTGTTTCTTCTAACATCTTCCCTGAAAATGCGTGTCTATTCCAGTGGAAGTGTGGCAGCGCAAGGCATGTGCCCCAGGCCTGTGCCACAGAAATAGTTAGTGTAGATTGTCTCTCCCGATTCAAATCTTGTTCCGTGAAGAATGTTTCCAAGAGTATGAAAGAGAGCAGACGGGAAATGTCATGCCTTCAAGTGGGAGAAGGAAATCCTGGAAAGCCATACACCGACGTATGCGCGGCATTCTGGTAGGAACGTGTCAAGGCATAAAGAATGTGCCGTGCCCTGTGACGGTGTTTGACCAACCGCTTGTGAGGAAGTCTTCCCTCAGCTATCATATTGTTTCAGGAAGATAAAAGTGTTTTCCCTAGTGGGTGTGAAGGCATGAGGGACGTACCCTAGAGTTAGCCGTCCGTTCCGAATGTGTCTACTGTCGTTCCACGAAGAAGGATGAGTATGGAAATGTATGATGTGAGGAAGCATAAGGAGGATGGCCTACGGGTGTTTAACTCTAAGAACAAATCTAGAGGGTTGCCGTCCGTCGACGACCAGCTCTTTCCCTACGGGTGGAAGCACCTTGTTACAACTTAGTGCGAACGAAAAGAGACGGAAAGCGCGATACACTACGGCGAGGAACACGTTGTGCGGGGGGTTCCTCTCCACGAAAGTCTTGTGTCATGACGTTGGAAGGGCCTTCAAATGTACGTGAGCTCGCCTCAGCAGCGCCTTCCACTGAACTCAGAGAAACAAGGCCACGCCCAACACGATTTCGGGCTAACCTCTTGGTTCGGGAAGCATGAAGCCGTTGGAGATGTATGTGTAAGCGTCTGACACTCGGCTCTCAAGGAACAAAACGGTAGAGAAATCGCCTTTCCACGACCATCTCCAGGGAAGAAGATGGAGGAAGGTTCCGACGTTAAAAGCGAAGGCACAAGTACTGTGCCATATAACACTGCTTGAGAACGAACTTGTGTCGAAAGCTTCTCCCAACTCAGATCTTGTTTCGGGAAGATAGAAGCGTTGTCAGTACTTTGTGTGAAAACACAAGGAAAATTCCACACGCTGAATGGTCAAGAAACATGTGGCTCGAATGTGACCACCAACACACTAGTAGTCCCCTAGAGAGGTGTGTGTCTGGAAATGGGAGGAAGCGTAAGGAACGCGCTATACACTTAAGTCTAAGAAACAACGCTGTGGCGGTGCGTTCCTTCGACTGCCATCTGCTTTGCTAAGGAACGAAGCGGCTTGAAGCAAAGTGTGAAAGAATCCGGAGGGGAAGGAAGAGAGATCTACCTTACTCGCGGAACAGATTCTTATGGAGGGCATTTCTCAACGAACACCATGTGTCACGACGATGGAAGGGTGTTCAAATGTAGGCGCCTTCGCCGAAGGAAAGGCATACACGAATCTCTGCGAAGCAAGTCTCTGTCAAACGCGACTTCGAGCTTCCAACTGGGTTCCCGCGGAATCCCTAGTCACCAAACGTACGTGTTGAATCCTAAACGAAGGGAGTGCTCTTCAGTCTGAAGAAACACCACTCCCGAGAAACCATGTGTCTACTAACATCTTCCCTGAAAATGGTAGGCTTTTCCCATGGAAGTGTGAAATCGCAATGTAGGGGCCCCATGCCTGTGCTACAGAAGTCCTTAGTGTCGATAGTCTGTCGCCATTCAAATCCTGTTCCGTGAGAAGTGTTTTCAAGAGTAGGAGTGAGAGCAGATGGAAAAGGACACGGTTTTACGTGTGAGAAGGAAATCCGTCAAGAAAGACATACACGGAAGGATGAGAAGCACTTTAGCATGAAATGGTGCAGGCACCTAGAATGGGCCCTGTGACGGTGCTTGAGAAACCACTTGTGAAGAAGTCTTCCCTCAACTATCATATCGTTTCGGTGAGAGGAAAGTGTTTTCCGTAGTGGGTGTGAAGGCGTAAGGGACATCGGCTCGACGTAGCTCTCCGCTCCGAATTGGCCTACTGTCGTGGCCATGAAGAAAGATGTGCATGGACATGGATAATGTGCGGAAGCGTAAGGAAGATGGCATACGTCTGTTAAACTCTAAGAACAAATCTCGAGGGTTGCCGTCCTTCGACTACCACCTCTTTTCGTAAGGATGGAAGCAGCTTGGGAAACCTAGCGTGAACGACAAAGCGATGGAACGCGCGATCCTCTACAGGGAGGAACCCGTTGGGCGGAGGGTTTCTCTCCATCAAGTCCTGTGTCATGGAGGTGGATGGGTCTTCAAATGCACGTGGACTAGCCTCAGTAGTAGTAGCCTCACACTGAATTCTGAGAAACGAGTCCATGTCCAACAGGCTTTCGTGCTAACATCTGGGTTCTTGAAGAAAGAAGCCTTTGGAGAGATGAGTGTTGCTATATAAGGTAAGGGTCTTACACTCACCTCTCAAAGAACAAAACGGTAGGGAAATAGTCTTTCCACTGCCACCTGCAGGGAAAAAGATGGAAGAACTTTCCAACGTTACCAGTGAAGGCACAACTCCTGTGCCATATACCACTGTTTGAGAAAGAGTTGTGTCGAAAGCTTCTCTCAACTCAAATCTTGTTTCAGGAAGATAGAAGCGCTTTCAGGACTTCGTGTGAACGCGTAAGGAAAGTGCCATACGCTGAATTGTGAAGAGACATGTGGGTCGAATGTGACCACCAACTAACAAGTTGTCCCCTAGAGAGGTGTGTGTGTGGAAATCGGAGGAAGTGTAAGGAACGAGCTCTACACTTAATTCTAAAAAGCAATGCTGTGGAGGAGCGGTCCTTCGTCTACCTTCTCCTTTCCGAAGGATCGAGGCGGGCATACGCCAAGTGTGAAAGGAAGCAGAGGAAAGGCCTGATATACCTTCCTCGTGGAACAACTTTGTATGGAGGGCTTCGCTCAATGGACACCATGGGTCACGACGCTAAAAGGGGTTTCCAAATGTATGTGAGTTCGCCAAAGGAAAGCCACAGACTCAACTGCGCGAAACAAGTCTGTGTCAAACCCGACTTCGAGCTTACGACTGGCGTCACGGGGAAAACATAGTCACAACAGGTATGTGTTGAATCCGAAACAGGCGGCGTGCACTTCAGTCTCAGGAAACATCAGTGCAGAGAAACCGTGTTTCTACGAACATCTTCCCCGAAAATGCTTGTCTATTCCAATGTAAGTGCGGCAGCGCAAGGCATGTGCCCCATGCCTGTGCCACAGAAATGGTTAGTGTAGATTGTCTCTCCCAATTCAAATCTTGTTCCGTGAGGAATGTTTTCAAGAGTATGAGAGAGATCAGAGGGGAAAGGTCATGCCTTCAAGTGGGAGAAGGATATCCTGGAAAGCCATACACCTACGTATGAGCGGCATCCTGGCATGAACGTGTGAAGGCATAGAGAATGTGCCGTCACCTGGGACGTTGCTTGACCAACCGCTTGGGAAGAAGTCCTCCCTCAGCTATCCTACAGTTTCAGGAAGATAAAAGTGTTTTCCGTAGTGGGTGTGAAGGCATGAGGGACGTACCCAAGAGTTAGCCGTCCGTCCCGAATGTGTCTCCTGTCGTTCCATGAAGAAGGATGAGTATGGATATGTATGATGTGAGGAAGCATGAGGAGGATTGCCTCCCCATGGTTAACTCTAAGAACAAATCTAGAGGTTTGCCGTCCGTCGACGACCAGCTCTTTCCCTACGGATGGAAGCACCTTGTTACAACGTAGTGCGAAAGGAAAGAGACGGAAAGTACGATACACTACGGTGAGGAACACGTTGTGGGGAGGGTTTCTCTCCACGAAAGTCTTGTGTCATGAAGTTGGAGTGCCATCAAATATACGTGTGCTCGCCTCAGCAGCGCCTTCCACTGGACACAGAGAAACAAGGCCACGTCCAACACGATTTCGTGCTCACCTCTTGGTTCGGGAAGCATGAAGCCTTTGGAGATATAGGTGTAAGTGTCTGACACTAAGCTCTCAAGGAACAAAACGGTAGAGAAATCGCCTTTCCACGACCATCTACAGGGAAGAAGATGGAGGAAAGTCCCGACGTTAAAAGCGAAGGGACAAGTACAGTGCCATATACCACTGCTTGAGAACGAACTTGTGTCGAAAGCTTCTCCCAACTCAGATCTTGTTTCGGGAAGATAGAAGCGTTGTCAGTACTTTGTGTGAAAACACAAGGAGAACACCACACGCTGAATGGTGAAGAAACATGTGGCTCGAATGTGACCACCAACACACTAGTAGTCCCCTAGAGAGGAGTGTGTCTGGAAATGGGAGGAAGCGTAAGGAACGTACTATACACTTAAGTCTAAGAAACAACGCTGTGGCGGTGCGGTCCTTCGTCTACCTTCTCCTTTCCGAAGGATCGAAGCGGCCTTGCGCCAAGTGTGAAAGGAAGCGGAGGAAAAGCCTGATATACCTTCCTCGTGGAACAACATTTATGGAGGGCTTCTCCCAATGGGCAACATGGGTCACGACGCCTGAAGGGTTTTCCAAATGTATGTGAGTTCGCCAGAGGAAAGCCACAGACTCAGCTGCGCGAAACAAGTCTGAGTCAAACCCGACTTCGAGCTTACGACTGGCGTCACGGGGAAATCAGAGTCACAACAGGTATTTGTTGAATCCGAAACAGGCGGCGTGCACTTCAGTCTGAGGAAACAGAGAAACCGTGTTTCTTCTAACATCTTCCCTGAAAATGCTTGTCTATTCCAGTGGAAGTGTGGCAGCGCAAGGCATGTGCCCCAGGCCTGTGCCACAGAAATAGTTAGTGTAGATTGTCTCTCCCGATTCAAATCTTGTTCCGTGAAGAATGTTTCCAAGAGTATGAAAGAGAGCAGACGGGAAATGTCATGCCTTCAAGTGGGAGAAGGAAATCCTGGAAAGCCATACACCGACGTATGCGCGGCATTCTGGTAGGAACGTGTGAAGGCATAAAGAATGTGCCGTGCCCTGTGACGGTGCTTGACCAACCTCTTGTGAGGAAGTCTTCCCTCAGCTATCATATTGTTTCAGGAAGATAAAAGTGTTTTCCCTAGTGGGTGTGAAGGCATGAGGGACGTACCCTAGAGTTAGCCGTCCGTTCCGAATGTGTCTACTGTCGTTCCACGAAGAAGGATGAGTATGGAAATGTATGATGTGAGGAAGCATAAGGAGGATGGCCTACGGGTGTTTAACTCTAAGAACAAATATAGAGGGTTGCCGTCCGTCGACGACCAGCTCTTTCCCTACGGGTGGAAGCACCTTGTTACAACTTAGTGCGAACGAAAAGAGACGGAAAGCGCGATACACTACGGCGAGGAACACGTTGTGCGGGGGGTTCCTCTCCACGAAAGTCTTGTGTCATGACGTTGGAAGGGCCTTCAAATGTACGTGAGCTCGCCTCAGCAGCGCCTTCCACTGAACTCAGAGAAACAAGGCCACGCCCAACACGATTTCGGGCTAACCTCTTGGTTCGGGAAGCATGAAGCCGTTGGAGATGTATGTGTAAGCGTCTGACACTCGGCTCTCAAGGAACAAAACGGTAGAGAAATCGCCTTTCCACGACCATCTCCAGGGAAGAAGATGGAGGAAGGTTCCGACGTTAAAAGCGAAGGCACAAGTACTGTGCCATATAACACTGCTTGAGAACGAACTTGTGTCGAAAGCTTCTCCCAACTCAGATCTTGTTTCGGGAAGATAGAAGCGTTGTCAGTACTTTGTGTGAAAACACAAGGAAAATTCCACACGCTGAATGGTCAAGAAACATGTGGCTCGAATGTGACCACCAACACACTAGTAGTCCCCTAGAGAGGTGTGTGTCTGGAAATGGGAGGAAGGGTAAGGAACGCGCTATACACTTAAGTCTAAGAAACAACGCTGTGGTGGTGCGTTCCTTCGACTGCCATCTGCTTTGCTAAGGAACGAAGCGGCTTGAAGCAAAGTGTGAAAGAATCCGGAGGGGAAGGAAGAGAGATCTACCTTACTCGCGGAACAGATTCTTATGGAGGGCATTTCTCAACGAACACCATGTGTCACGACGATGGAAGGGTGTTCAAATGTAGGCGCCTTCGCCGAAGGAAAGGCATACACGAATCTCTGCGAAGCAAGTCTCTGTCAAACGCGACTTCGAGCTTCCAACTGGGTTCCCGCGGAATCCCTAGTCACCAAACGTACGTGTTGAATCCTAAACGAAGGGAGTGCTCTTCAGTCTGAAGAAACACCACTCCCGAGAAACCGTGTGTCTACTAACATCTTCCCTGAAAATGGTAGGCTTTTCCCATGGAAGTGTGAAATCGCAATGTAGGGGCCCCATGCCTGTGCTACAGAAGTCCTTAGTGTCGATAGTCTGTCGCCATTCAAATCCTGTTCCGTGAGAAGTGTTTTCAAGAGTAGGAGTGAGAGCAGATGGAAAAGGACACGGTTTTACGTGTGAGAAGGAAATCCGTCAAGAAAGACATACACGGAAGGATGAGAAGCACTTTAGCATGAAATGGTGCAGGCACCTAGAATGGGCCCTGTGACGGTGCTTGAGAAACCACTTGTGAAGAAGTCTTCCCTCAACTATCATATCGTTTCGGTGAGAGGAAAGTGTTTTCCGTAGTGGGTGTGAAGGCGTAAGGGACATCGGCTCGACGTAGCTCTCCGCTCCGAATTGGCCTACTGTCGTGGCCATGAAGAAAGATGTGCATGGACATGGATAATGTGCGGAAGCGTAAGGAAGATGGCATACGTCTGTTAAACTCTAAGAACAAATCTCGAGGGTTGCCGTCCTTCGACTACCACCTCTTTTCGTAAGGATGGAAGCAGCTTGGGAAACCTAGCGTGAACGACAAAGCGATGGAACGCGCGATCCTCTACAGGGAGGAACCCGTTGGGCGGAGGGTTTCTCTCCATCAAGTCCTGTGTCATGGAGGTGGATGGGTCTTCAAATGCACGTGGACTAGCCTCAGTAGTAGTAGCCTCACACTGAATTCTGAGAAACGAGTCCATGTCCAACAGGCTTTCGTGCTAACATCTGGGTTCTTGAAGAAAGAAGCCTTTGGAGAGATGAGTGTTGCTATATAAGGTAAGGGTCTTACACTCACCTCTCAAAGAACAAAACGGTAGGGAAATAGTCTTTCCACTGCCACCTGCAGGGAAAAAGATGGAAGAACTTTCCAACGTTACCAGTGAAGGCACAACTCCTGTGCCATATACCACTGTTTGAGAAAGAGTTGTGTCGAAAGCTTCTCTCAACTCAAATCTTGTTTCAGGAAGATAGAAGCGCTTTCAGGACTTCGTGTGAACGCGTAAGGAAAGTGCCATACGCTGAATTGTGAAGAGACATGTGGGTCGAATGTGACCACCAACTAACAAGTTGTCCCCTAGAGAGGTGTGTGTGTGGAAATCGGAGGAAGTGTAAGGAACGAGCTCTACACTTAATTCTAAAAAGCAATGCTGTGGAGGAGCGGTCCTTCGTCTACCTTCTCCTTTCCGAAGGATCGAGGCGGGCATACGCCAAGTGTGAAAGGAAGCAGAGGAAAGGCCTGATATACCTTCCTCGTGGAACTACTTTGTATGGAGGGCTTCGCTCAATGGACACCATGGGTCACGACGCTAAAAGGGGTTTCCAAATGTATGTGAGTTCGCCAAAGGAAAGCCACAGACTCAACTGCGCGAAACAAGTCTGTGTCAAACCCGACTTCGAGCTTACGACTGGCGTCACGGGGAAAACATAGTCACAACAGGTATGTGTTGAATCCGAAACAGGCGGCGTGCACTTCAGTCTCAGGAAACATCAGTGCAGAGAAGCCGTGTTTCTACGAACATCTTCCCCGAAAATGCTTGTCTATTCCAATGTAAGTGCGGCAGCGCAAGGCATGTGCCCCATGCCTGTGCCACAGAAATGGTTAGTGTAGATTGTCTCTCCCAATTCAAATCTTGTTCCGTGAGGAATGTTTTCAAGAGTATGAGAGAGATCAGAGGGGAAAGGTCATGCCTTCAAGTGGGAGAAGGATATCCTGGAAAGCCATACACCTACGTATGAGCGGCATCCTGGCATGAACGTGTGAAGGCATAGAGAATGTGCCGTCACCTGGGACGTTGCTTGACCAACCGCTTGGGAAGAAGTCCTCCCTCAGCTATCCTACAGTTTCAGGAAGATAAAAGTGTTTTCCGTAGTGGGTGTGAAGGCATGAGGGACGTACCCAAGAGTTAGCCGTCCGTCCCGAATGTGTCTCCTGTCGTTCCATGAAGAAGGATGAGTATGGATATGTATGATGTGAGGAAGCATGAGGAGGATTGCCTCCCCATGGTTAACTCTAAGAACAAATCTAGAGGTTTGCCGTCCGTCGACGACCAGCTCTTTCCCTACGGATGGAAGCACCTTGTTACAACGTAGTGCGAAAGGAAAGAGACGGAAAGTACGATACACTACGGTGAGGAACACGTTGTGGGGAGGGTTTCTCTCCACGAAAGTCTTGTGTCATGAAGTTGGAGTGCCATCAAATATACGTGTGCTCGCCTCAGCAGCGCCTTCCACTGGACACAGAGAAACAAGGCCACGTCCAACACGATTTCGTGCTCACCTCTTGGTTCGGGAAGCATGAAGCCTTTGGAGACATAGGTGTAGGTGTCTGACACTAAGCTCTCAAGGAACAAAACGGTAGAGAAATCGCCTTTCCACGACCATCTACAGGGAAGAAGATGGAGGAAAGTCCCGACGTTAAAAGCGAAGGGACAAGTACAGTGCCATATACCACTGCTTGAGAACGAACTTGTGTCGAAAGCTTCTCCCAACTCAGATCTTGTTTCGGGAAGATAGAAGCGTTGTCAGTACTTTGTGTGAAAACACAAGGAGAACACCACACGCTGAATGGTGAAGAAACATGTGGCTCGAATGTGACCACCAACACACTAGTAGTCCCCTAGAGAGGAGTGTGTCTGGAAATGGGAGGAAGCGTAAGGAACGTACTATACACTTAAGTCTAAGAAACAACGCTGTGGCGGTGCGGTCCTTCGTCTACCTTCTCCTTTCCGAAGGATCGAAGCGGCCTTGCGCCAAGTGTGAAAGGAAGCGGAGGAAAAGCCTGATATACCTTCCTCGTGGAACAACATTTATGGAGGGCTTCTCCCAATGGGCAACATGGGTCACGACGCCTGAAGGGTTTTCCAAATGTATGTGAGTTCGCCAGAGGAAAGCCACAGACTCAGCTGCGCGAAACAAGTCTGAGTCAAACCCGACTTCGAGCTTACGACTGGCGTCACGGGGAAATCAGAGTCACAACAGGTATTTGTTGAATCCGAAACAGGCGGCGTGCACTTCAGTCTGAGGAAACAGAGAAACCGTGTTTCTTCTAACATCTTCCCTGAAAATGCTTGTCTATTCCAGTGGAAGTGTGGCAGCGCAAGGCATGTGCCCCAGGCCTGTGCCACAGAAATAGTTAGTGTAGATTGTCTCTCCCGATTCAAATCTTGTTCCGTGAAGAATGTTTCCAAGAGTATGAAAGAGAGCAGACGGGAAATGTCATGCCTTCAAGTGGGAGAAGGAAATCCTGGAAAGCCATACACCGATGTATGCGCGGCTTTCTGGTAGGAACGTGTCAAGGCATAAAGAATGTGCCGTGCCCTGTGACGGTGCTTGACCAACCGCTTGTGAGGAAGTCTTCCCTCAGCTATCATATTGTTTCAGGAAGATAAAAGTGTTTTCCCTAGTGGGTGTGAAGGCATGAGGGACGTACCCTAGAGTTAGCCGTCCGTTCCGAATGTGTCTACTGTCGTTCCACGAAGAAGGATGAGTATGGAAATGTATGATGTGAGGAAGCATAAGGAGGATGGCCTACGGGTGTTTAACTCTAAGAACAAATCTAGAGGGTTGCCGTCCGTCGACGACCAGCTCTTTCCCTACGGGTGGAAGCACCTTGTTACAACTTAGTGCGAACGAAAAGAGACGGAAAGCGCGATACACTACGGCGAGGAACACGTTGTGCGGGGGGTTCCTCTCCACGAAAGTCTTGTGTCATGACGTTGGAAGGGCCTTCAAATGTACGTGAGCTCGCCTCAGCAGCGCCTTCCACTGAACTCAGAGAAACAAGGCCACGCCCAACACGATTTCGGGCTCACCTCTTGGTTCGGGAAGCATGAAGCCGTTGGAGATGTATGTGTAAGTGTCTGACACTCGGCTCTCAAGGAACAAAACGGTAGAGAAATCGCCTTTCCACGACCATCTCCAGGGAAGAAGATGGAGGAAGGTTCCGACGTTAAAAGCGAAGGCACAAGTACTGTGCCATATAACACTGCTTGAGAACGAACTTGTGTCGAAAGCTTCTCCCAACTCAGATCTTGTTTCGGGAAGATAGAAGCGTTGTCAGTACTTTGTGTGAAAACACAAGGAAAATTCCACACGCTGAATGGTCAAGAAACATGTGGCTCGAATGTGACCACCAACACACTAGTAGTCCCCTAGAGAGGTGTGTGTCTGGAAATGGGAGGAAGCGTAAGGAACGTGCTATACACTTAAGTCTAAGAAACAACGCTGTGGCGGTGCGTTCCTTCGGCTGCCATCTGCTTTGCTAAGGAACGAAGCGGCTTGAAGCAAAGTGTGAAAGAATCCGGAGGGGAAGGAAGAGAGATCTACTTTACTCACGGAACAGATTCTTATGGAGGGCATTTCTCAACGAACACCATGTGTCACGACGATGGAAGGGTGTTCAAATGTAGGCGCCTTCGCCGAAGGAAAGGCATACACGAATCTCTGCGAAGCAAGTCTCTGTCAAACGCGACTTGGAGCTTCCAACTGGGTTCCCGCGGAATCCCTAGTCACCAAATGTACGTGTTGAATCCTAAACGAAGGGAGTGCTCTTCAGTCTGAAGAAACACCACTCCCGAGAAACCGTGTGTCTACTAACATCTTCCCTGAAAATGGTAGGCTTTTCCCATGGAAGTGTGAAATCGCAATGTAGGGGCCCCATGCCTGTGCTACAGAAGTCCTTAGTGTCGATAGTCTGTCGCCATTCAAATCCTGTTCCGTGAGAAGTGTTTTCAAGAGTAGGAGTGAGAGCAGATGGAAAAGGACACGGTTTTACGTGTGAGAAGGAAATCCGTCAAGAAAGACATACACGGAAGGATGAGAAGCACTTTAGCATGAAATGGTGCAGGCACCTAGAATGGGCCCTGTGACGGTGCTTGAGAAACCACTTGTGAAGAAGTCTTCCCTCAACTATCATATCGTTTCGGTGAGAGGAAAGTGTTTTCCGTAGTGGGTGTGAAGGCGTAAGGGACATCGGCTCGACGTAGCTCTCCGCTCCGAATTGGCCTACTGTCGTGGCCATGAAGAAAGATGTGCATGGACATGGATAATGTGCGGAAGCGTAAGGAAGATGGCATACGTCTGTTAAACTCTAAGAACAAATCTCGAGGGTTGCCGTCCTTCGACTACCACCTCTTTTCGTAAGGATGGAAGCAGCTTGGGAAACCTAGCGTGAACGACAAAGCGATGGAACGCGCGATCCTCTACAGGGAGGAACCCGTTGGGCGGAGGGTTTCTCTCCATCAAGTCCTGTGTCATGGAGGTGGATGGGTCTTCAAATGCACGTGGACTAGCCTCAGTAGTAGTAGCCTCACACTGAATTCTGAGAAACGAGTCCATGTCCAACAGGCTTTCGTGCTAACATCTGGGTTCTTGAAGAAAGAAGCCTTTGGAGAGATGAGTGTTGCTATATAAGGTAAGGGTCTTACACTCACCTCTCAAAGAACAAAACGGTAGGGAAATAGTCTTTCCACTGCCACCTGCAGGGAAAAAGATGGAAGAACTTTCCAACGTTACCAGTGAAGGCACAACTCCTGTGCCATATACCACTGTTTGAGAAAGAGTTGTGTCGAAAGCTTCTCTCAACTCAAATCTTGTTTCAGGAAGATAGAAGCGCTTTCAGGACTTCGTGTGAACGCGTAAGGAAAGTGCCATACGCTGAATTGTGAAGAGACATGTGGGTCGAATGTGACCACCAACTAACAAGTTGTCCCCTAGAGAGGTGTGTGTGTGGAAATCGGAGGAAGTGTAAGGAACGAGCTCTACACTTAATTCTAAAAAGCAATGCTGTGGAGGAGCGGTCCTTCGTCTACCTTCTCCTTTCCGAAGGATCGAGGCGGGCATACGCCAAGTGTGAAAGGAAGCAGAGGAAAGGCCTGATATACCTTCCTCGTGGAACTACTTTGTATGGAGGGCTTCGCTCAATGGACACCATGGGTCACGACGCTAAAAGGGGTTTCCAAATGTATGTGAGTTCGCCAAAGGAAAGCCACAGACTCAACTGCGCGAAACAAGTCTGTGTCAAACCCGACTTCGAGCTTACGACTGGCGTCACGGGGAAAACATAGTCACAACAGGTATGTGTTGAATCCGAAACAGGCGGCGTGCACTTCAGTCTCAGGAAACATCAGTGCAGAGAAACCGTGTTTCTACGAACATCTTCCCCGAAAATGCTTGTCTATTCCAATGTAAGTGCGGCAGCGCAAGGCATGTGCCCCATGCCTGTGCCACAGAAATGGTTAGTGTAGATTGTCTCTCCCAATTCAAATCTTGTTCCGTGAGGAATGTTTTCAAGAGTATGAGAGAGATCAGAGGGGAAAGGTCATGCCTTCAAGTGGGAGAAGGATATCCTGGAAAGCCATACACCTACGTATGAGCGGCATCCTGGCATGAACGTGTGAAGGCATAGAGAATGTGCCGTCACCTGGGACGTTGCTTGACCAACCGCTTGGGAAGAAGTCCTCCCTCAGCTATCCTACAGTTTCAGGAAGATAAAAGTGTTTTCCGTAGTGGGTGTGAAGGCATGAGGGACGTACCCAAGAGTTAGCCGTCCGTCCCGAATGTGTCTCCTGTCGTTCCATGAAGAAGGATGAGTATGGATATGTATGATGTGAGGAAGCATGAGGAGGATTGCCTCCCCATGGTTAACTCTAAGAACAAATCTAGAGGTTTGCCGTCCGTCGACGACCAGCTCTTTCCCTACGGATGGAAGCACCTTGTTACAACGTAGTGCGAAAGGAAAGAGACGGAAAGTACGATACACTACGGTGAGGAACACGTTGTGGGGAGGGTTTCTCTCCACGAAAGTCTTGTGTCATGAAGTTGGAGTGCCATCAAATATACGTGTGCTCGCCTCAGCAGCGCCTTCCACTGGACACAGAGAAACAAGGCCACGTCCAACACGATTTCGTGCTCACCTCTTGGTTCGGGAAGCATGAAGCCTTTGGAGATATAGGTGTAAGTGTCTGACACTAAGCTCTCAAGGAACAAAACGGTAGAGAAATCGCCTTTCCACGACCATCTACAGGGAAGAAGATGGAGGAAAGTCCCGACGTTAAAAGCGAAGGGACAAGTACAGTGCCATATACCACTGCTTGAGAACGAACTTGTGTCGAAAGCTTCTCCCAACTCAGATCTTGTTTCGGGAAGATAGAAGCGTTGTCAGTACTTTGTGTGAAAACACAAGGAGAACACCACACGCTGAATGGTGAAGAAACATGTGGCTCGAATGTCACCACCAACACACTAGTAGTCCCCTAGAGAGGAGTGTGTCTGGAAATGGGAGGAAGCGTAAGGAACGTACTATACACTTAAGTCTAAGAAACAACGCTGTGGCGGTGCGGTCCTTCGTCTACCTTCTCCTTTCCGAAGGATCGAAGCGGCCTTGCGCCAAGTGTGAAAGGAAGCGGAGGAAAAGCCTGATATACCTTCCTCGTGGAACAACATTTATGGAGGGCTTCTCCCAATGGGCAACATGGGTCACGACGCCTGAAGGGTTTTCCAAATGTATGTGAGTTCGCCAGAGGAAAGCCACAGACTCAGCTGCGCGAAACAAGTCTGAGTCAAACCCGACTTCGAGCTTACGACTGGCGTCACGGGGAAATCAGAGTCACAACAGGTATTTGTTGAATCCGAAACAGGCGGCGTGCACTTCAGTCTGAGGAAACAGAGAAACCGTGTTTCTTCTAACATCTTCCCTGAAAATGCGTGTCTATTCCAGTGGAAGTGTGGCAGCGCAAGGCATGTGCCCCAGGCCTGTGCCACAGAAATAGTTAGTGTAGATTGTCTCTCCCGATTCAAATCTTGTTCCGTGAAGAATGTTTCCAAGAGTATGAAAGAGAGCAGACGGGAAATGTCATGCCTTCAAGTGGGAGAAGGAAATCCTGGAAAGCCATACACCGACGTATGCGCGGCATTCTGGTAGGAACGTGTCAAGGCATAAAGAATGTGCCGTGCCCTGTGACGGTGTTTGACCAACCGCTTGTGAGGAAGTCTTCCCTCAGCTATCATATTGTTTCAGGAAGATAAAAGTGTTTTCCCTAGTGGGTGTGAAGGCATGAGGGACGTACCCTAGAGTTAGCCGTCCGTTCCGAATGTGTCTACTGTCGTTCCACGAAGAAGGATGAGTATGGAAATGTATGATGTGAGGAAGCATAAGGAGGATGGCCTACGGGTGTTTAACTCTAAGAACAAATCTAGAGGGTTGCCGTCCGTCGACGACCAGCTCTTTCCCTACGGGTGGAAGCACCTTGTTACAACTTAGTGCGAACGAAAAGAGACGGAAAGCGCGATACACTACGGCGAGGAACACGTTGTGCGGGGGGTTCCTCTCCACGAAAGTCTTGTGTCATGACGTTGGAAGGGCCTTCAAATGTACGTGAGCTCGCCTCAGCAGCGCCTTCCACTGAACTCAGAGAAACAAGGCCACGCCCAACACGATTTCGGGCTAACCTCTTGGTTCGGGAAGCATGAAGCCGTTGGAGATGTATGTGTAAGCGTCTGACACTCGGCTCTCAAGGAACAAAACGGTAGAGAAATCGCCTTTCCACGACCATCTCCAGGGAAGAAGATGGAGGAAGGTTCCGACGTTAAAAGCGAAGGCACAAGTACTGTGCCATATAACACTGCTTGAGAACGAACTTGTGTCGAAAGCTTCTCCCAACTCAGATCTTGTTTCGGGAAGATAGAAGCGTTGTCAGTACTTTGTGTGAAAACACAAGGAAAATTCCACACGCTGAATGGTGAAGAAACATGTGGCTCGAATGTGACCACCAACACACTAGTAGTCCCCTAGAGAGGTGTGTGTCTGGAAATGGGAGGAAGCGTAAGGAACGCGCTATACACTTAAGTCTAAGAAACAACGCTGTGGCGGTGCGTTCCTTCGACTGCCATCTGCTTTGCTAAGGAACGAAGCGGCTTGAAGCAAAGTGTGAAAGAATCCGGAGGGGAAGGAAGAGAGATCTACCTTACTCGCGGAACAGATTCTTATGGAGGGCATTTCTCAACGAACACCATGTGTCACGACGATGGAAGGGTGTTCAAATGTAGGCGCCTTCGCCGAAGGAAAGGCATACACGAATCTCTGCGAAGCAAGTCTCTGTCAAACGCGACTTGGAGCTTCCAACTGGGTTCCCGCGGAATCCCTAGTCACCAAACGTACGTGTTGAATCCTAAACGAAGGGAGTGCTCTTCAGTCTGAAGAAACACCACTCCCGAGAAACCGTGTGTCTACTAACATCTTCCCTGAAAATGGTAGGCTTTTCCCATGGAAGTGTGAAATCGCAATGTAGGGGCCCCATGCCTGTGCTACAGAAGTCCTTAGTGTCGATAGTCTGTCGCCATTCAAATCCTGTTCCGTGAGAAGTGTTTTCAAGAGTAGGAGTGAGAGCAGATGGAAAAGGACACGGTTTTACGTGTGAGAAGGAAATCCGTCAAGAAAGACATACACGGAAGGATGAGAAGCACTTTAGCATGAAATGGTGCAGGCACCTAGAATGGGCCCTGTGACGGTGCTTGAGAAACCACTTGTGAAGAAGTCTTCCCTCAACTATCATATCGTTTCGGTGAGAGGAAAGTGTTTTCCGTAGTGGGTGTGAAGGCGTAAGGGACATCGGCTCGACGTAGCTCTCCGCTCCGAATTGGCCTACTGTCGTGGCCATGAAGAAAGATGTGCATGGACATGGATAATGTGCGGAAGCGTAAGGAAGATGGCATACGTCTGTTAAACTCTAAGAAC
Organism: Eumetopias jubatus; assembly: GCF_037043125.1. Lineage (NCBI taxonomy): Eukaryota > Metazoa > Chordata > Mammalia > Carnivora > Otariidae > Eumetopias > Eumetopias jubatus. The sequence goes on from NW_028274819.1 coordinate 68,395,145, forward strand.
AAATCTCGAGGGTTGCCGTCCTTCGACTACCACCTCTTTTCGTAAGGATGGAAGCAGCTTGGGAAACCTAGCGTGAACGACAAAGCGATGGAACGCGCGATCCTCTACAGGGAGGAACCCGTTGGGCGGAGGGTTTCTCTCCATCAAGTCCTGTGTCATGGAGGTGGATGGGTCTTCAAATGCACGTGGACTAGCCTCAGTAGTAGTAGCCTCACACTGAATTCTGAGAAACGAGTCCATGTCCAACAGGCTTTCGTGCTAACATCTGGGTTCTTGAAGAAAGAAGCCTTTGGAGAGATGAGTGTTGCTATATAAGGTAAGGGTCTTACACTCACCTCTCAAAGAACAAAACGGTAGGGAAATAGTCTTTCCACTGCCACCTGCAGGGAAAAAGATGGAAGAACTTTCCAACGTTACCAGTGAAGGCACAACTCCTGTGCCATATACCACTGTTTGAGAAAGAGTTGTGTCGAAAGCTTCTCTCAACTCAAATCTTGTTTCAGGAAGATAGAAGCGCTTTCAGGACTTCGTGTGAACGCGTAAGGAAAGTGCCATACGCTGAATTGTGAAGAGACATGTGGGTCGAATGTGACCACCAACTAACAAGTTGTCCCCTAGAGAGGTGTGTGTGTGGAAATCGGAGGAAGTGTAAGGAACGAGCTCTACACTTAATTCTAAAAAGCAATGCTGTGGAGGAGCGGTCCTTCGTCTACCTTCTCCTTTCCGAAGGATCGAGGCGGGCATACGCCAAGTGTGAAAGGAAGCAGAGGAAAGGCCTGATATACCTTCCTCGTGGAACTACTTTGTATGGAGGGCTTCGCTCAATGGACACCATGGGTCACGACGCTAAAAGGGGTTTCCAAATGTATGTGAGTTCGCCAAAGGAAAGCCACAGACTCAACTGCGCGAAACAAGTCTGTGTCAAACCCGACTTCGAGCTTACGACTGGCGTCACGGGGAAAACATAGTCACAACAGGTATGTGTTGAATCCGAAACAGGCGGCGTGCACTTCAGTCTCAGGAAACATCAGTGCAGAGAAACCGTGTTTCTACGAACATCTTCCCCGAAAATGCTTGTCTATTCCAATGTAAGTGCGGCAGCGCAAGGCATGTGCCCCATGCCTGTGCCACAGAAATGGTTAGTGTAGATTGTCTCTCCCAATTCAAATCTTGTTCCGTGAGGAATGTTTTCAAGAGTATGAGAGAGATCAGAGGGGAAAGGTCATGCCTTCAAGTGGGAGAAGGATATCCTGGAAAGCCATACACCTACGTATGAGCGGCATCCTGGCATGAACGTGTGAAGGCATAGAGAATGTGCCGTCACCTGGGACGTTGCTTGACCAACCGCTTGGGAAGAAGTCCTCCCTCAGCTATCCTACAGTTTCAGGAAGATAAAAGTGTTTTCCGTAGTGGGTGTGAAGGCATGAGGGACGTACCCAAGAGTTAGCCGTCCGTCCCGAATGTGTCTCCTGTCGTTCCATGAAGAAGGATGAGTATGGATATGTATGATGTGAGGAAGCATGAGGAGGATTGCCTCCCCATGGTTAACTCTAAGAACAAATCTAGAGGTTTGCCGTCCGTCGACGACCAGCTCTTTCCCTACGGATGGAAGCACCTTGTTACAACGTAGTGCGAAAGGAAAGAGACGGAAAGTACGATACACTACGGTGAGGAACACGTTGTGGGGAGGGTTTCTCTCCACGAAAGTCTTGTGTCATGAAGTTGGAGTGCCATCAAATATACGTGTGCTCGCCTCAGCAGCGCCTTCCACTGGACACAGAGAAACAAGGCCACGTCCAACACGATTTCGTGCTCACCTCTTGGTTCGGGAAGCATGAAGCCTTTGGAGACATAGGTGTAGGTGTCTGACACTAAGCTCTCAAGGAACAAAACGGTAGAGAAATCGCCTTTCCACGACCATCTACAGGGAAGAAGATGGAGGAAAGTCCCGACGTTAAAAGCGAAGGGACAAGTACAGTGCCATATACCACTGCTTGAGAACGAACTTGTGTCGAAAGCTTCTCCCAACTCAGATCTTGTTTCGGGAAGATAGAAGCGTTGTCAGTACTTTGTGTGAAAACACAAGGAGAACACCACACGCTGAATGGTGAAGAAACATGTGGCTCGAATGTGACCACCAACACACTAGTAGTCCCCTAGAGAGGAGTGTGTCTGGAAATGGGAGGAAGCGTAAGGAACGTACTATACACTTAAGTCTAAGAAACAACGCTGTGGCGGTGCGGTCCTTCGTCTACCTTCTCCTTTCCGAAGGATCGAAGCGGCCTTGCGCCAAGTGTGAAAGGAAGCGGAGGAAAAGCCTGATATACCTTCCTCGTGGAACAACATTTATGGAGGGCTTCTCCCAATGGGCAACATGGGTCACGACGCCTGAAGGGTTTTCCAAATGTATGTGAGTTCGCCAGAGGAAAGCCACAGACTCAGCTGCGCGAAACAAGTCTGAGTCAAACCCGACTTCGAGCTTACGACTGGCGTCACGGGGAAATCAGAGTCACAACAGGTATTTGTTGAATCCGAAACAGGCGGCGTGCACTTCAGTCTGAGGAAACAGAGAAACCGTGTTTCTTCTAACATCTTCCCTGAAAATGCTTGTCTATTCCAGTGGAAGTGTGGCAGCGCAAGGCATGTGCCGCAGGCCTGTGCCACAGAAATAGTTAGTGTAGATTGTCTCTCCCGATTCAAATCTTGTTCCGTGAAGAATGGTTCCAAGAGTATGAAAGAGAGCAGACGGGAAATGTCATGCCTTCAAGTGGGAGAAGGAAATCCTGGAAAGCCATACACCGACGTATGCGCGGCATTCTGGTAGGAACGTGTGAAGGCATAAAGAATGTGCCGTGCCCTGTGACGGTGCTTGACCAACCGCTTGTGAGGAAGTCTTCCCTCAGCTATCATATTGTTTCAGGAAGATAAAAGTGTTTTCCCTAGTGGGTGTGAAGGCATGAGGGACGTACCCTACAGTTAGCCGTCCGTTCCGAATGTGTCTACTGTCGTTCCACGAAGAAGGATGAGTATGGAAATGTATGATGTGAGGAAGCATAAGGAGGATGGCCTACGGGTGTTTAACTCTAAGAACAAATCTAGAGGGTTGCCGTCCGTCGACGACCAGCTCTTTCCCTACGGGTGGAAGCACCTTGTTACAACTTAGTGCGAACGAAAAGAGACGGAAAGCGCGATACACTACGGCGAGGAACACGTTGTGCGGGGGGTTCCTCTCCACGAAAGTCTTGTGTCATGACGTTGGAAGGGCCTTCAAATGTACGTGAGCTCGCCTCAGCAGCGCCTTCCACTGAACTCAGAGAAACAAGGCCACGCCCAACACGATTTCGGGCTCACCTCTTGGTTCGGGAAGCATGAAGCCGTTGGAGATGTATGTGTAAGTGTCTGACACTCGGCTCTCAAGGAACAAAACGGTAGAGAAATCGCCTTTCCACGACCATCTCCAGGGAAGAAGATGGAGGAAGGTTCCGACGTTAAAAGCGAAGGCACAAGTACTGTGCCATATAACACTGCTTGAGAACGAACTTGTGTCGAAAGCTTCTCCCAACTCAGATCTTGTTTCGGGAAGATAGAAGCGTTGTCAGTACTTTGTGTGAAAACACAAGGAAAATTCCACACGCTGAATGGTGAAGAAACATGTGGCTCGAATGTGACCACCAACACACTAGTAGTCCCCTAGAGAGGTGTGTGTCTGGAAATGGGAGGAAGCGTAAGGAACGCGCTATACACTTAAGTCTAAGAAACAACGCTGTGGCGGTGCGTTCCTTCGACTGCCATCTGCTTTGCTAAGGAACGAAGCGGCTTGAAGCAAAGTGTGAAAGAATCCGGAGGGGAAGGAAGAGAGATCTACTTTACTCACGGAACAGATTCTTATGGAGGGCATTTCTCAACGAACACCATGTGTCACGACGATGGAAGGGTGTTCAAATGTAGGCGCCTTCGCCGAAGGAAAGGCATACACGAATCTCTGCGAAGCAAGTCTCTGTCAAACGCGACTTCGAGCTTCCAACTGGGTTCCCGCGGAATCCCTAGTCACCAAATGTACGTGTTGAATCCTAAACGAAGGGAGTGCTCTTCAGTCTGAAGAAACACCACTCCCGAGAAACCGTGTGTCTACTAACATCTTCCCTGAAAATGGTAGGCTTTTCCCATGGAAGTGTGAAATCGCAATGTAGGGGCCCCATGCCTGTGCTACAGAAGTCCTTAGTGTCGATAGTCTGTCGCCATTCAAATCCTGTTCCGTGAGAAGTGTTTTCAAGAGTAGGAGTGAGAGCAGATGGAAAAGGACACGGTTTTACGTGTGAGAAGGAAATCCGTCAAGAAAGACATACACGGAAGGATGAGAAGCACTTTAGCATGAAATGGTGCAGGCACCTAGAATGGGCCCTGTGACGGTGCTTGAGAAACCACTTGTGAAGAAGTCTTCCCTCAACTATCATATCGTTTCGGTGAGAGGAAAGTGTTTTCCGTAGTGGGTGTGAAGGCGTAAGGGACATCGGCTCGACGTAGCTCTCCGCTCCGAATTGGCCTACTGTCGTGGCCATGAAGAAAGATGTGCATGGACATGGATAATGTGCGGAAGCGTAAGGAAGATGGCATACGTCTGTTAAACTCTAAGAACAAATCTCGAGGGTTGCCGTCCTTCGACTACCACCTCTTTTCATAAGGATGGAAGCAGCTTGGGAAACCTAGCGTGAACGACAAAGCGATGGAACGCGCGATCCTCTACAGGGAGGAACCCGTTGGGCGGAGGGTTTCTCTCCATCAAGTCCTGTGTCATGGAGGTGGATGGGTCTTCAAATGCACGTGGACTAGCCTCAGTAGTAGTAGCCTCACACTGAATTCTGAGAAACGAGTCCATGTCCAACAGGCTTTCGTGCTAACATCTGGGTTCTTGAAGAAAGAAGCCTTTGGAGAGATGAGTGTTGCTATATAAGGTAAGGGTCTTACACTCACCTCTCAAAGAACAAAACGGTAGGGAAATAGTCTTTCCACTGCCACCTGCAGGGAAAAAGATGGAAGAACTTTCCAACGTTACCAGTGAAGGCACAACTCCTGTGCCATATACCACTGTTTGAGAAAGAGTTGTGTCGAAAGCTTCTCTCAACTCAAATCTTGTTTCAGGAAGATAGAAGCGCTTTCAGGACTTCGTGTGAAGGCGTAAGGAAAGTGCCATACGCTGAATTGTGAAGAGACATGTGGGTCGAATGTGACCACCAACTAACAAGTTGTCCCCTAGAGAGGTGTGTGTGTGGAAATCGGAGGAAGTGTAAGGAACGAGCTCTACACTTAATTCTAAAAAGCAATGCTGTGGAGGAGCGGTCCTTCGTCTACCTTCTCCTTTCCGAAGGATCGAGGCGGGCATACGCCAAGTGTGAAAGGAAGCAGAGGAAAGGCCTGATATACCTTCCTCGTGGAACTACTTTGTATGGAGGGCTTCGCTCAATGGACACCATGGGTCACGACGCTAAAAGGGGTTTCCAAATGTATGTGAGTTCGCCAAAGGAAAGCCACAGACTCAACTGCGCGAAACAAGTCTGTGTCAAACCCGACTTCGAGCTTACGACTGGCGTCACGGGGAAAACATAGTCACAACAGGTATGTGTTGAATCCGAAACAGGCGGCGTGCACTTCAGTCTCAGGAAACATCAGTGCAGAGAAACCGTGTTTCTACGAACATCTTCCCCGAAAATGCTTGTCTATTCCAATGTAAGTGCGGCAGCGCAAGGCATGTGCCCCATGCCTGTGCCACAGAAATGGTTAGTGTAGATTGTCTCTCCCAATTCAAATCTTGTTCCGTGAGGAATGTTTTCAAGAGTATGAGAGAGATCAGAGGGGAAAGGTCATGCCTTCAAGTGGGAGAAGGATATCCTGGAAAGCCATACACCTACGTATGAGCGGCATCCTGGCATGAACGTGTGAAGGCATAGAGAATGTGCCGTCACCTGGGACGTTGCTTGACCAACCGCTTGGGAAGAAGTCCTCCCTCAGCTATCCTACAGTTTCAGGAAGATAAAAGTGTTTTCCGTAGTGGGTGTGAAGGCATGAGGGACGTACCCAAGAGTTAGCCGTCCGTCCCGAATGTGTCTCCTGTCGTTCCATGAAGAAGGATGAGTATGGATATGTATGATGTGAGGAAGCATGAGGAGGATTGCCTCCCCATGGTTAACTCTAAGAACAAATCTAGAGGTTTGCCGTCCGTCGACGACCAGCTCTTTCCCTACGGATGGAAGCACCTTGTTACAACGTAGTGCGAAAGGAAAGAGACGGAAAGTACGATACACTACGGTGAGGAACACGTTGTGGGGAGGGTTTCTCTCCACGAAAGTCTTGTGTCATGAAGTTGGAGTGCCATCAAATATACGTGTGCTCGCCTCAGCAGCGCCTTCCACTGGACACAGAGAAACAAGGCCACGTCCAACACGATTTCGTGCTCACCTCTTGGTTCGGGAAGCATGAAGCCTTTGGAGACATAGGTGTAGGTGTCTGACACTAAGCTCTCAAGGAACAAAATGGTAGAGAAATCGCCTTTCCACGACCATCTACAGGGAAGAAGATGGAGGAAAGTCCCGACGTTAAAAGCGAAGGGACAAGTACAGTGCCATATACCACTGCTTGAGAACGAACTTGTGTCGAAAGCTTCTCCCAACTCAGATCTTGTTTCGGGAAGATAGAAGCGTTGTCAGTACTTTGTGTGAAAACACAAGGAGAACACCACACGCTGAATGGTGAAGAAACATGTGGCTCGAATGTGACCACCAACACACTAGTAGTCCCCTAGAGAGGAGTGTGTCTGGAAATGGGAGGAAGCGTAAGGAACGTACTATACACTTAAGTCTAAGAAACAACGCTGTGGCGGTGCGGTCTTTCGTCTACCTTCTCCTTTCCGAAGGATCGAAGCGGCCTTGTGCCAAGTGTGAAAGGAAGCGGAGGAAAAGCCTGATATACCTTCCTCGTGGAACAACATTTATGGAGGGCTTCTCCCAATGGGCAACATGGGTCACGACGCCTGAAGGGTTTTCCAAATGTATGTGAGTTCGCCAGAGGAAAGCCACAGACTCAGCTGCGCGAAACAAGTCTGAGTCAAACCCCACTTCGAGCTTACGACTGGCGTCACGGGGAAATCAGAGTCACAACAGGTATTTGTTGAATCCGAAACAGGCGGCGTGCACTTCAGTCTGAGGAAACAGAGAAACCGTGTTTCTTCTAACATCTTCCCTGAAAATGCGTGTCTATTCCAGTGGAAGTGTGGCAGCGCAAGGCATGTGCCCCAGGCCTGTGCCACAGAAATAGTTAGTGTAGATTGTCTCTCCCGATTCAAATCTTGTTCCGTGAAGAATGTTTCCAAGAGTATGAAAGAGAGCAGACGGGAAATGTCATGCCTTCAAGTGGGAGAAGGAAATCCTGGAAAGCCATACACCGACGTATGCGCGGCATTCTGGTAGGAACGTGTCAAGGCATAAAGAATGTGCCGTGCCCTGTGACGGTGCTTGACCAACCGCTTGTGAGGAAGTCTTCCCTCAGCTATCATATTGTTTCAGGAAGATAAAAGTGTTTTCCCTAGTGGGTGTGAAGGCATGAGGGACGTACCCTAGAGTTAGCCGTCCGTTCCGAATGTGTCTACTGTCGTTCCACGAAGAAGGATGAGTATGGAAATGTATGATGTGAGGAAGCATAAGGAGGATGGCCTACGGGTGTTTAACTCTAAGAACAAATCTAGAGGGTTGCCGTCCGTCGACGACCAGCTCTTTCCCTACGGGTGGAAGCACCTTGTTACAACTTAGTGCGAACGAAAAGAGACGGAAAGCGCGATACACTACGGCGAGGAACACGTTGTGCGGGGGGTTTCTCTCCACGAAAGTCTTGTGTCATGACGTTGGAAGGGCCTTCAAATGTACGTGAGCTCGCCTCAGCAGCGCCTTCCACCGAACTCAGAGAAACAAGGCCACGCCCAACACGATTTCGGGCTCACCTCTTGGTTCGGGAAGCATGAAGCCGTTGGAGATGTATGTGTAAGCGTCTGACACTCGGCTCTCAAGGAACAAAACGGTAGAGAAATCGCCTTTCCACGACCATCTCCAGGGAAGAAGATGGAGGAAGGTTCCGACGTTAAAAGCGAAGGCACAAGTACTGTGCCATATAACACTGCTTGAGAACGAACTTGTGTCGAAAGCTTCTCCCAACTCAGATCTTGTTTCGGGAAGATAGAAGCGTTGTCAGTACTTTGTGTGAAAACACAAGGAAAATTCCACACGCTGAATGGTCAAGAAACATGTGGCTCGAATGTGACCACCAACACACTAGTAGTCCCCTAGAGAGGTGTGTGTCTGGAAATGGGAGGAAGCGTAAGGAACGCGCTATACACTTAAGTCTAAGAAACAACGCTGTGGCGGTGCGTTCCTTCGACTGCCATCTGCTTTGCTAAGGAACGAAGCGGCTTGAAGCAAAGTGTGAAAGAATCCGGAGGGGAAGGAAGAGAGATCTACCTTACTCGCGGAACAGATTCTTATGGAGGGCATTTCTCAACGAACACCATGTGTCACGACGATGGAAGGGTGTTCAAATGTAGGCGCCTTCGCCGAAGGAAAGGCATACACGTATCTCTGCGAAGCAAGTCTCTCTCAAACGTGACTTGGAGCTTCCAACTGGGTTCCCGCGGAATCCCTAGTCACCAAACGTACGTGTTGAATCCTAAACGAAGGGAGTGCTCTTCAGTCTGAAGAAACACCACTCCCGAGAAACCGTGTGTCTACTAACATCTTCCCTGAAAATGGTAGGCTTTTCCCATGGAAGTGTGAAATCGCAATGTATGGGCCCCATGCCTGTGCTACAGAAGTCCTTAGTGTCGATAGTCTGTCGCCATTCAAATCCTGTTCCGTGAGAAGTGTTTTCAAGAGTAGGAGTGAGAGCAGATGGAAAAGGACACGGTTTTACGTGTGAGAAGGAAATCCGTCAAGAAAGACATACACGGAAGGATGAGAAGCACTTTAGCATGAAATGGTGCAGGCACCTAGAATGGGCCCTGTGACGGTGCTTGAGAAACCACTTGTGAAGAAGTCTTCCCTCAACTATCATATCGTTTCGGTGAGAGGAAAGTGTTTTCCGTAGTGGGTGTGAAGGCGTAAGGGACATCGGCTCGACGTAGCTCTCCGCTCCGAATTGGCCTACTGTCGTGGCCATGAAGAAAGATGTGCATGGACATGGATAATGTGCGGAAGCGTAAGGAAGATGGCATACGTCTGTTAAACTCTAAGAACAAATCTCGAGGGTTGCCGTCCTTCGACTACCACCTCTTTTCGTAAGGATGGAAGCAGCTTGGGAAACCTAGCGTGAACGACAAAGCGATGGAACGCGCGATCCTCTACAGGGAGGAACCCGTTGGGCGGAGGGTTTCTCTCCATCAAGTCCTGTGTCATGGAGGTGGATGGGTCTTCAAATGCACGTGGACTAGCCTCAGTAGTAGTAGCCTCACACTGAATTCTGAGAAACGAGTCCATGTCCAACAGGCTTTCGTGCTAACATCTGGGTTCTTGAAGAAAGAAGCCTTTGGAGAGATGAGTGTTGCTATATAAGGTAAGGGTCTTACACTCACCTCTCAAAGAACAAAACGGTAGGGAAATAGTCTTTCCACTGCCACCTGCAGGGAAAAAGATGGAAGAACTTTCCAACGTTACCAGTGAAGGCACAACTCCTGTGCCATATACCACTGTTTGAGAAAGAGTTGTGTCGAAAGCTTCTCTCAACTCAAATCTTGTTTCAGGAAGATAGAAGCGCTTTCAGGACTTCGTGTGAACGCGTAAGGAAAGTGCCATACGCTGAATTGTGAAGAGACATGTGGGTCGAATGTGACCACCAACTAACAAGTTGTCCCCTAGAGAGGTGTGTGTGTGGAAATCGGAGGAAGTGTAAGGAACGAGCTCTACACTTAATTCTAAAAAGCAATGCTGTGGAGGAGCGGTCCTTCGTCTACCTTCTCCTTTCCGAAGGATCGAGGCGGGCATACGCCAAGTGTGAAAGGAAGCAGAGGAAAGGCCTGATATACCTTCCTCGTGGAACTACTTTGTATGGAGGGCTTCGCTCAATGGACACCATGGGTCACGACGCTAAAAGGGGTTTCCAAATGTATGTGAGTTCGCCAAAGGAAAGCCACAGACTCAACTGCGCGAAACAAGTCTGTGTCAAACCCGACTTCGAGCTTACGACTGGCGTCACGGGGAAAACATAGTCACAACAGGTATGTGTTGAATCCGAAACAGGCGGCGTGCACTTCAGTCTCAGGAAACATCAGTGCAGAGAAACCGTGTTTCTACGAACATCTTCCCCGAAAATGCTTGTCTATTCCAATGTAAGTGCGGCAGCGCAAGGCATGTGCCCCATGCCTGTGCCACAGAAATGGTTAGTGTAGATTGTCTCTCCCAATTCAAATCTTGTTCCGTGAGGAATGTTTTCAAGAGTATGAGAGAGATCAGAGGGGAAAGGTCATGCCTTCAAGTGGGAGAAGGATATCCTGGAAAGCCATACACCTACGTATGAGCGGCATCCTGGCATGAACGTGTGAAGGCATAGAGAATGTGCCGTCACCTGGGACGTTGCTTGACCAACCGCTTGGGAAGAAGTCCTCCCTCAGCTATCCTACAGTTTCAGGAAGATAAAAGTGTTTTCCGTAGTGGGTGTGAAGGCATGAGGGACGTACCCAAGAGTTAGCCGTCCGTCCCGAATGTGTCTCCTGTCGTTCCATGAAGAAGGATGAGTTTGGATATGTATGATGTGAGGAAGCATGAGGAGGATTGCCTCCCCATGGTTAACTCTAAGAACAAATCTAGAGGTTTGCCGTCCGTCGACGACCAGCTCTTTCCCTACGGATGGAAGCACCTTGTTACAACGTAGTGCGAAAGGAAAGAGACGGAAAGTACGATACACTACGGTGAGGAACACGTTGTGGGGAGGGTTTCTCTCCACGAAAGTCTTGTGTCATGAAGTTGGAGTGCCATCAAATATACGTGTGCTCGCCTCAGCAGCGCCTTCCACTGGACACAGAGAAACAAGGCCACGTCCAACACGATTTCGTGCTCACCTCTTGGTTCGGGAAGCATGAAGCCTTTGGAGACATAGGTGTAGGTGTCTGACACTAAGCTCTCAAGGAACAAAACGGTAGAGAAATCGCCTTTCCACGACCATCTCCAGGGAAGAAGATGGAGGAAAGTCCCGACGTTAAAAGCGAAGGGACAAGTACAGTGCCATATACCACTGCTTGAGAACGAACTTGTGTCGAAAGCTTCTCCCAACTCAGATCTTGTTTCGGGAAGATAGAAGCGTTGTCAGTACTTTGTGTGAAAACACAAGGAGAACACCACACGCTGAATGGTGAAGAAACATGTGGCTCGAATGTCACCACCAACACACTAGTAGTCCCCTAGAGAGGAGTGTGTCTGGAAATGGGAGGAAGCGTAAGGAACGTACTATACACTTAAGTCTAAGAAACAACGCTGTGGCGGTGCGGTCCTTCGTCTACCTTCTCCTTTCCGAAGGATCGAAGCGGCCTTGCGCCAAGTGTGAAAGGAAGCGGAGGAAAAGCCTGATATACCTTCCTCGTGGAACAACATTTATGGAGGGCTTCTCCCAATGGGCAACATGGGTCACGACGCCTGAAGGGTTTTCCAAATGTATGTGAGTTCGCCAGAGGAAAGCCACAGACTCAGCTGCGCGAAACAAGTCTGAGTCAAACCCGACTTCGAGCTTACGACTGGCGTCACGGGGAAATCAGAGTCACAACAGGTATTTGTTGAATCCGAAACAGGCGGCGTGCACTTCAGTCTGAGGAAACAGAGAAACCGTGTTTCTTCTAACATCTTCCCTGAAAATGCGTGTCTATTCCAGTGGAAGTGTGGCAGCGCAAGGCATGTGCCCCAGGCCTGTGCCACAGAAATAGTTAGTGTAGATTGTCTCTCCCGATTCAAATCTTGTTCCGTGAAGAATGTTTCCAAGAGTATGAAAGAGAGCAGACGGGAAATGTCATGCCTTCAAGTGGGAGAAGGAAATCCTGGAAAGCCATACACCGACGTATGCGCGGCTTTCTGGTAGGAACGTGTCAAGGCATAAAGAATGTGCCGTGCCCTGTGACGGTGCTTGACCAACCGCTTGTGAGGAAGTCTTCCCTCAGCTATCATATTGTTTCAGGAAGATAAAAGTGTTTTCCCTAGTGGGTGTGAAGGCATGAGGGACGTACCCTAGAGTTAGCCGTCCGTTCCGAATGTGTCTACTGTCGTTCCACGAAGAAGGATGAGTATGGAAATGTATGATGTGAGGAAGCATAAGGAGGATGGCCTACGGGTGTTTAACTCTAAGAACAAATCTAGAGGGTTGCCGTCCGTCGACGACCAGCTCTTTCCCTACGGGTGGAAGCACCTTGTTACAACTTAGTGCGAACGAAAAGAGACGGAAAGCGCGATACACTACGGCGAGGAACACGTTGTGCGGGGGGTTCCTCTCCACGAAAGTCTTGTGTCATGACGTTGGAAGGGCCTTCAAATGTACGTGAGCTCGCCTCAGCAGCGCCTTCCACTGAACTCAGAGAAACAAGGCCACGCCCAACACGATTTCGGGCTAACCTCTTGGTTCGGGAAGCATGAAGCCGTTGGAGATGTATGTGTAAGCGTCTGACACTCGGCTCTCAAGGAACAAAACGGTAGAGAAATCGCCTTTCCACGACCATCTCCAGGGAAGAAGATGGAGGAAGGTTCCGACGTTAAAAGCGAAGGCACAAGTACTGTGCCATATAACACTGCTTGAGAACGAACTTGTGTCGAAAGCTTCTCCCAACTCAGATCTTGTTTCGGGAAGATAGAAGCGTTGTCAGTACTTTGTGTGAAAACACAAGGAAAATTCCACACGCTGAATGGTGAAGAAACATGTGGCTCGAATGTGACCACCAACACACTAGTAGTCCCCTAGAGAGGTGTGTGTCTGGAAATGGGAGGAAGCGTAAGGAACGCGCTATACACTTAAGTCTAAGAAACAACGCTGTGGCGGTGCGTTCCTTCGACTGCCATCTGCTTTGCTAAGGAACGAAGCGGCTTGAAGCAAAGTGTGAAAGAATCCGGAGGGGAAGGAAGAGAGATCTACCTTACTCGCGGAACAGATTCTTATGGAGGGCATTTCTCAACGAACACCATGTGTCACGACGATGGAAGGGTGTTCAAATGTAGGCGCCTTCGCCGAAGGAAAGGCATACACGAATCTCTGCGAAGCAAGTCTCTGTCAAACGCGACTTCGAGCTTCCAACTGGGTTCCCGCGGAATCCCTAGTCACCAAACGTACGTGTTGAATCCTAAACGAAGGGAGTGCTCTTCAGTCTGAAGAAACACCACTCCCGAGAAACCGTGTGTCTACTAACACCTTCCCTGAAAATGGTAGGCTTTTCCCATGGAAGTGTGAAATCGCAATGTAGGGGCCCCATGCCTGTGCTACAGAAGTCCTTAGTGTCGATAGTCTGTCGCCATTCAAATCCTGTTCCGTGAGAAGTGTTTTCAAGAGTAGGAGTGAGAGCAGATGGAAAAGGACACGGTTTTACGTGTGAGAAGGAAATCCGTCAAGAAAGACATACACGGAAGGATGAGAAGCACTTTAGCATGAAATGGTGCAGGCACCTAGAATGGGCCCTGTGACGGTGCTTGAGAAACCACTTGTGAAGAAGTCTTCCCTCAACTATCATATCGTTTCGGTGAGAGGAAAGTGTTTTCCGTAGTGGGTGTGAAGGCGTAAGGGACATCGGCTCGACGTAGCTCTCCGCTCCGAATTGGCCTACTGTCGTGGCCATGAAGAAAGATGTGCATGGACATGGATAATGTGCGGAAGCGTAAGGAAGATGGCATACGTCTGTTAAACTCTAAGAACAAATCTCGAGGGTTGCCGTCCTTCGACTACCACCTCTTTTCGTAAGGATGGAAGCAGCTTGGGAAACCTAGCGTGAACGACAAAGCGATGGAACGCGCGATCCTCTACAGGGAGGAACCCGTTGGGCGGAGGGTTTCTCTCCATCAAGTCCTGTGTCATGGAGGTGGATGGGTCTTCAAATGCACGTGGACTAGCCTCAGTAGTAGTAGCCTCACACTGAATTCTGAGAAACGAGTCCATGTCCAACAGGCTTTCGTGCTAACATCTGGGTTCTTGAAGAAAGAAGCCTTTGGAGAGATGAGTGTTGCTATATAAGGTAAGGGTCTTACACTCACCTCTCAAAGAACAAAAGGGTAGGGAAATAGTCTTTCCACTGCCACCTGCAGGGAAAAAGATGGAAGAACTTTCCAACGTTACCAGTGAAGGCACAACTCCTGTGCCATATACCACTGTTTGAGAAAGAGTTGTGTCGAAAGCTTCTCTCAACTCAAATCTTGTTTCAGGAAGATAGAAGCGCTTTCAGGACTTCGTGTGAACGCGTAAGGAAAGTGCCATACGCTGAATTGTGAAGAGACATGTGGGTCGAATGTGACCACCAACTAACAAGTTGTCCCCTAGAGAGGTGTGTGTGTGGAAATCGGAGGAAGTGTAAGGAACGAGCTCTACACTTAATTCTAAAAAGCAATGCTGTGGAGGAGCGGTCCTTCGTCTACCTTCTCCTTTCCGAAGGATCGAGGCGGGCATACGCCAAGTGTGAAAGGAAGCAGAGGAAAGGCCTGATATACCTTCCTCGTGGAACTACTTTGTATGGAGGGCTTCGCTCAATGGACACCATGGGTCACGACGCTAAAAGGGGTTTCCAAATGTATGTGAGTTCGCCAAAGGAAAGCCACAGACTCAACTGCGCGAAACAAGTCTGTGTCAAACCCGACTTCGAGCTTACGACTGGCGTCACGGGGAAAACATAGTCACAACAGGTATGTGTTGAATCCGAAACAGGCGGCGTGCACTTCAGTCTCAGGAAACATCAGTGCAGAGAAACCGTGTTTCTACGAACATCTTCCCCGAAAATGCTTGTCTATTCCAATGTAAGTGCGGCAGCGCAAGGCATGTGCCCCATGCCTGTGCCACAGAAATGGTTAGTGTAGATTGTCTCTCCCAATTCAAATCTTGTTCCGTGAGGAATGTTTTCAAGAGTATGAGAGAGATCAGAGGGGAAAGGTCATGCCTTCAAGTGGGAGAAGGATATCCTGGAAAGCCATACACCTACGTATGAGCGGCATCCTGGCATGAACGTGTGAAGGCATAGAGAATGTGCCGTCACCTGGGACGTTGCTTGACCAACCGCTTGGGAAGAAGTCCTCCCTCAGCTATCCTACAGTTTCAGGAAGATAAAAGTGTTTTCCGTAGTGGGTGTGAAGGCATGAGGGACGTACCCAAGAGTTAGCCGTCCGTCCCGAATGTGTCTCCTGTCGTTCCATGAAGAAGGATGAGTATGGATATGTATGATGTGAGGAAGCATGAGGAGGATTGCCTCCCCATGGTTAACTCTAAGAACAAATCTAGAGGTTTGCCGTCCGTCGACGACCAGCTCTTTCCCTACGGATGGAAGCACCTTGTTACAACGTAGTGCGAAAGGAAAGAGACGGAAAGTACGATACACTACGGTGAGGAACACGTTGTGGGGAGGGTTTCTCTCCACGAAAGTCTTGTGTCATGAAGTTGGAGTGCCATCAAATATACGTGTGCTCGCCTCAGCAGCGCCTTCCACTGGACACAGAGAAACAAGGCCACGTCCAACACGATTTCGTGCTCACCTCTTGGTTCGGGAAGCATGAAGCCTTTGGAGACATAGGTGTAGGTGTCTGACACTAAGCTCTCAAGGAACAAAACGGTAGAGAAATCGCCTTTCCACGACCATCTCCAGGGAAGAAGATGGAGGAAGGTTCCGACGTTAAAAGCGAAGGCACAAGTACTGTGCCATATAACACTGCTTGAGAACGAACTTGTGTCGAAAGCTTCTCCCAACTCAGATCTTGTTTCGGGAAGATAGAAGCGTTGTCAGTACTTTGTGTGAAAACACAAGGAAAATTCCACACGCTGAATGGTCAAGAAACATGTGGCTCGAATGTGACCACCAACACACTAGTAGTCCCCTAGAGAGGTGTGTGTCTGGAAATGGGAGGAAGCGTAAGGAACGCGCTATACACTTAAGTCTAAGAAACAACGCTGTGGCGGTGCGTTCCTTCGACTGCCATCTGCTTTGCTAAGGAACGAAGCGGCTTGAAGCAAAGTGTGAAAGAATCCGGAGGGGAAGGAAGAGAGATCTACCTTACTCGCGGAACAGATTCTTATGGAGGGCATTTCTCAACGAACACCATGTGTCACGACGATGGAAGGGTGTTCAAATGTAGGCGCCTTCGCCGAAGGAAAGGCATACACGAATCTCTGCGAAGCAAGTCTCTCTCAAACGCGACTTGGAGCTTCCAACTGGGTTCCCGCGGAATCCCTAGTCACCAAACGTACGTGTTGAATCCTAAACGAAGGGAGTGCTCTTCAGTCTGAAGAAACACCACTCCCGAGAAACCGTGTGTCTACTAACATCTTCCCTGAAAATGGTAGGCTTTTCCCATGGAAGTGTGAAATCGCAATGTAGGGGCCCCATGCCTGTGCTACAGAAGTCCTTAGTGTCGATAGTCTGTCGCCATTCAAATCCTGTTCCGTGAGAAGTGTTTTCAAGAGTAGGAGTGAGAGCAGATGGAAAAGGACACGGTTTTACGTGTGAGAAGGAAATCCGTCAAGAAAGACATACACGGAAGGATGAGAAGCACTTTAGCATGAAATGGTGCAGGCACCTAGAATGGGCCCTGTGACGGTGCTTGAGAAACCACTTGTGAAGAAGTCTTCCCTCAACTATCATATCGTTTCGGTGAGAGGAAAGTGTTTTCCGTAGTGGGTGTGAAGGCGTAAGGGACATCGGCTCGACGTAGCTCTCCGCTCCGAATTGGCCTACTGTCGTGGCCATGAAGAAAGATGTGCATGGACATGGATAATGTGCGGAAGCGTAAGGAAGATGGCATACGTCTGTTAAACTCTAAGAACAAATCTCGAGGGTTGCCGTCCTTCGACTACCACCTCTTTTCGTAAGGATGGAAGCAGCTTGGGAAACCTAGCGTGAACGACAAAGCGATGGAACGCGCGATCCTCTACAGGGAGGAACCCGTTGGGCGGAGGGTTTCTCTCCATCAAGTCCTGTGTCATGGAGGTGGATGGGTCTTCAAATGCACGTGGACTAGCCTCAGTAGTAGTAGCCTCACACTGAATTCTGAGAAACGAGTCCATGTCCAACAGGCTTTCGTGCTAACATCTGGGTTCTTGAAGAAAGAAGCCTTTGGAGAGATGAGTGCTGCTATATAAGGTAAGGGTCTTACACTCACCTCTCAAAGAACAAAACGGTAGGGAAATAGTCTTTCCACTGCCACCTGCAGGGAAAAAGATGGAAGAACTTTCCAACGTTACCAGTGAAGGCACAACTCCTGTGCCATATACCACTGTTTGAGAAAGAGTTGTGTCGAAAGCTTCTCTCAACTCAAATCTTGTTTCAGGAAGATAGAAGCGCTTTCAGGACTTCGTGTGAACGCGTAAGGAAAGTGCCATACGCTGAATTGTGAAGAGACATGTGGGTCGAATGTGACCACCAACTAACAAGTTGTCCCCTAGAGACGTGTGTGTGTGGAAATCGGAGGAAGTGTAAGGAACGAGCTCTACACTTAATTCTAAAAAGCAATGCTGTGGAGGAGCGGTCCTTCGTCTACCTTCTCCTTTCCGAAGGATCGAGGCGGGCATACGCCAAGTGTGGAAGGAAGCAGAGGAAAGGCCTGATATACCTTCCTCGTGGAACAACTTTGTATGGAGGGCTTCGCTCAATGGACACCATGGGTCACGACGCTAAAAGGGGTTTCCAAATGTATGTGAGTTCGCCAAAGGAAAGCCACAGACTCAACTGCGCGAAACAAGTCTGTGTCAAACCCGACTTCGAGATTACGACTGGCGTCACGGGGAAAACATAGTCACAACAGGTATGTGTTTAATCCGAAACAGGCGGCGTGCACTTCAGTCTCAGGAAACATCAGTGCAGAGAAACCGTGTTTCTACGAACATCTTCCCCGAAAATGCTTGACTATTCCAATGTAAGTGCGGCAGCGCAAGGCAGGTGCCCCATGCCTGTGCCACAGAAATGGTTAGTGTAGATTGTCTCTCCCAATTCAAATCTTGTTCCGTGAGGAATGTTTTCAAGAGTATGAGAGAGATCAGAGGGGAAAGGTCATGCCTTCAAGTGGGAGAAGGATATCCTGGAAAGCCATACACCTACGTATGAGCGGCATCCTGGCATGAACGTGTGAAGGCATAGAGAATGTGCCGTCACCTGGGACGTTGCTTGACCAACCGCTTGGGAAGAAGTCCTCCCTCAGCTATCCTACAGTTTCAGGAAGATAAAAGTGTTTTCCGTAGTGGGTGTGAAGGCATGAGGGACGTACCCAAGAGTTAGCCGTCCGTCCCGAATGTGTCTCCTGTCGTTCCATGAAGAAGGATGAGTATGGATATGTATGATGTGAGGAAGCATGAGGAGGATTGCCTCCCCATGGTTAACTCTAAGAACAAATCTAGAGGTTTGCCGTCCGTCGACGACCAGCTCTTTCCCTACGGATGGAAGCACCTTGTTACAACGTAGTGCGAAAGGAAAGAGACGGAAAGTACGATACACTACGGTGAGGAACACGTTGTGGGGAGGGTTTCTCTCCACGAAAGTCTTGTGTCATGAAGTTGGAGTGCCATCAAATATACGTGTGCTCGCCTCAGCAGCGCCTTCCACTGGACACAGAGAAACAAGGCCACGTCCAACACGATTTCGTGCTCACCTCTTGGTTCGGGAAGCATGAAGCCTTTGGAGACATAGGTGTAGGTGTCTGACACTAAGCTCTCAAGGAACAAAACGGTAGAGAAATCGCCTTTCCACGACCATCTACAGGGAAGAAGATGGAGGAAAGTCCCGACGTTAAAAGCGAAGGGACAAGTACAGTGCCATATACCACTGCTTGAGAACGAACTTGTGTCGAAAGCTTCTCCCAACTCAGATCTTGTTTCGGGAAGATAGAAGCGTTGTCAGTACTTTGTGTGAAAACACAAGGAGAACACCACACGCTGAATGGTGAAGAAACATGTGGCTCGAATGTGACCACCAACACACTAGTAGTCCCCTAGAGAGGAGTGTGTCTGGAAATGGGAGGAAGCGTAAGGAACGTACTATACACTTAAGTCTAAGAAACAACGCTGTGGCGGTGCGGTCCTTCGTCTACCTTCTCCTTTCCGAAGGATCGAAGCGGCCTTGCGCCAAGTGTGAAAGGAAGCGGAGGAAAAGCCTGATATACCTTCCTCGTGGAACAACATTTATGGAGGGCTTCTCCCAATGGGCAACATGGGTCACGACGCCTGAAGGGTTTTCCAAATGTATGTGAGTTCGCCAGAGGAAAGCCACAGACTCAGCTGCGCGAAACAAGTCTGAGTCAAACCCGACTTCGAGCTTACGACTGGCGTCACGGGGAAATCAGAGTCACAACAGGTATTTGTTGAATCCGAAACAGGCGGCGTGCACTTCAGTCTGAGGAAACAGAGAAACCGTGTTTCTTCTAACATCTTCCCTGAAAATGCTTGTCTATTCCAGTGGAAGTGTGGCAGCGCAAGGCATGTGCCCCAGGCCTGTGCCACAGAAATAGTTAGTGTAGATTGTCTCTCCCGATTCAAATCTTGTTCCGTGAAGAATGTTTCCAAGAGTATGAAAGAGAGCAGACGGGAAATGTCATGCCTTCAAGTGGGAGAAGGAAATCCTGGAAAGCCATACACCGACGTATGCGCGGCATTCTGGTAGGAACGTGTCAAGGCATAAAGAATGTGCCGTGCCCTGTGACGGTGCTTGACCAACCGCTTGTGAGGAAGTCTTCCCTCAGCTATCATATTGTTTCAGGAAGATAAAAGTGTTTTCCCTAGTGGGTGTGAAGGCATGAGGGACGTACCCTAGAGTTAGCCGTCCGTTCCGAATGTGTCTACTGTCGTTCCACGAAGAAGGATGAGTATGGAAATGTATGATGTGAGGAAGCATAAGGAGGATGGCCTACGGGTGTTTAACTCTAAGAACAAATCTAGAGGGTTGCCGTCCGTCGACGACCAGCTCTTTCCCTACGGGTGGAAGCACCTTGTTACAACTTAGTGCGAACGAAAAGAGACGGAAAGCGCGATACACTACGGCGAGGAACACGTTGTGCGGGGGGTTCCTCTCCACGAAAGTCTTGTGTCATGACGTTGGAAGGGCCTTCAAATGTACGTGAGCTCGCCTCAGCAGCGCCTTCCACCGAACTCAGAGAAACAAGGCCACGCCCAACACGATTTCGGGCTCACCTCTTGGTTCGGGAAGCATGAAGCCGTTGGAGATGTATGTGTAAGCGTCTGACACTCGGCTCTCAAGGAACAAAACGGTAGAGAAATCGCCTTTCCACGACCATCTCCAGGGAAGAAGATGGAGGAAGGTTCCGACGTTAAAAGCGAAGGCACAAGTACTGTGCCATATAACACTGCTTGAGAACGAACTTGTGTCGAAAGCTTCTCCCAACTCAGATCTTGTTTCGGGAAGATAGAAGCGTTGTCAGTACTTTGTGTGAAAACACAAGGAGAACACCACACGCTGAATGGTGAAGAAACATGTGGCTCGAATGTGACCACCAACACACTAGTAGTCCCCTAGAGAGGAGTGTGTCTGGAAATGGGAGGAAGCGTAAGGAACGCGCTATACACTTAAGTCTAAGAAACAACGCTGTGGCGGTGCGTTCCTTCGACTGCCATCTGCTTTGCTAAGGAACGAAGCGGCTTGAAGCAAAGTGTGAAAGAATCCGGAGGGGAAGGAAGAGAGATCTACCTTACTCGCGGAACAGATTCTTATGGAGGGCATTTCTCAACGAACACCATGTGTCACGACGATGGAAGGGTGTTCAAATGTAGGCGCCTTCGCCGAAGGAAAGGCATACACGAATCTCTGCGAAGCAAGTCTCTGTCAAACGCGACTTCGAGCTTCCAACTGGGTTCCCGCGGAATCCCTAGTCACCAAACGTACGTGTTGAATCCTAAACGAAGGGAGTGCTCTTCAGTCTGAAGAAACACCACTCCCGAGAAACCGTGTGTCTACTAACATCTTCCCTGAAAATGGTAGGCTTTTCCCATGGAAGTGTGAAATCGCAATGTAGGGGCCCCATGCCTGTGCTACAGAAGTCCTTAGTGTCGATAGTCTGTCGCCATTCAAATCCTGTTCCGTGAGAAGTGTTTTCAAGAGTAGGAGTGAGAGCAGATGGAAAAGGACACGGTTTTACGTGTGAGAAGGAAATCCGTCAAGAAAGACATACACGGAAGGATGAGAAGCACTTTAGCATGAAATGGTGCAGGCACCTAGAATGGGCCCTGTGACGGTGCTTGAGAAACCACTTGTGAAGAAGTCTTCCCTCAACTATCATATCGTTTCGGTGAGAGGAAAGTGTTTTCCGTAGTGGGTGTGAAGGCGTAAGGGACATCGGCTCGACGTAGCTCTCCGCTCCGAATTGGCCTACTGTCGTGGCCATGAAGAAAGATGTGCATGGACATGGATAATGTGCGGAAGCGTAAGGAAGATGGCATACGTCTGTTAAACTCTAAGAACAAATCTCGAGGGTTGCCGTCCTTCGACTACCACCTCTTTTCGTAAGGATGGAAGCAGCTTGGGAAACCTAGCGTGAACGACAAAGCGATGGAACGCGCGATCCTCTACAGGGAGGAACCCGTTGGGCGGAGGGTTTCTCTCCATCAAGTCCTGTGTCATGGAGGTGGATGGGTCTTCAAATGCACGTGGACTAGCCTCAGTAGTAGTAGCCTCACACTGAATTCTGAGAAACGAGTCCATGTCCAACAGGCTTTCGTGCTAACATCTGGGTTCTTGAAGAAAGAAGCCTTTGGAGAGATGAGTGTTGCTATATAAGGTAAGGGTCTTACACTCACCTCTCAAAGAACAAAACGGTAGGGAAATAGTCTTTCCACTGCCACCTGCAGGGAAAAAGATGGAAGAACTTTCCAACGTTACCAGTGAAGGCACAACTCCTGTGCCATATACCACTGTTTGAGAAAGAGTTGTGTCGAAAGCTTCTCTCAACTCAAATCTTGTTTCAGGAAGATAGAAGCGCTTTCAGGACTTCGTGTGAAGGCGTAAGGAAAGTGCCATACGCTGAATTGTGAAGAGACATGTGGGTCGAATGTGACCACCAACTAACAAGTTGTCCCCTAGAGAGGTGTGTGTGTGGAAATCGGAGGAAGTGTAAGGAACGAGCTCTACACTTAATTCTAAAAAGCAATGCTGTGGAGGAGCGGTCCTTCGTCTACCTTCTCCTTTCCGAAGGATCGAGGCGGGCATACGCCAAGTGTGAAAGGAAGCAGAGGAAAGGCCTGATATACCTTCCTCGTGGAACTACTTTGTATGGAGGGCTTCGCTCAATGGACACCATGGGTCACGACGCTAAAAGGGGTTTCCAAATGTATGTGAGTTCGCCAAAGGAAAGCCACAGACTCAACTGCGCGAAACAAGTCTGTGTCAAACCCGACTTCGAGCTTACGACTGGCGTCACGGGGAAAACATAGTCACAACAGGTATGTGTTGAATCCGAAACAGGCGGCGTGCACTTCAGTCTCAGGAAACATCAGTGCAGAGAAACCGTGTTTCTACGAACATCTTCCCCGAAAATGCTTGTCTATTCCAATGTAAGTGCGGCAGCGCAAGGCATGTGCCCCATGCCTGTGCCACAGAAATGGTTAGTGTAGATTGTCTCTCCCAATTCAAATCTTGTTCCGTGAGGAATGTTTTCAAGAGTATGAGAGAGATCAGAGGGGAAAGGTCATGCCTTCAAGTGGGAGAAGGATATCCTGGAAAGCCATACACCTACGTATGAGCGGCATCCTGGCATGAACGTGTGAAGGCATAGAGAATGTGCCGTCACCTGGGACGTTGCTTGACCAACCGCTTGGGAAGAAGTCCTCCCTCAGCTATCCTACAGTTTCAGGAAGATAAAAGTGTTTTCCGTAGTGGGTGTGAAGGCATGAGGGACGTACCCAAGAGTTAGCCGTCCGTCCCGAATGTGTCTCCTGTCGTTCCATGAAGAAGGATGAGTATGGATATGTATGATGTGAGGAAGCATGAGGAGGATTGCCTCCCCATGGTTAACTCTAAGAACAAATCTAGAGGTTTGCCGTCCGTCGACGACCAGCTCTTTCCCTACGGATGGAAGCACCTTGTTACAACGTAGTGCGAAAGGAAAGAGACGGAAAGTACGATACACTACGGTGAGGAACACGTTGTGGGGAGGGTTTCTCTCCACGAAAGTCTTGTGTCATGAAGTTGGAGTGCCATCAAATATACGTGTGCTCGCCTCAGCAGCGCCTTCCACTGGACACAGAGAAACAAGGCCACGTCCAACACGATTTCGTGCTCACCTCTTGGTTCGGGAAGCATGAAGCCTTTGGAGACATAGGTGTAGGTGTCTGACACTAAGCTCTCAAGGAACAAAACGGTAGAGAAATCGCCTTTCCACGACCATCTCCAGGGAAGAAGATGGAGGAAGGTTCCGACGTTAAAAGCGAAGGCACAAGTACTGTGCCATATAACACTGCTTGAGAACGAACTTGTGTCGAAAGCTTCTCCCAACTCAGATCTTGTTTCGGGAAGATAGAAGCGTTGTCAGTACTTTGTGTGAAAACACAAGGAAAATTCCACACGCTGAATGGTCAAGAAACATGTGGCTCGAATGTGACCACCAACACACTAGTAGTCCCCTAGAGAGGTGTGTGTCTGGAAATGGGAGGAAGCGTAAGGAACGCGCTATACACTTAAGTCTAAGAAACAACGCTGTGGCGGTGCGTTCCTTCGACTGCCATCTGCTTTGCTAAGGAACGAAGCGGCTTGAAGCAAAGTGTGAAAGAATCCGGAGGGGAAGGAAGAGAGATCTACCTTACTCGCGGAACAGATTCTTATGGAGGGCATTTCTCAACGAACACCATGTGTCACGACGATGGAAGGGTGTTCAAATGTAGGCGCCTTCGCCGAAGGAAAGGCATACACGAATCTCTGCGAAGCAAGTCTCTCTCAAACGCGACTTGGAGCTTCCAACTTGGTTCCCGCGGAATCCCTAGTCACCAAACGTACGTGTTGAATCCTAAACGAAGGGAGTGCTCTTCAGTCTGAAGAAACACCACTCCCGAGAAACCGTGTGTCTACTAACATCTTCCCTGAAAATGGTAGGCTTTTCCCATGGAAGTGTGAAATCGCAATGTAGGGGCCCCATGCCTGTGCTACAGAAGTCCTTAGTGTCGATAGTCTGTCGCCATTCAAATCCTGTTCCGTGAGAAGTGTTTTCAAGAGTAGGAGTGAGAGCAGATGGAAAAGGACACGGTTTTACGTGTGAGAAGGAAATCCGTCAAGAAAGACATACACGGAAGGATGAGAAGCACTTTAGCATGAAATGGTGCAGGCACCTAGAATGGGCCCTGTGACGGTGCTTGAGAAACCACTTGTGAAGAAGTCTTCCCTCAACTATCATATCGTTTCGGTGAGAGGAAAGTGTTTTCCGTAGTGGGTGTGAAGGCGTAAGGGACATCGGCTCGACGTAGCTCTCCGCTCCGAATTGGCCTACTGTCGTGGCCATGAAGAAAGATGTGCATGGACATGGATAATGTGCGGAAGCGTAAGGAAGATGGCATACGTCTGTTAAACTCTAAGAACAAATCTCGAGGGTTGCCGTCCTTCGACTACCACCTCTTTTCGTAAGGATGGAAGCAGCTTGGGAAACCTAGCGTGAACGACAAAGCGATGGAACGCGCGATCCTCTACAGGGAGGAACCCGTTGGGCGGAGGGTTTCTCTCCATCAAGTCCTGTGTCATGGAGGTGGATGGGTCTTCAAATGCACGTGGACTAGCCTCAGTAGTAGTAGCCTCACACTGAATTCTGAGAAACGAGTCCATGTCCAACAGGCTTTCGTGCTAACATCTGGGTTCTTGAAGAAAGAAGCCTTTGGAGAGATGAGTGCTGCTATATAAGGTAAGGGTCTTACACTCACCTCTCAAAGAACAAAACGGTAGGGAAATAGTCTTTCCACTGCCACCTGCAGGGAAAAAGATGGAAGAACTTTCCAACGTTACCAGTGAAGGCACAACTCCTGTGCCATATACCACTGTTTGAGAAAGAGTTGTGTCGAAAGCTTCTCTCAACTCAAATCTTGTTTCAGGAAGATAGAAGCGCTTTCAGGACTTCGTGTGAACGCGTAAGGAAAGTGCCATACGCTGAATTGTGAAGAGACATGTGGGTCGAATGTGACCACCAACTAACAAGTTGTCCCCTAGAGACGTGTGTGTGTGGAAATCGGAGGAAGTGTAAGGAACGAGCTCTACACTTAATTCTAAAAAGCAATGCTGTGGAGGAGCGGTCCTTCGTCTACCTTCTCCTTTCCGAAGGATCGAGGCGGGCATACGCCAAGTGTGGAAGGAAGCAGAGGAAAGGCCTGATATACCTTCCTCGTGGAACAACTTTGTATGGAGGGCTTCGCTCAATGGACACCATGGGTCACGACGCTAAAAGGGGTTTCCAAATGTATGTGAGTTCGCCAAAGGAAAGCCACAGACTCAACTGCGCGAAACAAGTCTGTGTCAAACCCGACTTCGAGATTACGACTGGCGTCACGGGGAAAACATAGTCACAACAGGTATGTGTTTAATCCGAAACAGGCGGCGTGCACTTCAGTCTCAGGAAACATCAGTGCAGAGAAACCGTGTTTCTACGAACATCTTCCCCGAAAATGCTTGACTATTCCAATGTAAGTGCGGCAGCGCAAGGCAGGTGCCCCATGCCTGTGCCACAGAAATGGTTAGTGTAGATTGTCTCTCCCAATTCAAATCTTGTTCCGTGAGGAATGTTTTCAAGAGTATGAGAGAGATCAGAGGGGAAAGGTCATGCCTTCAAGTGGGAGAAGGATATCCTGGAAAGCCATACACCTACGTATGAGCGGCATCCTGGCATGAACGTGTGAAGGCATAGAGAATGTGCCGTCACCTGGGACGTTGCTTGACCAACCGCTTGGGAAGAAGTCCTCCCTCAGCTATCCTACAGTTTCAGGAAGATAAAAGTGTTTTCCGTAGTGGGTGTGAAGGCATGAGGGACGTACCCAAGAGTTAGCCGTCCGTCCCGAATGTGTCTCCTGTCGTTCCATGAAGAAGGATGAGTATGGATATGTATGATGTGAGGAAGCATGAGGAGGATTGCCTCCCCATGGTTAACTCTAAGAACAAATCTAGAGGTTTGCCGTCCGTCGACGACCAGCTCTTTCCCTACGGATGGAAGCACCTTGTTACAACGTAGTGCGAAAGGAAAGAGACGGAAAGTACGATACACTACGGTGAGGAACACGTTGTGGGGAGGGTTTCTCTCCACGAAAGTCTTGTGTCATGAAGTTGGAGTGCCATCAAATATACGTGTGCTCGCCTCAGCAGCGCCTTCCACTGGACACAGAGAAACAAGGCCACGTCCAACACGATTTCGTGCTCACCTCTTGGTTCGGGAAGCATGAAGCCTTTGGAGACATAGGTGTAGGTGTCTGACACTAAGCTCTCAAGGAACAAAACGGTAGAGAAATCGCCTTTCCACGACCATCTACAGGGAAGAAGATGGAGGAAAGTCCCGACGTTAAAAGCGAAGGGACAAGTACAGTGCCATATACCACTGCTTGAGAACGAACTTGTGTCGAAAGCTTCTCCCAACTCAGATCTTGTTTCGGGAAGATAGAAGCGTTGTCAGTACTTTGTGTGAAAACACAAGGAGAACACCACACGCTGAATGGTGAAGAAACATGTGGCTCGAATGTGACCACCAACACACTAGTAGTCCCCTAGAGAGGAGTGTGTCTGGAAATGGGAGGAAGCGTAAGGAACGTACTATACACTTAAGTCTAAGAAACAACGCTGTGGCGGTGCGGTCCTTCGTCTACCTTCTCCTTTCCGAAGGATCGAAGCGGCCTTGCGCCAAGTGTGAAAGGAAGCGGAGGAAAAGCCTGATATACCTTCCTCGTGGAACAACATTTATGGAGGGCTTCTCCCAATGGGCAACATGGGTCACGACGCCTGAAGGGTTTTCCAAATGTATGTGAGTTCGCCAGAGGAAAGCCACAGACTCAGCTGCGCGAAACAAGTCTGAGTCAAACCCGACTTCGAGCTTACGACTGGCGTCACGGGGAAATCAGAGTCACAACAGGTATTTGTTGAATCCGAAACAGGCGGCGTGCACTTCAGTCTGAGGAAACAGAGAAACCGTGTTTCTTCTAACATCTTCCCTGAAAATGCTTGTCTATTCCAGTGGAAGTGTGGCAGCGCAAGGCATGTGCCCCAGGCCTGTGCCACAGAAATAGTTAGTGTAGATTGTCTCTCCCGATTCAAATCTTGTTCCGTGAAGAATGTTTCCAAGAGTATGAAAGAGAGCAGACGGGAAATGTCATGCCTTCAAGTGGGAGAAGGAAATCCTGGAAAGCCATACACCGACGTATGCGCGGCATTCTGGTAGGAACGTGTCAAGGCATAAAGAATGTGCCGTGCCCTGTGACGGTGCTTGACCAACCGCTTGTGAGGAAGTCTTCCCTCAGCTATCATATTGTTTCAGGAAGATAAAAGTGTTTTCCCTAGTGGGTGTGAAGGCATGAGGGACGTACCCTAGAGTTAGCCGTCCGTTCCGAATGTGTCTACTGTCGTTCCACGAAGAAGGATGAGTATGGAAATGTATGATGTGAGGAAGCATAAGGAGGATGGCCTACGGGTGTTTAACTCTAAGAACAAATCTAGAGGGTTGCCGTCCGTCGACGACCAGCTCTTTCCCTACGGGTGGAAGCACCTTGTTACAACTTAGTGCGAACGAAAAGAGACGGAAAGCGCGATACACTACGGCGAGGAACACGTTGTGCGGGGGGTTCCTCTCCACGAAAGTCTTGTGTCATGACGTTGGAAGGGCCTTCAAATGTACGTGAGCTCGCCTCAGCAGCGCCTTCCACCGAACTCAGAGAAACAAGGCCACGCCCAACACGATTTCGGGCTCACCTCTTGGTTCGGGAAGCATGAAGCCGTTGGAGATGTATGTGTAAGCGTCTGACACTCGGCTCTCAAGGAACAAAACGGTAGAGAAATCGCCTTTCCACGACCATCTCCAGGGAAGAAGATGGAGGAAGGTTCCGACGTTAAAAGCGAAGGCACAAGTACTGTGCCATATAACACTGCTTGAGAACGAACTTGTGTCGAAAGCTTCTCCCAACTCAGATCTTGTTTCGGGAAGATAGAAGCGTTGTCAGTACTTTGTGTGAAAACACAAGGAGAACACCACACGCTGAATGGTGAAGAAACATGTGGCTCGAATGTGACCACCAACACACTAGTAGTCCCCTAGAGAGGAGTGTGTCTGGAAATGGGAGGAAGCGTAAGGAACGCGCTATACACTTAAGTCTAAGAAACAACGCTGTGGCGGTGCGTTCCTTCGACTGCCATCTGCTTTGCTAAGGAACGAAGCGGCTTGAAGCAAAGTGTGAAAGAATCCGGAGGGGAAGGAAGAGAGATCTACCTTACTCGCGGAACAGATTCTTATGGAGGGCATTTCTCAACGAACACCATGTGTCACGACGATGGAAGGGTGTTCAAATGTAGGCGCCTTCGCCGAAGGAAAGGCATACACGAATCTCTGCGAAGCAAGTCTCTGTCAAACGCGACTTCGAGCTTCCAACTGGGTTCCCGCGGAATCCCTAGTCACCAAACGTACGTGTTGAATCCTAAACGAAGGGAGTGCTCTTCAGTCTGAAGAAACACCACTCCCGAGAAACCGTGTGTCTACTAACATCTTCCCTGAAAATGGTAGGCTTTTCCCATGGAAGTGTGAAATCGCAATGTAGGGGCCCCATGCCTGTGCTACAGAAGTCCTTAGTGTCGATAGTCTGTCGCCATTCAAATCCTGTTCCGTGAGAAGTGTTTTCAAGAGTAGGAGTGAGAGCAGATGGAAAAGGACACGGTTTTACGTGTGAGAAGGAAATCCGTCAAGAAAGACATACACGGAAGGATGAGAAGCACTTTAGCATGAAATGGTGCAGGCACCTAGAATGGGCCCTGTGACGGTGCTTGAGAAACCACTTGTGAAGAAGTCTTCCCTCAACTATCATATCGTTTCGGTGAGAGGAAAGTGTTTTCCGTAGTGGGTGTGAAGGCGTAAGGGACATCGGCTCGACGTAGCTCTCCGCTCCGAATTGGCCTACTGTCGTGGCCATGAAGAAAGATGTGCATGGACATGGATAATGTGCGGAAGCGTAAGGAAGATGGCATACGTCTGTTAAACTCTAAGAACAAATCTCGAGGGTTGCCGTCCTTCGACTACCACCTCTTTTCGTAAGGATGGAAGCAGCTTGGGAAACCTAGCGTGAACGACAAAGCGATGGAACGCGCGATCCTCTACAGGGAGGAACCCGTTGGGCGGAGGGTTTCTCTCCATCAAGTCCTGTGTCATGGAGGTGGATGGGTCTTCAAATGCACGTGGACTAGCCTCAGTAGTAGTAGCCTCACACTGAATTCTGAGAAACGAGTCCATGTCCAACAGGCTTTCGTGCTAACATCTGGGTTCTTGAAGAAAGAAGCCTTTGGAGAGATGAGTGTTGCTATATAAGGTAAGGGTCTTACACTCACCTCTCAAAGAACAAAACGGTAGGGAAATAGTCTTTCCACTGCCACCTGCAGGGAAAAAGATGGAAGAACTTTCCAACGTTACCAGTGAAGGCACAACTCCTGTGCCATATACCACTGTTTGAGAAAGAGTTGTGTCGAAAGCTTCTCTCAACTCAAATCTTGTTTCAGGAAGATAGAAGCGCTTTCAGGACTTCGTGTGAAGGCGTAAGGAAAGTGCCATACGCTGAATTGTGAAGAGACATGTGGGTCGAATGTGACCACCAACTAACAAGTTGTCCCCTAGAGAGGTGTGTGTGTGGAAATCGGAGGAAGTGTAAGGAACGAGCTCTACACTTAATTCTAAAAAGCAATGCTGTGGAGGAGCGGTCCTTCGTCTACCTTCTCCTTTCCGAAGGATCGAGGCGGGCATACGCCAAGTGTGAAAGGAAGCAGAGGAAAGGCCTGATATACCTTCCTCGTGGAACTACTTTGTATGGAGGGCTTCGCTCAATGGACACCATGGGTCACGACGCTAAAAGGGGTTTCCAAATGTATGTGAGTTCGCCAAAGGAAAGCCACAGACTCAACTGCGCGAAACAAGTCTGTGTCAAACCCGACTTCGAGCTTACGACTGGCGTCACGGGGAAAACATAGTCACAACAGGTATGTGTTGAATCCGAAACAGGCGGCGTGCACTTCAGTCTCAGGAAACATCAGTGCAGAGAAACCGTGTTTCTACGAACATCTTCCCCGAAAATGCTTGACTATTCCAATGTAAGTGCGGCAGCGCAAGGCATGTGCCCCATGCCTGTGCCACAGAAATGGTTAGTGTAGATTGTCTCTCCCAATTCAAATCTTGTTCCGTGAGGAATGTTTTCAAGAGTATGAGAGAGATCAGAGGGGAAAGGTCATGCCTTCAAGTGGGAGAAGGATATCCTGGAAAGCCATACACCTACGTATGAGCGGCATCCTGGCATGAACGTGTGAAGGCATAGAGAATGTGCCGTCACCTGGGACGTTGCTTGACCAACCGCTTGGGAAGAAGTCCTCCCTCAGCTATCCTACAGTTTCAGGAAGATAAAAGTGTTTTCCGTAGTGGGTGTGAAGGCATGAGGGACGTACCCAAGAGTTAGCCGTCCGTCCCGAATGTGTCTCCTGTCGTTCCATGAAGAAGGATGAGTATGGATATGTATGATGTGAGGAAGCATGAGGAGGATTGCCTCCCCATGGTTAACTCTAAGAACAAATCTAGAGGTTTGCCGTCCGTCGACGACCAGCTCTTTCCCTACGGATGGAAGCACCTTGTTACAACGTAGTGCGAAAGGAAAGAGACGGAAAGTACGATACACTACGGTGAGGAACACGTTGTGGGGAGGGTTTCTCTCCACGAAAGTCTTGTGTCATGAAGTTGGAGTGCCATCAAATATACGTGTGCTCGCCTCAGCAGCGCCTTCCACTGGACACAGAGAAACAAGGCCACGTCCAACACGATTTCGTGCTCACCTCTTGGTTCGGGAAGCATGAAGCCTTTGGAGATATAGGTGTAAGTGTCTGACACTAAGCTCTCAAGGAACAAAACGGTAGAGAAATCGCCTTTCCACGACCATCTACAGGGAAGAAGATGGAGGAAAGTCCCGACGTTGAAAGCGAAGGGACAAGTACAGTGCCATATACCACTGCTTGAGAACGAACCTGTGTCGAAAGCTTCTCCCAACTCAGATCTTGTTTCGGGAAGATAGAAGCGTTGTCAGTACTTTGTGTGAAAACACAAGGAGAACACCACACGCTGAATGGTGAAGAAACATGTGGCTCGAATGTGACCACCAACACACTAGTAGTCCCCTAGAGAGGAGTGTGTCTGGAAATGGGAGGAAGCGTAAGGAACGTACTATACACTTAAGTCTAAGAAACAACGCTGTGGCGGTGCGGTCCTTCGTCTACCTTCTCCTTTCCGAAGGATCGAAGCGGCCTTGCGCCAAGTGTGAAAGGAAGCGGAGGAAAAGCCTGATATACCTTCCTCGTGGAACAACATTTATGGAGGGCTTCTCCCAATGGGCAACATGGGTCACGACGCCTGAAGGGTTTTCCAAATGTATGTGAGTTCGCCAGAGGAAAGCCACAGACTCAGCTGCGCGAAACAAGTCTGAGTCAAACCCGACTTCGAGCTTACGACTGGCGTCACGGGGAAATCAGAGTCACAACAGGTATTTGTTGAATCCGAAACAGGCGGCGTGCACTTCAGTCTGAGGAAACAGAGAAACCGTGTTTCTTCTAACATCTTCCCTGAAAATGCTTGTCTATTCCAGTGGAAGTGTGGCAGCGCAAGGCATGTGCCCCAGGCCTGTGCCACAGAAATAGTTAGTGTAGATTGTCTCTCCCGATTCAAATCTTGTTCCGTGAAGAATGTTTCCAAGAGTATGAAAGAGAGCAGACGGGAAATGTCATGCCTTCAAGTGGGAGAAGGAAATCCTGGAAAGCCATACACCGACGTATGCGCGGCATTCTGGTAGGAACGTGTCAAGGCATAAAGAATGTGCCGTGCCCTGTGACGGTGCTTGACCAACCGCTTGTGAGGAAGTCTTCCCTCAGCTATCATATTGTTTCAGGAAGATAAAAGTGTTTTCCCTAGTGGGTGTGAAGGCATGAGGGACGTACCCTAGAGTTAGCCGTCCGTTCCGAATGTGTCTACTGTCGTTCCACGAAGAAGGATGAGTATGGAAATGTATGATGTGAGGAAGCATAAGGAGGATGGCCTACGGGTGTTTAACTCTAAGAACAAATCTAGAGGGTTGCCGTCCGTCGACGACCAGCTCTTTCCCTACGGGTGGAAGCACCTTGTTACAACTTAGTGCGAACGAAAAGAGACGGAAAGCGCGATACACTACGGCGAGGAACACGTTGTGCGGGGGGTTCCTCTCCACGAAAGTCTTGTGTCATGACGTTGGAAGGGCCTTCAAATGTACGTGAGCTCGCCTCAGCAGCGCCTTCCACTGAACTCAGAGAAACAAGGCCACGCCCAACACGATTTCGGGCTAACCTCTTGGTTCGGGAAGCATGAAGCCGTTGGAGATGTATGTGTAAGCGTCTGACACTCGGCTCTCAAGGAACAAAACGGTAGAGAAATCGCCTTTCCACGACCATCTCCAGGGAAGAAGATGGAGGAAGGTTCCGACGTTAAAAGCGAAGGCACAAGTACTGTGCCATATAACACTGCTTGAGAACGAACTTGTGTCGAAAGCTTCTCCCAACTCAGATCTTGTTTCGGGAAGATAGAAGCGTTGTCAGTACTTTGTGTGAAAACACAAGGAGAACACCACACGCTGAATGGTGAAGAAACATGTGGCTCGAATGTGACCACCAACACACTAGTAGTCCCCTAGAGAGGAGTGTGTCTGGAAATGGGAGGAAGCGTAAGGAACGCGCTATACACTTAAGTCTAAGAAACAACGCTGTGGCGGTGCGTTCCTTCGACTGCCATCTGCTTTGCTAAGGAACGAAGCGGCTTGAAGCAAAGTGTGAAAGAATCCGGAGGGGAAGGAAGAGAGATCTACCTTACTCGCGGAACAGATTCTTATGGAGGGCATTTCTCAACGAACACCATGTGTCACGACGATGGAAGGGTGTTCAAATGTAGGCGCCTTCGCCGAAGGAAAGGCATACACGAATCTCTGCGAAGCAAGTCTCTGTCAAACGCGACTTCGAGCTTCCAACTGGGTTCCCGCGGAATCCCTAGTCACCAAACGTACGTGTTGAATCCTAAACGAAGGGAGTGCTCTTCAGTCTGAAGAAACACCACTCCCGAGAAACCGTGTGTCTACTAACATCTTCCCTGAAAATGGTAGGCTTTTCCCATGGAAGTGTGAAATCGCAATGTAGGGGCCCCATGCCTGTGCTACAGAAGTCCTTAGTGTCGATAGTCTGTCGCCATTCAAATCCTGTTCCGTGAGAAGTGTTTTCAAGAGTAGGAGTGAGAGCAGATGGAAAAGGACACGGTTTTACGTGTGAGAAGGAAATCCGTCAAGAAAGACATACACGGAAGGATGAGAAGCACTTTAGCATGAAATGGTGCAGGCACCTAGAATGGGCCCTGTGACGGTGCTTGAGAAACCACTTGTGAAGAAGTCTTCCCTCAACTATCATATCGTTTCGGTGAGAGGAAAGTGTTTTCCGTAGTGGGTGTGAAGGCGTAAGGGACATCGGCTCGACGTAGCTCTCCGCTCCGAATTGGCCTACTGTCGTGGCCATGAAGAAAGATGTGCATGGACATGGATAATGTGCGGAAGCGTAAGGAAGATGGCATACGTCTGTTAAACTCTAAGAACAAATCTCGAG
Source organism: Eumetopias jubatus (assembly GCF_037043125.1). Lineage (NCBI taxonomy): Eukaryota > Metazoa > Chordata > Mammalia > Carnivora > Otariidae > Eumetopias > Eumetopias jubatus. The sequence goes on from NW_028274819.1 coordinate 68,429,175, forward strand.
GGTTGCCGTCCTTCGACTACCACCTCTTTTCGTAAGGATGGAAGCAGCTTGGGAAACCTAGCGTGAACGACAGAGCGATGGAACGCGCGATCCTCTACAGGGAGGAACCCGTTGGGCGGAGGGTTTCTCTCCATCAAGTCCTGTGTCATGGAGGTGGATGGGTCTTCAAATGCACGTGGACTAGCCTCAGTAGTAGTAGCCTCACACTGAATTCTGAGAAACGAGTCCATGTCCAACAGGCTTTCGTGCTAACATCTGGGTTCTTGAAGAAAGAAGCCTTTGGAGAGATGAGTGTTGCTATATAAGGTAAGGGTCTTACACTCACCTCTCAAAGAACAAAACGGTAGGGAAATAGTCTTTCCACTGCCACCTGCAGGGAAAAAGATGGAAGAACTTTCCAACGTTACCAGTGAAGGCACAACTCCTGTGCCATATACCACTGTTTGAGAAAGAGTTGTGTCGAAAGCTTCTCTCAACTCAAATCTTGTTTCAGGAAGATAGAAGCGCTTTCAGGACTTCGTGTGAAGGCGTAAGGAAAGTGCCATACGCTGAATTGTGAAGAGACATGTGGGTCGAATGTGACCACCAACTAACAAGTTGTCCCCTAGAGAGGTGTGTGTGTGGAAATCGGAGGAAGTGTAAGGAACGAGCTCTACACTTAATTCTAAAAAGCAATGCTGTGGAGGAGCGGTCCTTCGTCTACCTTCTCCTTTCCGAAGGATCGAGGCGGGCATACGCCAAGTGTGAAAGGAAGCAGAGGAAAGGCCTGATATACCTTCCTCGTGGAACTACTTTGTATGGAGGGCTTCGCTCAATGGACACCATGGGTCACGACGCTAAAAGGGGTTTCCAAATGTATGTGAGTTCGCCAAAGGAAAGCCACAGACTCAACTGCGCGAAACAAGTCTGTGTCAAACCCGACTTCGAGCTTACGACTGGCGTCACGGGGAAAACATAGTCACAACAGGTATGTGTTGAATCCGAAACAGGCGGCGTGCACTTCAGTCTCAGGAAACATCAGTGCAGAGAAACCGTGTTTCTACGAACATCTTCCCCGAAAATGCTTGTCTATTCCAATGTAAGTGCGGCAGCGCAAGGCATGTGCCCCATGCCTGTGCCACAGAAATGGTTAGTGTAGATTGTCTCTCCCAATTCAAATCTTGTTCCGTGAGGAATGTTTTCAAGAGTATGAGAGAGATCAGAGGGGAAAGGTCATGCCTTCAAGTGGGAGAAGGATATCCTGGAAAGCCATACACCTACGTATGAGCGGCATCCTGGCATGAACGTGTGAAGGCATAGAGAATGTGCCGTCACCTGGGACGTTGCTTGACCAACCGCTTGGGAAGAAGTCCTCCCTCAGCTATCCTACAGTTTCAGGAAGATAAAAGTGTTTTCCGTAGTGGGTGTGAAGGCATGAGGGACGTACCCAAGAGTTAGCCGTCCGTCCCGAATGTGTCTCCTGTCGTTCCATGAAGAAGGATGAGTATGGATATGTATGATGTGAGGAAGCATGAGGAGGATTGCCTCCCCATGGTTAACTCTAAGAACAAATCTAGAGGTTTGCCGTCCGTCGACGACCAGCTCTTTCCCTACGGATGGAAGCACCTTGTTACAACGTAGTGCGAAAGGAAAGAGACGGAAAGTACGATACACTACGGTGAGGAACACGTTGTGGGGAGGGTTTCCCTCCACGAAAGTCTTGTGTCATGAAGTTGGAGTGCCATCAAATATACGTGTGCTCGCCTCAGCAGCGCCTTCCACTGGACACAGAGAAACAAGGCCACGTCCAACACGATTTCGTGCTCACCTCTTGGTTCGGGAAGCATGAAGCCTTTGGAGACATAGGTGTAGGTGTCTGACACTAAGCTCTCAAGGAACAAAACGGTAGAGAAATCGCCTTTCCACGACCATCTACAGGGAAGAAGATGGAGGAAAGTCCCGACGTTAAAAGCGAAGGGACAAGTACAGTGCCATATACCACTGCTTGAGAACGAACTTGTGTCGAAAGCTTCTCCCAACTCAGATCTTGTTTCGGGAAGATAGAAGCGTTGTCAGTACTTTGTGTGAAAACACAAGGAGAACACCACACGCTGAATGGTGAAGAAACATGTGGCTCGAATGTGACCACCAACACACTAGTAGTCCCCTAGAGAGGAGTGTGTCTGGAAATGGGAGGAAGCGTAAGGAACGTACTATACACTTAAGTCTAAGAAACAACGCTGTGGCGGTGCGGTCCTTCGTCTACCTTCTCCTTTCCGAAGGATCGAAGCGGCCTTGCGCCAAGTGTGAAAGGAAGCGGAGGAAAAGCCTGATATACCTTCCTCGTGGAACAACATTTATGGAGGGCTTCTCCCAATGGGCAACATGGGTCACGACGCCTGAAGGGTTTTCCAAATGTATGTGAGTTCGCCAGAGGAAAGCCACAGACTCAGCTGCGCGAAACAAGTCTGAGTCAAACCCGACTTCGAGCTTACGACTGGCGTCACGGGGAAATCAGAGTCACAACAGGTATTTGTTGAATCCGAAACAGGCGGCGTGCACTTCAGTCTGAGGAAACAGAGAAACCGTGTTTCTTCTAACATCTTCCCTGAAAATGCGTGTCTATTCCAGTGGAAGTGTGGCAGCGCAAGGCATGTGCCCCAGGCCTGTGCCACAGAAATAGTTAGTGTAGATTGTCTCTCCCGATTCAAATCTTGTTCCGTGAAGAATGTTTCCAAGAGTATGAAAGAGAGCAGACGGGAAATGTCATGCCTTCAAGTGGGAGAAGGAAATCCTGGAAAGCCATACACCGACGTATGCGCGGCATTCTGGTAGGAACGTGTGAAGGCATAAAGAATGTGCCGTGCCCTGTGACGGTGCTTGACCAACCGCTTGTGAGGAAGTCTTCCCTCAGCTATCATATTGTTTCAGGAAGATAAAAGTGTTTTCCCTAGTGGGTGTGAAGGCATGAGGGACGTACCCTAGAGTTAGCCGTCCGTTCCGAATGTGTCTACTGTCGTTCCACGAAGAAGGATGAGTATGGAAATGTATGATGTGAGGAAGCATAAGGAGGATGGCCTACGGGTGTTTAACTCTAAGAACAAATCTAGAGGGTTGCCGTCCGTCGACGACCAGCTCTTTCCCTACGGGTGGAAGCACCTTGTTACAACTTAGTGCGAACGAAAAGAGACGGAAAGCGCGATACACTACGGCGAGGAACACGTTGTGCGGGGGGTTCCTCTCCACGAAAGTCTTGTGTCATGACGTTGGAAGGGCCTTCAAATGTACGTGAGCTCGCCTCAGCAGCGCCTTCCACCGAACTCAGAGAAACAAGGCCACGCCCAACACGATTTCGGGCTAACCTCTTGGTTCGGGAAGCATGAAGCCGTTGGAGATGTATGTGTAAGCGTCTGACACTCGGCTCTCAAGGAACAAAACGGTAGAGAAATCGCCTTTCCACGACCATCTCCAGGGAAGAAGATGGAGGAAGGTTCCGACGTTAAAAGCGAAGGCACAAGTACTGTGCCATATAACACTGCTTGAGAACGAACTTGTGTCGAAAGCTTCTCCCAACTCAGATCTTGTTTCGGGAAGATAGAAGTCGTTGTCAGTACTTTGTGTGAAAACACAAGGAGAACACCACACGCTGAATGGTGAAGAAACATGTGGCTCGAATGTGACCACCAACACACTAGTAGTCCCCTAGAGAGGAGTGTGTCTGGAAATGGGAGGAAGCGTAAGGAACGCGCTATACACTTAAGTCTAAGAAACAACGCTGTGGCGGTGCGTTCCTTCGACTGCCATCTGCTTTGCTAAGGAACGAAGCGGCTTGAAGCAAAGTGTGAAAGAATCCGGAGGGGAAGGAAGAGAGATCTACCTTACTCGCGGAACAGATTCTTATGGAGGGCATTTCTCAACGAACACCATGTGTCACGACGATGGAAGGGTGTTCAAATGTAGGCGCCTTCGCCGAAGGAAAGGCATACACGAATCTCTGCGAAGCAAGTCTCTGTCAAACGCGACTTGGAGCTTCCAACTGGGTTCCCGCGGAATCCCTAGTCACCAAACCTACGTGTTGAATCCTAAACGAAGGGAGTGCTCTTCAGTCTGAAGAAACACCACTCCCGAGAAACCGTGTGTCTACTAACATCTTCCCTGAAAATGGTAGGCTTTTCCCATGGAAGTGTGAAATCGCAATGTAGGGGCCCCATGCCTGTGCTACAGAAGTCTTTAGTGTCGATAGTCTGTCGCCATTCAAATCCTGTTCCGTGAGAAGTGTTTTCAAGAGTAGGAGTGAGAGCAGATGGAAAAGGACACGGTTTTACGTGTGAGAAGGAAATCCGTCAAGAAAGACATACACGGAAGGATGAGAAGCACTTTAGCATGAAATGGTGCAGGCACCTAGAATGGGCCCTGTGACGGTGCTTGAGAAACCACTTGTGAAGAAGTCTTCCCTCAACTATCATATCGTTTCGGTGAGAGGAAAGTGTTTTCCGTAGTGGGTGTGAAGGCGTAAGGGACATCGGCTCGACGTAGCTCTCCGCTCCGAATTGGCCTACTGTCGTGGCCATGAAGAAAGATGTGCATGGACATGGATAATGTGCGGAAGCGTAAGGAAGATGGCATACGTCTGTTAAACTCTAAGAACAAATCTCGAGGGTTGCCGTCCTTCGACTACCACCTCTTTTCGTAAGGATGGAAGCAGCTTGGGAAACCTAGCGTGAACGACAAAGCGATGGAACGCGCGATCCTCTACAGGGAGGAACCCGTTGGGCGGAGGGTTTCTCTCCATCAAGTCCTGTGTCATGGAGGTGGATGGGTCTTCAAATGCACGTGGACTAGCCTCAGTAGTAGTAGCCTCACACTGAATTCTGAGAAACGAGTCCATGTCCAACAGGCTTTCGTGCTAACATCTGGGTTCTTGAAGAAAGAAGCCTTTGGAGAGATGAGTGTTGCTATATAAGGTAAGGGTCTTACACTCACCTCTCAAAGAACAAAAGGGTAGGGAAATAGTCTTTCCACTGCCACCTGCAGGGAAAAAGATGGAAGAACTTTCCAACGTTACCAGTGAAGGCACAACTCCTGTGCCATATACCACTGTTTGAGAAAGAGTTGTGTCGAAAGCTTCTCTCAACTCAAATCTTGTTTCAGGAAGATAGAAGCGCTTTCAGGACTTCGTGTGAAGGCGTAAGGAAAGTGCCATACGCTGAATTGTGAAGAGACATGTGGGTCGAATGTGACCACCAACTAACAAGTTGTCCCCTAGAGAGGTGTGTGTGTGGAAATCGGAGGAAGTGTAAGGAACGAGCTCTACACTTAATTCTAAAAAGCAATGCTGTGGAGGAGCGGTCCTTCGTCTACCTTCTCCTTTCCGAAGGATCGAGGCGGGCATACGCCAAGTGTGAAAGGAAGCAGAGGAAAGGCCTGATATACCTTCCTCGTGGAACTACTTTGTATGGAGGGCTTCGCTCAATGGACACCATGGGTCACGACGCTAAAAGGGGTTTCCAAATGTATGTGAGTTCGCCAAAGGAAAGCCACAGACTCAACTGCGCGAAACAAGTCTGTGTCAAACCCGACTTCGAGCTTACGACTGGCGTCACGGGGAAAACATAGTCACAACAGGTATGTGTTGAATCCGAAACAGGCGGCGTGCACTTCAGTCTCAGGAAACATCAGTGCAGAGAAACCGTGTTTCTACGAACATCTTCCCCGAAAATGCTTGTCTATTCCAATGTAAGTGCGGCAGCGCAAGGCATGTGCCCCATGCCTGTGCCACAGAAATGGTTAGTGTAGATTGTCTCTCCCAATTCAAATCTTGTTCCGTGAGGAATGTTTTCAAGAGTATGAGAGAGATCAGAGGGGAAAGGTCATGCCTTCAAGTGGGAGAAGGATATCCTGGAAAGCCATACACCTACGTATGAGCGGCATCCTGGCATGAACGTGTGAAGGCATAGAGAATGTGCCGTCACCTGGGACGTTGCTTGACCAACCGCTTGGGAAGAAGTCCTCCCTCAGCTATCCTACAGTTTCAGGAAGATAAAAGTGTTTTCCGTAGTGGGTGTGAAGGCATGAGGGACGTACCCAAGAGTTAGCCGTCCGTCCCGAATGTGTCTCCTGTCGTTCCATGAAGAAGGATGAGTATGGATATGTATGATGTGAGGAAGCATGAGGAGGATTGCCTCCCCATGGTTAACTCTAAGAACAAATCTAGAGGTTTGCCGTCCGTCGACGACCAGCTCTTTCCCTACGGATGGAAGCACCTTGTTACAACGTAGTGCGAAAGGAAAGAGACGGAAAGTACGATACACTACGGTGAGGAACACGTTGTGGGGAGGGTTTCTCTCCACGAAAGTCTTGTGTCATGAAGTTGGAGTGCCATCAAATATACGTGTGCTCGCCTCAGCAGCGCCTTCCACTGGACACAGAGAAACAAGGCCACGTCCAACACGATTTCGTGCTCACCTCTTGGTTCGGGAAGCATGAAGCCTTTGGAGATATAGGTGTAAGTGTCTGACACTAAGCTCTCAAGGAACAAAACGGTAGAGAAATCGCCTTTCCACGACCATCTACAGGGAAGAAGATGGAGGAAAGTCCCGACGTTGAAAGCGAAGGGACAAGTACAGTGCCATATACCACTGCTTGAGAACGAACCTGTGTCGAAAGCTTCTCCCAACTCAGATCTTGTTTCGGGAAGATAGAAGCGTTGTCAGTACTTTGTGTGAAAACACAAGGAGAACACCACACGCTGAATGGTGAAGAAACATGTGGCTCGAATGTGACCACCAACACACTAGTAGTCCCCTAGAGAGGAGTGTGTCTGGAAATGGGAGGAAGCGTAAGGAACGTACTATACACTTAAGTCTAAGAAACAACGCTGTGGCGGTGCGGTCCTTCGTCTACCTTCTCCTTTCCGAAGGATCGAAGCGGCCTTGCGCCAAGTGTGAAAGGAAGCGGAGGAAAAGCCTGATATACCTTCCTCGTGGAACAACATTTATGGAGGGCTTCTCCCAATGGGCAACATGGGTCACGACGCCTGAAGGGTTTTCCAAATGTATGTGAGTTCGCCAGAGGAAAGCCACAGACTCAGCTGCGCGAAACAAGTCTGAGTCAAACCCGACTTCGAGCTTACGACTGGCGTCACGGGGAAATCAGAGTCACAACAGGTATTTGTTGAATCCGAAACAGGCGGCGTGCACTTCAGTCTGAGGAAACAGAGAAACCGTGTTTCTTCTAACATCTTCCCTGAAAATGCTTGTCTATTCCAGTGGAAGTGTGGCAGCGCAAGGCATGTGCCCCAGGCCTGTGCCACAGAAATAGTTAGTGTAGATTGTCTCTCCCGATTCAAATCTTGTTCCGTGAAGAATGTTTCCAAGAGTATGAAAGAGAGCAGACGGGAAATGTCATGCCTTCAAGTGGGAGAAGGAAATCCTGGAAAGCCATACACCGACGTATGCGCGGCATTCTGGTAGGAACGTGTCAAGGCATAAAGAATGTGCCGTGCCCTGTGACGGTGCTTGACCAACCGCTTGTGAGGAAGTCTTCCCTCAGCTATCATATTGTTTCAGGAAGATAAAAGTGTTTTCCCTAGTGGGTGTGAAGGCATGAGGGACGTACCCTAGAGTTAGCCGTCCGTTCCGAATGTGTCTACTGTCGTTCCACGAAGAAGGATGAGTATGGAAATGTATGATGTGAGGAAGCATAAGGAGGATGGCCTACGGGTGTTTAACTCTAAGAACAAATCTAGAGGGTTGCCGTCCGTCGACGACCAGCTCTTTCCCTACGGGTGGAAGCACCTTGTTACAACTTAGTGCGAACGAAAAGAGACGGAAAGCGCGATACACTACGGCGAGGAACACGTTGTGCGGGGGGTTCCTCTCCACGAAAGTCTTGTGTCATGACGTTGGAAGGGCCTTCAAATGTACGTGAGCTCGCCTCAGCAGCGCCTTCCACTGAACTCAGAGAAACAAGGCCACGCCCAACACGATTTCGGGCTAACCTCTTGGTTCGGGAAGCATGAAGCCGTTGGAGATGTATGTGTAAGCGTCTGACACTCGGCTCTCAAGGAACAAAACGGTAGAGAAATCGCCTTTCCACGACCATCTCCAGGGAAGAAGATGGAGGAAGGTTCCGACGTTAAAAGCGAAGGCACAAGTACTGTGCCATATAACACTGCTTGAGAACGAACTTGTGTCGAAAGCTTCTCCCAACTCAGATCTTGTTTCGGGAAGATAGAAGCGTTGTCAGTACTTTGTGTGAAAACACAAGGAAAATTCCACACGCTGAATGGTGAAGAAACATGTGGCTCGAATGTGACCACCAACACACTAGTAGTCCCCTAGAGAGGTGTGTGTCTGGAAATGGGAGGAAGCGTAAGGAACGCGCTATACACTTAAGTCTAAGAAACAACGCTGTGGCGGTGCGTTCCTTCGACTGCCATCTGCTTTGCTAAGGAACGAAGCGGCTTGAAGCAAAGTGTGAAAGAATCCGGAGGGGAAGGAAGAGAGATCTACCTTACTCGCGGAACAGATTCTTATGGAGGGCATTTCTCAACGAACACCATGTGTCACGACGATGGAAGGGTGTTCAAATGTAGGCGCCTTCGCCGAAGGAAAGGCATACACGAATCTCTGCGAAGCAAGTCTCTGTCAAACGCGACTTCGAGCTTCCAACTGGGTTCCCGCGGAATCCCTAGTCACCAAATGTACGTGTTGAATCCTAAACGAAGGGAGTGCTCTTCAGTCTGAAGAAACACCACTCCTGAGAAACCGTGTGTCTACTAACATCTTCCCTGAAAATGGTAGGCTTTTCCCATGGAAGTGTGAAATCGCAATGTATGGGCCCCATGCCTGTGCTACAGAAGTCCTTAGTGTCGATAGTCTGTCGCCATTCAAATCCTGTTCCGTGAGAATTGTTTTCAAGAGTAGGAGTGAGAGCAGATGGAAAAGGACACGGTTTTACGTGTGAGAAGGAAATCCGTCAAGAAAGACATACACGGAAGGATGAGAAGCACTTTAGCATGAAATGGTGCAGGCACCTAGAATGGGCCCTGTGACGGTGCTTGAGAAACCACTTGTGAAGAAGTCTTCCCTCAACTATCATATCGTTTCGGTGAGAGGAAAGTGTTTTCCGTAGTGGGTGTGAAGGCGTAAGGGACATCGGCTCGACGTAGCTCTCCGCTCCGAATTGGCCTACTGTCTTGGCCATGAAGAAAGATGTGCATGGACATGGATAATGTGCGGAAGCGTAAGGAAGATGGCATACGTCTGTTAAACTCTAAGAACAAATCTCGAGGGTTGCCGTCCTTCGACTACCACCTCTTTTCGTAAGGATGGAAGCAGCTTGGGAAACCTAGCGTGAACGACAAAGCGATGGAACGCGCGATCCTCTACAGGGAGGAACCCGTTGGGCGGAGGGTTTCTCTCCATCAAGTCCTGTGTCATGGAGGTGGATGGGTCTTCAAATGCACGTGGACTAGCCTCAGTAGTAGTAGCCTCACACTGAATTCTGAGAAACGAGTCCATGTCCAACAGGCTTTCGTGCTAACATCTGGGTTCTTGAAGAAAGAAGCCTTTGGAGAGATGAGTGTTGCTATATAAGGTAAGGGTCTTACACTCACCTCTCAAAGAACAAAAGGGTAGGGAAATAGTCTTTCCACTGCCACCTGCAGGGAAAAAGATGGAAGAACTTTCCAACGTTACCAGTGAAGGCACAACTCCTGTGCCATATACCACTGTTTGAGAAAGAGTTGTGTCGAAAGCTTCTCTCAACTCAAATCTTGTTTCAGGAAGATAGAAGCGCTTTCAGGACTTCGTGTGAAGGCGTAAGGAAAGTGCCATACGCTGAATTGTGAAGAGACATGTGGGTCGAATGTGACCACCAACTAACAAGTTGTCCCCTAGAGAGGTGTGTGTGTGGAAATCGGAGGAAGTGTAAGGAACGAGCTCTACACTTAATTCTAAAAAGCAATGCTGTGGAGGAGCGGTCCTTCGTCTACCTTCTCCTTTCCGAAGGATCGAGGCGGGCATACGCCAAGTGTGAAAGGAAGCAGAGGAAAGGCCTGATATACCTTCCTCGTGGAACTACTTTGTATGGAGGGCTTCGCTCAATGGACACCATGGGTCACGACGCTAAAAGGGGTTTCCAAATGTATGTGAGTTCGCCAAAGGAAAGCCACAGACTCAACTGCGCGAAACAAGTCTGTGTCAAACCCGACTTCGAGCTTACGACTGGCGTCACGGGGAAAACATAGTCACAACAGGTATGTGTTGAATCCGAAACAGGCGGCGTGCACTTCAGTCTCAGGAAACATCAGTGCAGAGAAACCGTGTTTCTACGAACATCTTCCCCGAAAATGCTTGTCTATTCCAATGTAAGTGCGGCAGCGCAAGGCATGTGCCCCATGCCTGTGCCACAGAAATGGTTAGTGTAGATTGTCTCTCCCAATTCAAATCTTGTTCCGTGAGGAATGTTTTCAAGAGTATGAGAGAGATCAGAGGGGAAAGGTCATGCCTTCAAGTGGGAGAAGGATATCCTGGAAAGCCATACACCTACGTATGAGCGGCATCCTGGCATGAACGTGTGAAGGCATAGAGAATGTGCCGTCACCTGGGACGTTGCTTGACCAACCGCTTGGGAAGAAGTCCTCCCTCAGCTATCCTACAGTTTCAGGAAGATAAAAGTGTTTTCCGTAGTGGGTGTGAAGGCATGAGGGACGTACCCAAGAGTTAGCCGTCCGTCCCGAATGTGTCTCCTGTCGTTCCATGAAGAAGGATGAGTATGGATATGTATGATGTGAGGAAGCATGAGGAGGATTGCCTCCCCATGGTTAACTCTAAGAACAAATCTAGAGGTTTGCCGTCCGTCGACGACCCGCTCTTTCCCTACGGATGGAAGCACCTTGTTACAACGTAGTGCGAAAGGAAAGAGACGGAAAGTACGATACACTACGGTGAGGAACACGTTGTGGGGAGGGTTTCTCTCCACGAAAGTCTTGTGTCATGAAGTTGGAGTGCCATCAAATATACGTGTGCTCGCCTCAGCAGCGCCTTCCACTGGACACAGAGAAACAAGGCCACGTCCAACACGATTTCGTGCTCACCTCTTGGTTCGGGAAGCATGAAGCCTTTGGAGACATAGGTGTAGGTGTCTGACACTAAGCTCTCAAGGAACAAAACGGTAGAGAAATCGCCTTTCCACGACCATCTCCAGGGAAGAAGATGGAGGAAAGTCCCGACGTTAAAAGCGAAGGGACAAGTACAGTGCCATATACCACTGCTTGAGAACGAACTTGTGTCGAAAGCTTCTCCCAACTCAGATCTTGTTTCGGGAAGATAGAAGCGTTGTCAGTACTTTGTGTGAAAACACAAGGAGAACACCACACGCTGAATGGTGAAGAAACATGTGGCTCGAATGTGACCACCAACACACTAGTAGTCCCCTAGAGAGGAGTGTGTCTGGAAATGGGAGGAAGCGTAAGGAACGTACTATACACTTAAGTCTAAGAAACAACGCTGTGGCGGTGCGGTCCTTCGTCTACCTTCTCCTTTCCGAAGGATCGAAGCGGCCTTGCGCCAAGTGTGAAAGGAAGCGGAGGAAAAGCCTGATATACCTTCCTCGTGGAACAACATTTATGGAGGGCTTCTCCCAATGGGCAACATGGGTCACGACGCCTGAAGGGTTTTCCAAATGTATGTGAGTTCGCCAGAGGAAAGCCACAGACTCAGCTGCGCGAAACAAGTCTGAGTCAAACCCGACTTCGAGCTTACGACTGGCGTCACGGGGAAATCAGAGTCACAACAGGTATTTGTTGAATCCGAAACAGGCGGCGTGCACTTCAGTCTGAGGAAACAGAGAAACCGTGTTTCTTCTAACATCTTCCCTGAAAATGCGTGTCTATTCCAGTGGAAGTGTGGCAGCGCAAGGCATGTGCCCCAGGCCTGTGCCACAGAAATAGTTAGTGTAGATTGTCTCTCCCGATTCAAATCTTGTTCCGTGAAGAATGTTTCCAAGAGTATGAAAGAGAGCAGACGGGAAATGTCATGCCTTCAAGTGGGAGAAGGAAATCCTGGAAAGCCATACACCGACGTATGCGCGGCATTCTGGTAGGAACGTGTGAAGGCATAAAGAATGTGCCGTGCCCTGTGACGGTGCTTGACCAACCGCTTGTGAGGAAGTCTTCCCTCAGCTATCATATTGTTTCAGGAAGATAAAAGTGTTTTCCCTAGTGGGTGTGAAGGCATGAGGGACGTACCCTAGAGTTAGCCGTCCGTTCCGAATGTGTCTACTGTCGTTCCACGAAGAAGGATGAGTATGGAAATGTATGATGTGAGGAAGCATAAGGAGGATGGCCTACGGGTGTTTAACTCTAAGAACAAATCTAGAGGGTTGCCGTCCGTCGACGACCAGCTCTTTCCCTACGGGTGGAAGCACCTTGTTACAACTTAGTGCGAACGAAAAGAGACGGAAAGCGCGATACACTACGGCGAGGAACACGTTGTGCGGGGGGTTCCTCTCCACGAAAGTCTTGTGTCATGACGTTGGAAGGGCCTTCAAATGTACCTGAGCTCGCCTCAGCAGCGCCTTCCACCGAACTCAGAGAAACAAGGCCACGCCCAACACGATTTCGGGCTAACCTCTTGATTCGGGAAGCATGAAGCCGTTGGAGATGTATGTGTAAGCGTCTGACACTCGGCTCTCAAGGAACAAAACGGTAGAGAAATCGCCTTTCCACGACCATCTCCAGGGAAGAAGATGGAGGAAGGTTCCGACGTTAAAAGCGAAGGCACAAGTACTGTGCCATATAACACTGCTTGAGAACGAACTTGTGTCGAAAGCTTCTCCCAACTCAGATCTTGTTTCGGGAAGATAGAAGCGTTGTCAGTAGTTTGTGTGAAAACACAAGGAGAACACCACACGCTGAATGGTGAAGAAACATGTGGCTCGAATGTGACCACCAACACACTAGTAGTCCCCTAGAGAGGAGTGTGTCTGGAAATGGGAGGAAGCGTAAGGAACGCGCTATACACTTAAGTCTAAGAAACAACGCTGTGGCGGTGCGTTCCTTCGACTGCCATCTGCTTTGCTAAGGAACGAAGCGGCTTGAAGCAAAGTGTGAAAGAATCCGGAGGGGAAGGAAGAGAGATCTACCTTACTCGCGGAAAAAATTCTTATGGAGGGCATTTCTCAACGAACACCATGTGTCACGACGATGGAAGGGTGTTCAAATGTAGGCGCCTTCGCCGAAGGAAAGGCATACACGAATCTCTGCGAAGCAAGTCTCTGTCAAACGCGACTTCGAGCTTCCAACTGGGTTCCCGCGGAATCCCTAGTCACCAAACGTACGTGTTGAATCCTAAACGAAGGGAGTGCTCTTCAGTCTGAAGAAACACCACTCCCGAGAAACCGTGTGTCTACTAACATCTTCCCTGAAAATGGTAGGCTTTTCCCATGGAAGTGTGAAATCGCAATGTATGGGCCCCATGCCTGTGCTACAGAAGTCCTTAGTGTCGATAGTCTGTCGCCATTCAAATCCTGTTCCGTGAGAAGTGTTTTCAAGAGTAGGAGTGAGAGCAGATGGAAAAGGACACGGTTTTACGTGTGAGAAGGAAATCCGTCAAGAAAGACATACACGGAAGGATGAGAAGCACTTTAGCATGAAATGGTGCAGGCACCTAGAATGGGCCCTGTGACGGTGCTTGAGAAACCACTTGTGAAGAAGTCTTCCCTCAACTATCATATCGTTTCGGTGAGAGGAAAGTGTTTTCCGTAGTGGGTGTGAAGGCGTAAGGGACATCGGCTCGACGTAGCTCTCCGCTCCGAATTGGCCTACTGTCGTGGCCATGAAGAAAGATGTGCATGGACATGGATAATGTGCGGAAGCGTAAGGAAGATGGCATACGTCTGTTAAACTCTAAGAACAAATCTCGAGGGTTGCCGTCCTTCGACTACCACCTCTTTTCGTAAGGATGGAAGCAGCTTGGGAAACCTAGCGTGAACGACAAAGCGATGGAACGCGCGATCCTCTACAGGGAGGAACCCGTTGGGCGGAGGGTTTCTCTCCATCAAGTCCTGTGTCATGGAGGTGGATGGGTCTTCAAATGCACGTGGACTAGCCTCAGTAGTAGTAGCCTCACACTGAATTCTGAGAAACGAGTCCATGTCCAACAGGTTTTCGTGCTAACATCTGGGTTCTTGAAGAAAGAAGCCTTTGGAGAGATGAGTGTTGCTATATAAGGTAAGGGTCTTACACTCACCTCTCAAAGAACAAAACGGTAGGGAAATAGTCTTTCCACTGCCACCTGCAGGGAAAAAGATGGAAGAACTTTCCAACGTTACCAGTGAAGGCACAACTCCTGTGCCATATACCACTGTTTGAGAAAGAGTTGTGTCGAAAGCTTCTCTCAACTCAAATCTTGTTTCAGGAAGATAGAAGCGCTTTCAGGACTTCGTGTGAACGCGTAAGGAAAGTGCCATACGCTGAATTGTGAAGAGACATGTGGGTCGAATGTGACCACCAACTAACAAGTTGTCCCCTAGAGAGGTGTGTGTGTGGAAATCGGAGGAAGTGTAAGGAACGAGCTCTACACTTAATTCTAAAAAGCAATGCTGTGGAGGAGCGGTCCTTCGTCTACCTTCTCCTTTCCGAAGGATCGAGGCGGGCATACGCCAAGTGTGAAAGGAAGCAGAGGAAAGGCCTGATATACCTTCCTCGTGGAACTACTTTGTATGGAGGGCTTCGCTCAATGGACACCATGGGTCACGACGCTAAAAGGGGTTTCCAAATGTATGTGAGTTCGCCAAAGGAAAGCCACAGACTCAACTGCGCGAAACAAGTCTGTGTCAAACCCGACTTCGAGCTTACGACTGGCGTCACGGGGAAAACATAGTCACAACAGGTATGTGTTGAATCCGAAACAGGCGGCGTGCACTTCAGTCTCAGGAAACATCAGTGCAGAGAAACCGTGTTTCTACGAACATCTTCCCCGAAAATGCTTGTCTATTCCAATGTAAGTGCGGCAGCGCAAGGCATGTGCCCCATGCCTGTGCCACAGAAATGGTTAGTGTAGATTGTCTCTCCCAATTCAAATCTTGTTCCGTGAGGAATGTTTTCAAGAGTATGAGAGAGATCAGAGGGGAAAGGTCATGCCTTCAAGTGGGAGAAGGATATCCTGGAAAGCCATACACCTACGTATGAGCGGCATCCTGGCATGAACGTGTGAAGGCATAGAGAATGTGCCGTCACCTGGGACGTTGCTTGACCAACCGCTTGGGAAGAAGTCCTCCCTCAGCTATCCTACAGTTTCAGGAAGATAAAAGTGTTTTCCGTAGTGGGTGTGAAGGCATGAGGGACGTACCCAAGAGTTAGCCGTCCGTCCCGAATGTGTCTCCTGTCGTTCCATGAAGAAGGATGAGTATGGATATGTATGATGTGAGGAAGCATGAGGAGGATTGCCTCCCCATGGTTAACTCTAAGAACAAATCTAGAGGTTTGCCGTCCGTCGACGACCAGCTCTTTCCCTACGGATGGAAGCACCTTGTTACAACGTAGTGCGAAAGGAAAGAGACGGAAAGTACGATACACTACGGTGAGGAACACGTTGTGGGGAGGGTTTCTCTCCACGAAAGTCTTGTGTCATGAAGTTGGAGTGCCATCAAATATACGTGTGCTCGCCTCAGCAGCGCCTTCCACTGGACACAGAGAAACAAGGCCACGTCCAACACGATTTCGTGCTCACCTCTTGGTTCGGGAAGCATGAAGCCTTTGGAGACATAGGTGTAGGTGTCTGACACTAAGCTCTCAAGGAACAAAACGGTAGAGAAATCGCCTTTCCACGACCATCTACAGGGAAGAAGATGGAGGAAAGTCCCGACGTTAAAAGCGAAGGGACAAGTACAGTGCCATATACCACTGCTTGAGAACGAACTTGTGTCGAAAGCTTCTCCCAACTCAGATCTTGTTTCGGGAAGATAGAAGCGTTGTCAGTACTTTGTGTGAAAACACAAGGAGAACACCACACGCTGAATGGTGAAGAAACATGTGGCTCGAATGTGACCACCAACACACTAGTAGTCCCCTAGAGAGGAGTGTGTCTGGAAATGGGAGGAAGCGTAAGGAACGTACTATACACTTAAGTCTAAGAAACAACGCTGTGGCGGTGCGGTCCTTCGTCTACCTTCTCCTTTCCGAAGGATCGAAGCGGCCTTGCGCCAAGTGTGAAAGGAAGCGGAGGAAAAGCCTGATATACCTTCCTCGTGGAACAACATTTATGGAGGGCTTCTCCCAATGGGCAACATGGGTCACGACGCCTGAAGGGTTTTCCAAATGTATGTGAGTTCGCCAGAGGAAAGCCACAGACTCAGCTGCGCGAAACAAGTCTGAGTCAAACCCGACTTCGAGCTTACGACTGGCGTCACGGGGAAATCAGAGTCACAACAGGTATTTGTTGAATCCGAAGCAGGCGGCGTGCACTTCAGTCTGAGGAAACAGAGAAACCGTGTTTCTTCTAACATCTTCCCTGAAAATGCTTGTCTATTCCAGTGGAAGTGTGGCAGCGCAAGGCATGTGCCCCAGGCCTGTGCCACAGAAATAGTTAGTGTAGATTGTCTCTCCCGATTCAAATCTTGTTCCGTGAAGAATGTTTCCAAGAGTATGAAAGAGAGCAGACGGGAAATGTCATGCCTTCAAGTGGGAGAAGGAAATCCTGGAAAGCCATACACCGACGTATGCGCGGCTTTCTGGTAGGAACGTGTGAAGGCATAAAGAATGTGCCGTGCCCTGTGACGGTGCTTGACCAACCGCTTGTGAGGAAGTCTTCCCTCAGCTATCATATTGTTTCAGGAAGATAAAAGTGTTTTCCCTAGTGGGTGTGAAGGCATGAGGGACGTACCCTAGAGTTAGCCGTCCGTTCCGAATGTGTCTACTGTCGTTCCACGAAGAAGGATGAGTATGGAAATGTATGATGTGAGGAAGCATAAGGAGGATGGCCTACGGGTGTTTAACTCTAAGAACAAATCTAGAGGGTTGCCGTCCGTCGACGACCAGCTCTTTCCCTACGGGTGGAAGCACCTTGTTACAACTTAGTGCGAACGAAAAGAGACGGAAAGCGCGATACACTACGGCGAGGAACACGTTGTGCGGGGGGTTCCTCTCCACGAAAGTCTTGTGTCATGACGTTGGAAGGGCCTTCAAATGTACGTGAGCTCGCCTCAGCAGCGCCTTCCACTGAACTCAGAGAAACAAGGCCACGCCCAACACGATTTCGGGCTAACCTCTTGGTTCGGGAAGCATGAAGCCGTTGGAGATGTATGTGTAAGCGTCTGACACTCGGCTCTCAAGGAACAAAACGGTAGAGAAATCGCCTTTCCACGACCATCTCCAGGGAAGAAGATGGAGGAAGGTTCCGACGTTAAAAGCGAAGGCACAAGTACTGTGCCATATAACACTGCTTGAGAACGAACTTGTGTCGAAAGCTTCTCCCAACTCAGATCTTGTTTCGGGAAGATAGAAGCGTTGTCAGTACTTTGTGTGAAAACACAAGGAGAACACCACACGCTGAATGGTGAAGAAACATGTGGCTCGAATGTGACCACCAACACACTAGTAGTCCCCTAGAGAGGAGTGTGTCTGGAAATGGGAGGAAGCGTAAGGAACGCGCTATACACTTAAGTCTAAGAAACAACGCTGTGGCGGTGCGTTCCTTCGACTGCCATCTGCTTTGCTAAGGAACGAAGCGGCTTGAAGCAAAGTGTGAAAGAATCCGGAGGGGAAGGAAGAGAGATCTACCTTACTCGCGGAACAAATTCTTATGGAGGGCATTTCTCAACGAACACCATGTGTCACGACGATGGAAGGGTGTTCAAATGTAGGCGCCTTCGCCGAAGGAAAGGCATACACGAATCTCTGCGAAGCAAGTCTCTCTCAAACGCGACTTCGAGCTTCCAACTGGGTTCCCGCGGAATCCCTAGTCACCAAACGTACGTGTTGAATCCTAAACGAAGGGAGTGCTCTTCAGTCTGAAGAAACACCACTCCCGAGAAACCGTGTGTCTACTAACATCTTCCCTGAAAATGGTAGGCTTTTCCCATGGAAGTGTGAAATCGCAATGTATGGGCCCCATGCCTGTGCTACAGAAGTCCTTAGTGTCGATAGTCTGTCGCCATTCAAATCCTGTTCCGTGAGAAGTGTTTTCAAGAGTAGGAGTGAGAGCAGATGGAAAAGGACACGGTTTTACGTGTGAGAAGGAAATCCGTCAAGAAAGACATACACGGAAGGATGAGAAGCACTTTAGCATGAAATGGTGCAGGCACCTAGAATGGGCCCTGTGACGGTGCTTGAGAAACCACTTGTGAAGAAGTCTTCCCTCAACTATCATATCGTTTCGGTGAGAGGAAAGTGTTTTCCGTAGTGGGTGTGAAGGCGTAAGGGACATCGGCTCGACGTAGCTCTCCGCTCCGAATTGGCCTACTGTCGTGGCCATGAAGAAAGATGTGCATGGACATGGATAATGTGCGGAAGCGTAAGGAAGATGGCATACGTCTGTTAAACTCTAAGAACAAATCTCGAGGGTTGCCGTCCTTCGACTACCACCTCTTTTCGTAAGGATGGAAGCAGCTTGGGAAACCTAGCGTGAACGACAAAGCGATGGAACGCGCGATCCTCTACAGGGAGGAACCCGTTGGGCGGAGGGTTTCTCTCCATCAAGTCCTGTGTCATGGAGGTGGATGGGTCTTCAAATGCACGTGGACTAGCCTCAGTAGTAGTAGCCTCACACTGAATTCTGAGAAACGAGTCCATGTCCAACAGGCTTTCGTGCTAACATCTGGGTTCTTGAAGAAAGAAGCCTTTGGAGAGATGAGTGTTGCTATATAAGGTAAGGGTCTTACACTCACCTCTCAAAGAACAAAACGGTAGGGAAATAGTCTTTACACTGCCACCTGCAGGGAAAAAGATGGAAGAACTTTCCAACGTTACCAGTGAAGGCACAACTCCTGTGCCATATACCACTGTTTGAGAAAGAGTTGTGTCGAAAGCTTCTCTCAACTCAAATCTTGTTTCAGGAAGATAGAAGCGCTTTCAGGACTTCGTGTGAAGGCGTAAGGAAAGTGCCATACGCTGAATTGTGAAGAGACATGTGGGTCGAATGTGACCACCAACTAACAAGTTGTCCCCTAGAGAGGTGTGTGTGTGGAAATCGGAGGAAGTGTAAGGAACGAGCTCTACACTTAATTCTAAAAAGCAATGCTGTGGAGGAGCGGTCCTTCGTCTACCTTCTCCTTTCCGAAGGATCGAGGCGGGCATACGCCAAGTGTGAAAGGAAGCAGAGGAAAGGCCTGATATACCTTCCTCGTGGAACTACTTTGTATGGAGGGCTTCGCTCAATGGACACCATGGGTCACGACGCTAAAAGGGGTTTCCAAATGTATGTGAGTTCGCCAAAGGAAAGCCACAGACTCAACTGCGCGAAACAAGTCTGTGTCAAACCCGACTTCGAGCTTACGACTGGCGTCACGGGGAAAACATAGTCACAACAGGTATGTGTTGAATCCGAAACAGGCGGCGTGCACTTCAGTCTCAGGAAACATCAGTGCAGAGAAACCGTGTTTCTACGAACATCTTCCCCGAAAATGCTTGTCTATTCCAATGTAAGTGCGGCAGCGCAAGGCATGTGCCCCATGCCTGTGCCACAGAAGTGGTTAGTGTAGATTGTCTCTCCCAATTCAAATCTTGTTCCGTGAGGAATGTTTTCAAGAGTATGAGAGAGATCAGAGGGGAAAGGTCATGCCTTCAAGTGGGAGAAGGATATCCTGGAAAGCCATACACCTACGTATGAGCGGCATCCTGGCATGAACGTGTGAAGGCATAGAGAATGTGCCGTCACCTGGGACGTTGCTTGACCAACCGCTTGGGAAGAAGTCCTCCCTCAGCTATCCTACAGTTTCAGGAAGATAAAAGTGTTTTCCGTAGTGGGTGTGAAGGCATGAGGGACGTACCCAAGAGTTAGCCGTCCGTCCCGAATGTGTCTCCTGTCGTTCCATGAAGAAGGATGAGTATGGATATGTATGATGTGAGGAAGCATGAGGAGGATTGCCTCCCCATGGTTAACTCTAAGAACAAATCTAGAGGTTTGCCGTCCGTCGACGACCAGCTCTTTCCCTACGGATGGAAGCACCTTGTTACAACGTAGTGCGAAAGGAAAGAGACGGAAAGTACGATACACTACGGTGAGGAACACGTTGTGGGGAGGGTTTCTCTCCACGAAAGTCTTGTGTCATGAAGTTGGAGTGCCATCAAATATACGTGTGCTCGCCTCAGCAGCGCCTTCCACTGGACACAGAGAAACAAGGCCACGTCCAACACGATTTCGTGCTCACCTCTTGGTTCGGGAAGCATGAAGCCTTTGGAGACATAGGTGTAGGTGTCTGACACTAAGCTCTCAAGGAACAAAACGGTAGAGAAATCGCCTTTCCACGACCATCTACAGGGAAGAAGATGGAGGAAAGTCCCGACGTTGAAAGCGAAGGGACAAGTACAGTGCCATATACCACTGCTTGAGAACGAACTTGTGTCGAAAGCTTCTCCCAACTCAGATCTTGTTTCGGGAAGATAGAAGCGTTGTCAGTACTTTGTGTGAAAACACAAGGAGAACACCACACGCTGAATGGTGAAGAAACATGTGGCTCGAATGTGACCACCAACACACTAGTAGTCCCCTAGAGAGGAGTGTGTCTGGAAATGGGAGGAAGCGTAAGGAACGTACTATACACTTAAGTCTAAGAAACAACGCTGTGGCGGTGCGGTCCTTCGTCTACCTTCTCCTTTCCGAAGGATCGAAGCGGCCTTGCGCCAAGTGTGAAAGGAAGCGGAGGAAAAGCCTGATATACCTTCCTCGTGGAACAACATTTATGGAGGGCTTCTCCCAATGGGCAACATGGGTCACGACGCCTGAAGGGTTTTCCAAATGTATGTGAGTTCGCCAGAGGAAAGCCACAGACTCAGCTGCGCGAAACAAGTCTGAGTCAAACCCGACTTCGAGCTTACGACTGGCGTCACGGGGAAATCAGAGTCACAACAGGTATTTGTTGAATCCGAAACAGGCGGCGTGCACTTCAGTCTGAGGAAACAGAGAAACCGTGTTTCTTCTAACATCTTCCCTGAAAATGCGTGTCTATTCCAGTGGAAGTGTGGCAGCGCAAGGCATGTGCCCCAGGCCTGTGCCACAGAAATAGTTAGTGTAGATTGTCTCTCCCGATTCAAATCTTGTTCCGTGAAGAATGTTTCCAAGAGTATGAAAGAGAGCAGACGGGAAATGTCATGCCTTCAAGTGGGAGAAGGAAATCCTGGAAAGCCATACACCGACGTATGCGCGGCTTTCTGGTAGGAACGTGTCAAGGCATAAAGAATGTGCCGTGCCCTGTGACGGTGCTTGACCAACCGCTTGTGAGGAAGTCTTCCCTCAGCTATCATATTGTTTCAGGAAGATAAAAGTGTTTTCCCTAGTGGGTGTGAAGGCATGAGGGACGTACCCTAGAGTTAGCCGTCCGTTCCGAATGTGTCTACTGTCGTTCCACGAAGAAGGATGAGTATGGAAATGTATGATGTGAGGAAGCATAAGGAGGATGGCCTACGGGTGTTTAACTCTAAGAACAAATCTAGAGGGTTGCCGTCCGTCGACGACCAGCTCTTTCCCTACGGGTGGAAGCACCTTGTTACAACTTAGTGCGAACGAAAAGAGACGGAAAGCGCGATACACTACGGCGAGGAACACGTTGTGCGGGGGGTTCCTCTCCACGAAAGTCTTGTGTCATGACGTTGGAAGGGCCTTCAAATGTACGTGAGCTCGCCTCAGCAGCGCCTTCCACTGAACTCAGAGAAACAAGGCCACGCCCAACACGATTTCGGGCTAACCTCTTGGTTCGGGAAGCATGAAGCCGTTGGAGATGTATGTGTAAGCGTCTGACACTCGGCTCTCAAGGAACAAAACGGTAGAGAAATCGCCTTTCCACGACCATCTCCAGGGAAGAAGATGGAGGAAGGTTCCGACGTTAAAAGCGAAGGCACAAGTACTGTGCCATATAACACTGCTTGAGAACGAACTTGTGTCGAAAGCTTCTCCCAACTCAGATCTTGTTTCGGGAAGATAGAAGCGTTGTCAGTACTTTGTGTGAAAACACAAGGAAAATTCCACACGCTGAATGGTCAAGAAACATGTGGCTCGAATGTGACCACCAACACACTAGTAGTCCCCTAGAGAGGTGTGTGTCTGGAAATGGGAGGAAGCGTAAGGAACGCGCTATACACTTAAGTCTAAGAAACAACGCTGTGGCGGTGCGTTCCTTCGACTGCCATCTGCTTTGCTAAGGAACGAAGCGGCTTGAAGCAAAGTGTGAAAGAATCCGGAGGGGAAGGAAGAGAGATCTACCTTACTCGCGGAACAGATTCTTATGGAGGGCATTTCTCAACGAACACCATGTGTCACGACGATGGAAGGGTGTTCAAATGTAGGCGCCTTCGCCGAAGGAAAGGCATACACGAATCTCTGCGAAGCAAGTCTCTGTCAAACGCGACTTCGAGCTTCCAACTGGGTTCCCGCGGAATCCCTAGTCACCAAACGTACGTGTTGAATCCTAAACGAAGGGAGTGCTCTTCAGTCTGAAGAAACACCACTCCCGAGAAACCGTGTGTCTACTAACATCTTCCCTGAAAATGGTAGGCTTTTCCCATGGAAGTGTGAAATCGCAATGTAGGGGCCCCATGCCTGTGCTACAGAAGTCCTTAGTGTCGATAGTCTGTCGCCATTCAAATCCTGTTCCGTGAGAAGTGTTTTCAAGAGTAGGAGTGAGAGCAGATGGAAAAGGACACGGTTTTACGTGTGAGAAGGAAATCCGTCAAGAAAGACATACACGGAAGGATGAGAAGCACTTTAGCATGAAATGGTGCAGGCACCTAGAATGGGCCCTGTGACGGTGCTTGAGAAACCACTTGTGAAGAAGTCTTCCCTCAACTATCATATCGTTTCGGTGAGAGGAAAGTGTTTTCCGTAGTGGGTGTGAAGGCGTAAGGGACATCGGCTCGACGTAGCTCTCCGCTCCGAATTGGCCTACTGTCGTGGCCATGAAGAAAGATGTGCATGGACATGGATAATGTGCGGAAGCGTAAGGAAGATGGCATACGTCTGTTAAACTCTAAGAACAAATCTCGAGGGTTGCCGTCCTTCGACTACCACCTCTTTTCGTAAGGATGGAAGCAGCTTGGGAAACCTAGCGTGAACGACAAAGCGATGGAACGCGCGATCCTCTACAGGGAGGAACCCGTTGGGCGGAGGGTTTCTCTCCATCAAGTCCTGTGTCATGGAGGTGGATGGGTCTTCAAATGCACGTGGACTAGCCTCAGTAGTAGTAGCCTCACACTGAATTCTGAGAAACGAGTCCATGTCCAACAGGCTTTCGTGCTAACATCTGGGTTCTTGAAGAAAGAAGCCTTTGGAGAGATGAGTGTTGCTATATAAGGTAAGGGTCTTACACTCACCTCTCAAAGAACAAAACGGTAGGGAAATAGTCTTTCCACTGCCACCTGCAGGGGAAAAGATGGAAGAACTTTCCAACGTTACCAGTGAAGGCACAACTCCTGTGCCATATACCACTGTTTGAGAAAGAGTTGTGTCGAAAGCTTCTCTCAACTCAAATCTTGTTTCAGGAAGATAGAAGCGCTTTCAGGACTTCGTGTGAACGCGTAAGGAAAGTGCCATACGCTGAATTGTGAAGAGACATGTGGGTCGAATGTGACCACCAACTAACAAGTTGTCCCCTAGAGAGGTGTGTGTGTGGAAATCGGAGGAAGTGTAAGGAACGAGCTCTACACTTAATTCTAAAAAGCAATGCTGTGGAGGAGCGGTCCTTCGTCTACCTTCTCCTTTCCGAAGGATCGAGGCGGGCATACGCCAAGTGTGAAAGGAAGCAGAGGAAAGGCCTGATATACCTTCCTCGTGGAACAACTTTGTATGGAGGGCTTCGCTCAATGGACACCATGGGTCACGACGCTAAAAGGGGTTTCCAAATGTATGTGAGTTCGCCAAAGGAAAGCCACAGACTCAACTGCGCGAAACAAGTCTGTGTCAAACCCGACTTCGAGCTTACGACTGGCGTCACGGGGAAAACATAGTCACAACAGGTATGTGTTGAATCCGAAACAGGCGGCGTGCACTTCAGTCTCAGGAAACATCAGTGCAGAGAAACCGTGTTTCTACGAACATCTTCCCCGAAAATGCTTGTCTATTCCAATGTAAGTGCGGCAGCGCAAGGCATGTGCCCCATGCCTGTGCCACAGAAATGGTTAGTGTAGATTGTCTCTCCCAATTCAAATCTTGTTCCGTGAGGAATGTTTTCAAGAGTATGAGAGAGATCAGAGGGGAAAGGTCATGCCTTCAAGTGGGAGAAGGATATCCTGGAAAGCCATACACCTACGTATGAGCGGCATCCTGGCATGAACGTGTGAAGGCATAGAGAATGTGCCGTCACCTGGGACGTTGCTTGACCAACCGCTTGGGAAGAAGTCCTCCCTCAGCTATCCTACAGTTTCAGGAAGATAAAAGTGTTTTCCGTAGTGGGTGTGAAGGCATGAGGGACGTACCCAAGAGTTAGCCGTCCGTCCCGAATGTGTCTCCTGTCGTTCCATGAAGAAGGATGAGTATGGATATGTATGATGTGAGGAAGCATGAGGAGGATTGCCTCCCCATGGTTAACTCTAAGAACAAATCTAGAGGTTTGCCGTCCGTCGACGACCAGCTCTTTCCCTACGGATGGAAGCACCTTGTTACAACGTAGTGCGAAAGGAAAGAGACGGAAAGTACGATACACTACGGTGAGGAACACGTTGTGGGGAGGGTTTCTCTCCACGAAAGTCTTGTGTCATGAAGTTGGAGTGCCATCAAATATACGTGTGCTCGCCTCAGCAGCGCCTTCCACTGGACACAGAGAAACAAGGCCACGTCCAACACGATTTCGTGCTCACCTCTTGGTTCGGGAATCATGAAGCCTTTGGAGATATAGGTGTAAGTGTCTGACACTAAGCTCTCAAGGAACAAAACGGTAGGGAAATCGCCTTTCCACGACCATCTACAGGGAAGAAGATGGAGGAAAGTCCCGACGTTAAAAGCGAAGGGACAAGTACAGTGCCATATACCACTGCTTGAGAACGAACTTGTGTCGAAAGCTTCTCCCAACTCAGATCTTGTTTCGGGAAGATAGAAGCGTTGTCAGTACTTTGTGTGAAAACACAAGGAGAACACCACACGCTGAATGGTGAAGAAACATGTGGCTCGAATGTGACCACCAACACACTAGTAGTCCCCTAGAGAGGAGTGTGTCTGGAAATGGGAGGAAGCGTAAGGAACGTACTATACACTTAAGTCTAAGAAACAACGCTGTGGCGGTGCGGTCCTTCGTCTACCTTCTCCTTTCCGAAGGATCGAAGCGGCCTTGCGCCAAGTGTGAAAGGAAGCGGAGGAAAAGCCTGATATACCTTCCTCGTGGAACAACATTTATGGAGGGCTTCTCCCAATGGGCAACATGGGTCACGACGCCTGAAGGGTTTTCCAAATGTATGTGAGTTCGCCAGAGGAAAGCCACAGACTCAGCTGCGCGAAACAAGTCTGAGTCAAACCCGACTTCGAGCTTACGACTGGCGTCACGGGGAAATCAGAGTCACAACAGGTATTTGTTGAATCCGAAACAGGCGGCGTGCACTTCAGTCTGAGGAAACAGAGAAACCGTGTTTCTTCTAACATCTTCCCTGAAAATGCTTGTCTATTCCAGTGGAAGTGTGGCAGCGCAAGGCATGTGCCCCAGGCCTGTGCCACAGAAATAGTTAGTGTAGATTGTCTCTCCCGATTCAAATCTTGTTCCGTGAAGAATGTTTCCAAGAGTATGAAAGAGAGCAGACGGGAAATGTCATGCCTTCAAGTGGGAGAAGGAAATCCTGGAAAGCCATACACCGACGTATGCGCGGCTTTCTGGTAGGAACGTGTCAAGGCATAAAGAATGTGCCGTGCCCTGTGACGGTGCTTGACCAACCGCTTGTGAGGAAGTCTTCCCTCAGCTATCATATTGTTTCAGGAAGATAAAAGTGTTTTCCCTAGTGGGTGTGAAGGCATGAGGGACGTACCCTAGAGTTAGCCGTCCGTTCCGAATGTGTCTACTGTCGTTCCACGAAGAAGGATGAGTATGGAAATGTATGATGTGAGGAAGCATAAGGAGGATGGCCTACGGGTGTTTAACTCTAAGAACAAATCTAGAGGGTTGCCGTCCGTCGACGACCAGCTCTTTCCCTACGGGTGGAAGCACCTTGTTACAACTTAGTGCGAACGAAAAGAGACGGAAAGCGCGATACACTACGGCGAGGAACACGTTGTGCGGGGGGTTCCTCTCCACGAAAGTCTTGTGTCATGACGTTGGAAGGGCCTTCAAATGTACGTGAGCTCGCCTCAGCAGCGCCTTCCACTGAACTCAGAGAAACAAGGCCACGCCCAACACGATTTCGGGCTAACCTCTTGGTTCGGGAAGCATGAAGCCGTTGGAGATGTATGTGTAAGCGTCTGACACTCGGCTCTCAAGGAACAAAACGGTAGAGAAATCGCCTTTCCACGACCATCTCCAGGGAAGAAGATGGAGGAAGGTTCCGACGTTAAAAGCGAAGGCACAAGTACTGTGCCATATAACACTGCTTGAGAACGAACTTGTGTCGAAAGTTTCTCCCAACTCAGATCTTGTTTCGGGAAGATAGAAGCGTTGTCAGTACTTTGTGTGAAAACACAAGGAAAATTCCACACGCTGAATGGTGAAGAAACATGTGGCTCGAATGTGACCACCAACACACTAGTAGTCCCCTAGAGAGGTGTGTGTCTGGAAATGGGAGGAAGCGTAAGGAACGCGCTATACACTTAAGTCTAAGAAACAACGCTGTGGCGGTGCGTTCCTTCGACTGCCATCTGCTTTGCTAAGGAACGAAGCGGCTTGAAGCAAAGTGTGAAAGAATCCGGAGGGGAAGGAAGAGAGATCTACCTTACTCGCGGAACAGATTCTTATGGAGGGCATTTCTCAACGAACACCATGTGTCACGACGATGGAAGGGTGTTCAAATGTAGGCGCCTTCGCCGAAGGAAAGGCATACACGAATCTCTGCGAAGCAAGTCTCTGTCAAACGCGACTTCGAGCTTCCAACTGGGTTCCCGCGGAATCCCTAGTCACCAAATGTACGTGTTGAATCCTAAACGAAGGGAGTGCTCTTCAGTCTGAAGAAACACCACTCCCGAGAAACCGTGTGTCTACTAACATCTTCCCTGAAAATGGTAGGCTTTTCCCATGGAAGTGTGAAATCGCAATGTAGGGGCCCCATGCCTGTGCTACAGAAGTCCTTAGTGTCGATAGTCTGTCGCCATTCAAATCCTGTTCCGTGAGAAGTGTTTTCAAGAGTAGGAGTGAGAGCAGATGGAAAAGGACACGGTTTTACGTGTGAGAAGGAAATCCGTCAAGAAAGACATACACGGAAGGATGAGAAGCACTTTAGCATGAAATGGTGCAGGCACCTAGAATGGGCCCTGTGACGGTGCTTGAGAAACCACTTGTGAAGAAGTCTTCCCTCAACTATCATATCGTTTCGGTGAGAGGAAAGTGTTTTCCGTAGTGGGTGTGAAGGCGTAAGGGACATCGGCTCGACGTAGCTCTCCGCTCCGAATTGGCCTACTGTCGTGGCCATGAAGAAAGATGTGCATGGACATGGATAATGTGCGGAAGCGTAAGGAAGATGGCATACGTCTGTTAAACTCTAAGAACAAATCTCGAGGGTTGCCGTCCTTCGACTACCACCTCTTTTCGTAAGGATGGAAGCAGCTTGGGAAACCTAGCGTGAACGACAAAGCGATGGAACGCGCGATCCTCTACAGGGAGGAACCCGTTGGGCGGAGGGTTTCTCTCCATCAAGTCCTGTGTCATGGAGGTGGATGGGTCTTCAAATGCACGTGGACTAGCCTCAGTAGTAGTAGCCTCACACTGAATTCTGAGAAACGAGTCCATGTCCAACAGGCTTTCGTGCTAACATCTGGGTTCTTGAAGAAAGAAGCCTTTGGAGAGATGAGTGTTGCTATATAAGGTAAGGGTCTTACACTCACCTCTCAAAGAACAAAAGGGTAGGGAAATAGTCTTTCCACTGCCACCTGCAGGGAAAAAGATGGAAGAACTTTCCAACGTTACCAGTGAAGGCACAACTCCTGTGCCATATACCACTGTTTGAGAAAGAGTTGTGTCGAAAGCTTCTCTCAACTCAAATCTTGTTTCAGGAAGATAGAAGCGCTTTCAGGACTTCGTGTGAAGGCGTAAGGAAAGTGCCATACGCTGAATTGTGAAGAGACATGTGGGTCGAATGTGACCACCAACTAACAAGTTGTCCCCTAGAGAGGTGTGTGTGTGGAAATCGGAGGAAGTGTAAGGAACGAGCTCTACACTTAATTCTAAAAAGCAATGCTGTGGAGGAGCGGTCCTTCGTCTACCTTCTCCTTTCCGAAGGATCGAGGCGGGCATACGCCAAGTGTGAAAGGAAGCAGAGGAAAGGCCTGATATACCTTCCTCGTGGAACTACTTTGTATGGAGGGCTTCGCTCAATGGACACCATGGGTCACGACGCTAAAAGGGGTTTCCAAATGTATGTGAGTTCGCCAAAGGAAAGCCACAGACTCAACTGCGCGAAACAAGTCTGTGTCAAACCCGACTTCGAGCTTACGACTGGCGTCACGGGGAAAACATAGTCACAACAGGTATGTGTTGAATCCGAAACAGGCGGCGTGCACTTCAGTCTCAGGAAACATCAGTGCAGAGAAACCGTGTTTCTACGAACATCTTCCCCGAAAATGCTTGTCTATTCCAATGTAAGTGCGGCAGCGCAAGGCATGTGCCCCATGCCTGTGCCACAGAAATGGTTAGTGTAGATTGTCTCTCCCAATTCAAATCTTGTTCCGTGAGGAATGTTTTCAAGAGTATGAGAGAGATCAGAGGGGAAAGGTCATGCCTTCAAGTGGGAGAAGGATATCCTGGAAAGCCATACACCTACGTATGAGCGGCATCCTGGCATGAACGTGTGAAGGCATAGAGAATGTGCCGTCACCTGGGACGTTGCTTGACCAACCGCTTGGGAAGAAGTCCTCCCTCAGCTATCCTACAGTTTCAGGAAGATAAAAGTGTTTTCCGTAGTGGGTGTGAAGGCATGAGGGACGTACCCAAGAGTTAGCCGTCCGTCCCGAATGTGTCTCCTGTCGTTCCATGAAGAAGGATGAGTATGGATATGTATGATGTGAGGAAGCATGAGGAGGATTGCCTCCCCATGGTTAACTCTAAGAACAAATCTAGAGGTTTGCCGTCCGTCGACGACCAGCTCTTTCCCTACGGATGGAAGCACCTTGTTACAACGTAGTGCGAAAGGAAAGAGACGGAAAGTACGATACACTACGGTGAGGAACACGTTGTGGGGAGGGTTTCTCTCCACGAAAGTCTTGTGTCATGAAGTTGGAGTGCCATCAAATATACGTGTGCTCGCCTCAGCAGCGCCTTCCACTGGACACAGAGAAACAAGGCCACGTCCAACACGATTTCGTGCTCACCTCTTGGTTCGGGAAGCATGAAGCCTTTGGAGACATAGGTGTAGGTGTCTGACACTAAGCTCTCAAGGAACAAAACGGTAGAGAAATCGCCTTTCCACGACCATCTACAGGGAAGAAGATGGAGGAAAGTCCCGACGTTAAAAGCGAAGGGACAAGTACAGTGCCATATACCACTGCTTGAGAACGAACTTGTGTCGAAAGCTTCTCCCAACTCAGATCTTGTTTCGGGAAGATAGAAGCGTTGTCAGTACTTTGTGTGAAAACACAAGGAGAACACCACACGCTGAATGGTGAAGAAACATGTGGCTCGAATGTGACCACCAACACACTAGTAGTCCCCTAGAGAGGAGTGTGTCTGGAAATGGGAGGAAGCGTAAGGAACGTACTATACACTTAAGTCTAAGAAACAACGCTGTGGCGGTGCGGTCCTTCGTCTACCTTCTCCTTTCCGAAGGATCGAAGCGGCCTTGCGCCAAGTGTGAAAGGAAGCGGAGGAAAAGCCTGATATACCTTCCTCGTGGAACAACATTTATGGAGGGCTTCTCCCAATGGGCAACATGGGTCACGACGCCTGAAGGGTTTTCCAAATGTATGTGAGTTCGCCAGAGGAAAGCCACAGACTCAGCTGCGCGAAACAAGTCTGAGTCAAACCCGACTTCGAGCTTACGACTGGCGTCACGGGGAAATCAGAGTCACAACAGGTATTTGTTGAATCCGAAACAGGCGGCGTGCACTTCAGTCTGAGGAAACAGAGAAACCGTGTTTCTTCTAACATCTTCCCTGAAAATGCGTGTCTATTCCAGTGGAAGTGTGGCAGCGCAAGGCATGTGCCCCAGGCCTGTGCCACAGAAATAGTTAGTGTAGATTGTCTCTCCCGATTCAAATCTTGTTCCGTGAAGAATGTTTCCAAGAGTATGAAAGAGAGCAGACGGGAAATGTCATGCCTTCAAGTGGGAGAAGGAAATCCTGGAAAGCCATACACCGACGTATGCGCGGCATTCTGGTAGGAACGTGTGAAGGCATAAAGAATGTGCCGTGCCCTGTGACGGTGCTTGACCAACCGCTTGTGAGGAAGTCTTCCCTCAGCTATCATATTGTTTCAGGAAGATAAAAGTGTTTTCCCTAGTGGGTGTGAAGGCATGAGGGACGTACCCTAGAGTTAGCCGTCCGTTCCGAATGTGTCTACTGTCGTTCCACGAAGAAGGATGAGTATGGAAATGTATGATGTGAGGAAGCATAAGGAGGATGGCCTACGGGTGTTTAACTCTAAGAACAAATCTAGAGGGTTGCCGTCCGTCGACGACCAGCTCTTTCCCTACGGGTGGAAGCACCTTGTTACAACTTAGTGCGAACGAAAAGAGACGGAAAGCGCGATACACTACGGCGAGGAACACGTTGTGCGGGGGGTTCCTCTCCACGAAAGTCTTGTGTCATGACGTTGGAAGGGCCTTCAAATGTACGTGAGCTCGCCTCAGCAGCGCCTTCCACCGAACTCAGAGAAACAAGGCCACGCCCAACACGATTTCGGGCTAACCTCTTGGTTCGGGAAGCATGAAGCCGTTGGAGATGTATGTGTAAGCGTCTGACACTCGGCTCTCAAGGAACAAAACGGTAGAGAAATCGCCTTTCCACGACCATCTCCAGGGAAGAAGATGGAGGAAGGTTCCGACGTTAAAAGCGAAGGCACAAGTACTGTGCCATATAACACTGCTTGAGAACGAACTTGTGTCGAAAGCTTCTCCCAACTCAGATCTTGTTTCGGGAAGATAGAAGCGTTGTCAGTACTTTGTGTGAAAACACAAGGAGAACACCACACGCTGAATGGTGAAGAAACATGTGGCTCGAATGTGACCACCAACACACTAGTAGTCCCCTAGAGAGGAGTGTGTCTGGAAATGGGAGGAAGCGTAAGGAACGCGCTATACACTTAAGTCTAAGAAACAACGCTGTGGCGGTGCGTTCCTTCGACTGCCATCTGCTTTGCTAAGGAACGAAGCGGCTTGAAGCAAAGTGTGAAAGAATCCGGAGGGGAAGGAAGAGAGATCTACCTTACTCGCGGAACAAATTCTTATGGAGGGCATTTCT
This sequence comes from Eumetopias jubatus, assembly GCF_037043125.1. Taxonomy (NCBI): domain Eukaryota; kingdom Metazoa; phylum Chordata; class Mammalia; order Carnivora; family Otariidae; genus Eumetopias; species Eumetopias jubatus. Next base: position 68,460,884 of record NW_028274819.1, read on the forward strand.
CAACGAACACCATGTGTCACGACGATGGAAGGGTGTTCAAATGTAGGCGCCTTCGCCGAAGGAAAGGCATACACGAATCTCTGCGAAGCAAGTCTCTGTCAAACGCGACTTCGAGCTTCCAACTGGGTTCCCGCGGAATCCCTAGTCACCAAACGTACGTGTTGAATCCTAAACGAAGGGAGTGCTCTTCAGTCTGAAGAAACACCACTCCCGAGAAACCGTGTGTCTACTAACATCTTCCCTGAAAATGGTAGGCTTTTCCCATGGAAGTGTGAAATCGCAATGTATGGGCCCCATGCCTGTGCTACAGAAGTCCTTAGTGTCGATAGTCTGTCGCCATTCAAATCCTGTTCCGTGAGAAGTGTTTTCAAGAGTAGGAGTGAGAGCAGATGGAAAAGGACACGGTTTTACGTGTGAGAAGGAAATCCGTCAAGAAAGACATACACGGAAGGATGAGAAGCACTTTAGCATGAAATGGGGCAGGCACCTAGAATGGGCCCTGTGACGGTGCTTGAGAAACCACTTGTGAAGAAGTCTTCCCTCAACTATCATATCGTTTCGGTGAGAGGAAAGTGTTTTCCGTAGTGGGTGTGAAGGCGTAAGGGACATCGGCTCGACGTAGCTCTCCGCTCCGAATTGGCCTACTGTCGTGGCCATGAAGAAAGATGTGCATGGACATGGATAATGTGCGGAAGCGTAAGGAAGATGGCATACGTCTGTTAAACTCTAAGAACAAATCTCGAGGGTTGCCGTCCTTCGACTACCACCTCTTTTCGTAAGGATGGAAGCAGCTTGGGAAACCTAGCGTGAACGACAAAGCGATGGAACGCGCGATCCTCTACAGGGAGGAACCCGTTGGGCGGAGGGTTTCTCTCCATCAAGTCCTGTGTCATGGAGGTGGATGGGTCTTCAAATGCACGTGGACTAGCCTCAGTAGTAGTAGCCTCACACTGAATTCTGAGAAACGAGTCCATGTCCAACAGGCTTTCGTGCTAACATCTGGGTTCTTGAAGAAAGAAGCCTTTGGAGAGATGAGTGTTGCTATATAAGGTAAGGGTCTTACACTCACCTCTCAAAGAACAAAACGGTAGGGAAATAGTCTTTCCACTGCCACCTGCAGGGAAAAAGATGGAAGAACTTTCCAACGTTACCAGTGAAGGCACAACTCCTGTGCCATATACCACTGTTTGAGAAAGAGTTGTGTCGAAAGCTTCTCTCAACTCAAATCTTGTTTCAGGAAGATAGAAGCGCTTTCAGGACTTCGTGTGAAGGCGTAAGGAAAGTGCCATACGCTGAATTGTGAAGAGACATGTGGGTCGAATGTGACCACCAACTAACAAGTTGTCCCCTAGAGAGGTGTGTGTGTGGAAATCGGAGGAAGTGTAAGGAACGAGCTCTACACTTAATTCTAAAAAGCAATGCTGTGGAGGAGCGGTCCTTCGTCTACCTTCTCCTTTCCGAAGGATCGAGGCGGGCATACGCCAAGTGTGAAAGGAAGCAGAGGAAAGGCCTGATATACCTTCCTCGTGGAACTACTTTGTATGGAGGGCTTCGCTCAATGGACACCATGGGTCACGACGCTAAAAGGGGTTTCCAAATGTATGTGAGTTCGCCAAAGGAAAGCCACAGACTCAACTGCGCGAAACAAGTCTGTGTCAAACCCGACTTCGAGCTTACGACTGGCGTCACGGGGAAAACATAGTCACAACAGGTATGTGTTGAATCCGAAACAGGCGGCGTGCACTTCAGTCTCAGGAAACATCAGTGCAGAGAAACCGTGTTTCTACGAACATCTTCCCCGAAAATGCTTGTCTATTCCAATGTAAGTGCGGCAGCGCAAGGCATGTGCCCCATGCCTGTGCCACAGAAATGGTTAGTGTAGATTGTCTCTCCCAATTCAAATCTTGTTCCGTGAGGAATGTTTTCAAGAGTATGAGAGAGATCAGAGGGGAAAGGTCATGCCTTCAAGTGGGAGAAGGATATCCTGGAAAGCCATACACCTACGTATGAGCGGCATCCTGGCATGAACGTGTGAAGGCATAGAGAATGTGCCGTCACCTGGGACGTTGCTTGACCAACCGCTTGGGAAGAAGTCCTCCCTCAGCTATCCTACAGTTTCAGGAAGATAAAAGTGTTTTCCGTAGTGGGTGTGAAGGCATGAGGGACGTACCCAAGAGTTAGCCGTCCGTCCCGAATGTGTCTCCTGTCGTTCCATGAAGAAGGATGAGTATGGATATGTATGATGTGAGGAAGCATGAGGAGGATTGCCTCCCCATGGTTAACTCTAAGAACAAATCTAGAGGTTTGCCGTCCGTCGACGACCAGCTCTTTCCCTACGGATGGAAGCACCTTGTTACAACGTAGTGCGAAAGGAAAGAGACGGAAAGTACGATACACTACGGTGAGGAACACGTTGTGGGGAGGGTTTCTCTCCACGAAAGTCTTGTGTCATGAAGTTGGAGTGCCATCAAATATACGTGTGCTCGCCTCAGCAGCGCCTTCCACTGGACACAGAGAAACAAGGCCACGTCCAACACGATTTCGTGCTCACCTCTTGGTTCGGGAAGCATGAAGCCTTTGGAGACATAGGTGTAGGTGTCTGACACTAAGCTCTCAAGGAACAAAACGGTAGGGAAATCGCCTTTCCACGACCATCTACAGGGAAGAAGATGGAGGAAAGTCCCGACGTTAAAAGCGAAGGGACAAGTACAGTGCCATATACCACTGCTTGAGAACGAACTTGTGTCGAAAGCTTCTCCCAACTCAGATCTTGTTTCGGGAAGATAGAAGCGTTGTCAGTACTTTGTGTGAAAACACAAGGAGAACACCACACGCTGAATGGTGAAGAAACATGTGGCTCGAATGTGACCACCAACACACTAGTAGTCCCCTAGAGAGGAGTGTGTCTGGAAATGGGAGGAAGCGTAAGGAACGTACTATACACTTAAGTCTAAGAAACAACGCTGTGGCGGTGCGGTCCTTCGTCTACCTTCTCCTTTCCGAAGGATCGAAGCGGCCTTGCGCCAAGTGTGAAAGGAAGCGGAGGAAAAGCCTGATATACCTTCCTCGTGGAACAACATTTATGGAGGGCTTCTCCCAATGGGCAACATGGGTCACGACGCCTGAAGGGTTTTCCAAATGTATGTGAGTTCGCCAGAGGAAAGCCACAGACTCAGCTGCGCGAAACAAGTCTGAGTCAAACCCGACTTCGAGCTTACGACTGGCGTCACGGGGAAATCAGAGTCACAACAGGTATTTGTTGAATCCGAAACAGGCGGCGTGCACTTCAGTCTGAGGAAACAGAGAAACCGTGTTTCTTCTAACATCTTCCCTGAAAATGCGTGTCTATTCCAGTGGAAGTGTGGCAGCGCAAGGCATGTGCCCCAGGCCTGTGCCACAGAAATAGTTAGTGTAGATTGTCTCTCCCGATTCAAATCTTGTTCCGTGAAGAATGTTTCCAAGAGTATGAAAGAGAGCAGACGGGAAATGTCATGCCTTCAAGTGGGAGAAGGAAATCCTGGAAAGCCATACACCGACGTATGCGCGGCTTTCTGGTAGGAACGTGTCAAGGCATAAAGAATGTGCCGTGCCCTGTGACGGTGCTTGACCAACCGCTTGTGAGGAAGTCTTCCCTCAGCTATCATATTGTTTCAGGAAGATAAAAGTGTTTTCCCTAGTGGGTGTGAAGGCATGAGGGACGTACCCTAGAGTTAGCCGTCCGTTCCGAATGTGTCTACTGTCGTTCCACGAAGAAGGATGAGTATGGAAATGTATGATGTGAGGAAGCATAAGGAGGATGGCCTACGGGTGTTTAACTCTAAGAACAAATCTAGAGGGTTGCCGTCCGTCGACGACCAGCTCTTTCCCTACGGGTGGAAGCACCTTGTTACAACTTAGTGCGAACGAAAAGAGACGGAAAGCGCGATACACTACGGCGAGGAACACGTTCTGCGGGGGGTTCCTCTCCACGAAAGTCTTGTGTCATGACGTTGGAAGGGCCTTCAAATGTACGTGAGCTCGCCTCAGCAGCGCCTTCCACCGAACTCAGAGAAACAAGGCCACGCCCAACACGATTTCGGGCTAACCTCTTGGTTCGGGAAGCATGAAGCCGTTGGAGATGTATGTGTAAGCGTCTGACACTCGGCTCTCAAGGAACAAAACGGTAGAGAAATCGCCTTTCCACGACCATCTCCAGGGAAGAAGATGGAGGAAGGTTCCGACGTTAAAAGCGAAGGCACAAGTACTGTGCCATATAACACTGCTTGAGAACGAACTTGTGTCGAAAGCTTCTCCCAACTCAGATCTTGTTTCGGGAAGATAGAAGCGTTGTCAGTACTTTGTGTGAAAACACAAGGAGAACACCACACGCTGAATGGTGAAGAAACATGTGGCTCGAATGTGACCACCAACACACTAGTAGTCCCCTAGAGAGGAGTGTGTCTGGAAATGGGAGGAAGCGTAAGGAACGCGCTATACACTTAAGTCTAAGAAACAACGCTGTGGCGGTGCGTTCCTTCGACTGCCATCTGCTTTGCTAAGGAACGAAGCGGCTTGAAGCAAAGTGTGAAAGAATCCGGAGGGGAAGGAAGAGAGATCTACCTTACTCGCGGAACAAATTCTTATGGAGGGCATTTCTCAACGAACACCATGTGTCACGACGATGGAAGGGTGTTCAAATGTAGGCGCCTTCGCCGAAGGAAAGGCATACACGAATCTCTGCGAAGCAAGTCTCTGTCAAACGCGACTTCGAGCTTCCAACTGGGTTCCCGCGGAATCCCTAGTCACCAAACGTACGTGTTGAATCCTAAACGAAGGGAGTGCTCTTCAGTCTGAAGAAACACCACTCCCGAGAAACCGTGTGTCTACTAACATCTTCCCTGAAAATGGTAGGCTTTTCCCATGGAAGTGTGAAATCGCAATGTATGGGCCCCATGCCTGTGCTACAGAAGTCCTTAGTGTCGATAGTCTGTCGCCATTCAAATCCTGTTCCGTGAGAAGTGTTTTCAAGAGTAGGAGTGAGAGCAGATGGAAAAGGACACGGTTTTACGTGTGAGAAGGAAATCCGTCAAGAAAGACATACACGGAAGGATGAGAAGCACTTTAGCATGAAATGGTGCAGGCACCTAGAATGGGCCCTGTGACGGTGCTTGAGAAACCACTTGTGAAGAAGTCTTCCCTCAACTATCATATCGTTTCGGTGAGAGGAAAGTGTTTTCCGTAGTGGGTGTGAAGGCGTAAGGGACATCGGCTCGACGTAGCTCTCCGCTCCGAATTGGCCTACTGTCGTGGCCATGAAGAAAGATGTGCATGGACATGGATAATGTGCGGAAGCGTAAGGAAGATGGCATACGTCTGTTAAACTCTAAGAACAAATCTCGAGGGTTGCCGTCCTTCGACTACCACCTCTTTTCGTAAGGATGGAAGCAGCTTGGGAAACCTAGCGTGAACGACAAAGCGATGGAACGCGCGATCCTCTACAGGGAGGAACCCGTTGGGCGGAGGGTTTCTCTCCATCAAGTCCTGTGTCATGGAGGTGGATGGGTCTTCAAATGCACGTGGACTAGCCTCAGTAGTAGTAGCCTCACACTGAATTCTGAGAAACGAGTCCATGTCCAACAGGCTTTCGTGCTAACATCTGGGTTCTTGAAGAAAGAAGCCTTTGGAGAGATGAGTGTTGCTATATAAGGTAAGGGTCTTACACTCACCTCTCAAAGAACAAAACGGTAGGGAAATAGTCTTTCCACTGCCACCTGCAGGGAAAAAGATGGAAGAACTTTCCAACGTTACCAGTGAAGGCACAACTCCTGTGCCATATACCACTGTTTGAGAAAGAGTTGTGTCGAAAGCTTCTCTCAACTCAAATCTTGTTTCAGGAAGATAGAAGCGCTTTCAGGACTTCGTGTGAAGGCGTAAGGAAAGTGCCATACGCTGAATTGTGAAGAGACATGTGGGTCGAATGTGACCACCAACTAACAAGTTGTCCCCTAGAGAGGTGTGTGTGTGGAAATCGGAGGAAGTGTAAGGAACGAGCTCTACACTTAATTCTAAAAAGCAATGCTGTGGAGGAGCGGTCCTTCGTCTACCTTCTCCTTTCCGAAGGATCGAGGCGGGCATACGCCAAGTGTGAAAGGAAGCAGAGGAAAGGCCTGATATACCTTCCTCGTGGAACTACTTTGTATGGAGGGCTTCGCTCAATGGACACCATGGGTCACGACGCTAAAAGGGGTTTCCAAATGTATGTGAGTTCGCCAAAGGAAAGCCACAGACTCAACTGCGCGAAACAAGTCTGTGTCAAACCCGACTTCGAGCTTACGACTGGCGTCACGGGGAAAACATAGTCACAACAGGTATGTGTTGAATCCGAAACAGGCGGCGTGCACTTCAGTCTCAGGAAACATCAGTGCAGAGAAACCGTGTTTCTACGAACATCTTCCCCGAAAATGCTTGTCTATTCCAATGTAAGTGCGGCAGCGCAAGGCATGTGCCCCATGCCTGTGCCACAGAAATGGTTAGTGTAGATTGTCTCTCCCAATTCAAATCTTGTTCCGTGAGGAATGTTTTCAAGAGTATGAGAGAGATCAGAGGGGAAAGGTCATGCCTTCAAGTGGGAGAAGGATATCCTGGAAAGCCATACACCTACGTATGAGCGGCATCCTGGCATGAACGTGTGAAGGCATAGAGAATGTGCCGTCACCTGGGACGTTGCTTGACCAACCGCTTGGGAAGAAGTCCTCCCTCAGCTATCCTACAGTTTCAGGAAGATAAAAGTGTTTTCCGTAGTGGGTGTGAAGGCATGAGGGACGTACCCAAGAGTTAGCCGTCCGTCCCGAATGTGTCTCCTGTCGTTCCATGAAGAAGGATGAGTATGGATATGTATGATGTGAGGAAGCATGAGGAGGATTGCCTCCCCATGGTTAACTCTAAGAACAAATCTAGAGGTTTGCCGTCCGTCGACGACCAGCTCTTTCCCTACGGATGGAAGCACCTTGTTACAACGTAGTGCGAAAGGAAAGAGACGGAAAGTACGATACACTACGGTGAGGAACACGTTGTGGGGAGGGTTTCTCTCCACGAAAGTCTTGTGTCATGAAGTTGGAGTGCCATCAAATATACGTGTGCTCGCCTCAGCAGCGCCTTCCACTGGACACAGAGAAACAAGGCCACGTCCAACACGATTTCGTGCTCACCTCTTGGTTCGGGAAGCATGAAGCCTTTGGAGACATAGGTGTAGGTGTCTGACACTAAGCTCTCAAGGAACAAAACGGTAGGGAAATCGCCTTTCCACGACCATCTACAGGGAAGAAGATGGAGGAAAGTCCCGACGTTAAAAGCGAAGGGACAAGTACAGTGCCATATACCACTGCTTGAGAACGAACTTGTGTCGAAAGCTTCTCCCAACTCAGATCTTGTTTCGGGAAGATAGAAGCGTTGTCAGTACTTTGTGTGAAAACACAAGGAGAACACCACACGCTGAATGGTGAAGAAACATGTGGCTCGAATGTGACCACCAACACACTAGTAGTCCCCTAGAGAGGAGTGTGTCTGGAAATGGGAGGAAGCGTAAGGAACGTACTATACACTTAAGTCTAAGAAACAACGCTGTGGCGGTGCGGTCCTTCGTCTACCTTCTCCTTTCCGAAGGATCGAAGCGGCCTTGCGCCAAGTGTGAAAGGAAGCGGAGGAAAAGCCTGATATACCTTCCTCGTGGAACAACATTTATGGAGGGCTTCTCCCAATGGGCAACATGGGTCACGACGCCTGAAGGGTTTTCCAAATGTATGTGAGTTCGCCAGAGGAAAGCCACAGACTCAGCTGCGCGAAACAAGTCTGAGTCAAACCCGACTTCGAGCTTACGACTGGCGTCACGGGGAAATCAGAGTCACAACAGGTATTTGTTGAATCCGAAACAGGCGGCGTGCACTTCAGTCTGAGGAAACAGAGAAACCGTGTTTCTTCTAACATCTTCCCTGAAAATGCGTGTCTATTCCAGTGGAAGTGTGGCAGCGCAAGGCATGTGCCCCAGGCCTGTGCCACAGAAATAGTTAGTGTAGATTGTCTCTCCCGATTCAAATCTTGTTCCGTGAAGAATGTTTCCAAGAGTATGAAAGAGAGCAGACGGGAAATGTCATGCCTTCAAGTGGGAGAAGGAAATCCTGGAAAGCCATACACCGACGTATGTGCGGCTTTCTGGTAGGAACGTGTCAAGGCATAAAGAATGTGCCGTGCCCTGTGACGGTGCTTGACCAACCGCTTGTGAGGAAGTCTTCCCTCAGCTATCATATTGTTTCAGGAAGATAAAAGTGTTTTCCCTAGTGGGTGTGAAGGCATGAGGGACGTACCCTAGAGTTAGCCGTCCGTTCCGAATGTGTCTACTGTCGTTCCACGAAGAAGGATGAGTATGGAAATGTATGATGTGAGGAAGCATAAGGAGGATGGCCTACGGGTGTTTAACTCTAAGAACAAATCTAGAGGGTTGCCGTCCGTCGACGACCAGCTCTTTCCCTACGGGTGGAAGCACCTTGTTACAACTTAGTGCGAACGAAAAGAGACGGAAAGCGCGATACACTACGGCGAGGAACACGTTGTGCGGGGGGTTCCTCTCCACGAAATTCTTGTGTCATGACGTTGGAAGGGCCTTCAAATGTACGTGAGCTCGCCTCAGCAGCGCCTTCCACCGAACTCAGAGAAACAAGGCCACGCCCAACACGATTTCGGGCTAACCTCTTGGTTCGGGAAGCATGAAGCCGTTGGAGATGTATGTGTAAGCGTCTGACACTCGGCTCTCAAGGAACAAAACGGTAGAGAAATCGCCTTTCCACGACCATCTCCAGGGAAGAAGATGGAGGAAGGTTCCGACGTTAAAAGCGAAGGCACAAGTACTGTGCCATATAACACTGCTTGAGAACGAACTTGTGTCGAAAGCTTCTCCCAACTCAGATCTTGTTTCGGGAAGATAGAAGCGTTGTCAGTACTTTGTGTGAAAACACAAGGAGAACACCACACGCTGAATGGTGAAGAAACATGTGGCTCGAATGTGACCACCAACACACTAGTAGTCCCCTAGAGAGGAGTGTGTCTGGAAATGGGAGGAAGCGTAAGGAACGCGCTATACACTTAAGTCTAAGAAACAACGCTGTGGCGGTGCGTTCCTTCGACTGCCATCTGCTTTGCTAAGGAACGAAGCGGCTTGAAGCAAAGTGTGAAAGAATCCGGAGGGGAAGGAAGAGAGATCTACCTTACTCGCGGAACAAATTCTTATGGAGGGCATTTCTCAACGAACACCATGTGTCACGACGATGGAAGGGTGTTCAAATGTAGGCGCCTTCGCCGAAGGAAAGGCATACACGAATCTCTGCGAAGCAAGTCTCTGTCAAACGCGACTTCGAGCTTCCAACTGGGTTCCCGCGGAATCCCTAGTCACCAAACGTACGTGTTGAATCCTAAACGAAGGGAGTGCTCTTCAGTCTGAAGAAACACCACTCCCGAGAAACCGTGTGTCTACTAACATCTTCCCTGAAAATGGTAGGCTTTTCCCATGGAAGTGTGAAATCGCAATGTATGGGCCCCATGCCTGTGCTACAGAAGTCCTTAGTGTCGATAGTCTGTCGCCATTCAAATCCTGTTCCGTGAGAAGTGTTTTCAAGAGTAGGAGTGAGAGCAGATGGAAAAGGACACGGTTTTACGTGTGAGAAGGAAATCCGTCAAGAAAGACATACACGGAAGGATGAGAAGCACTTTAGCATGAAATGGGGCAGGCACCTAGAATGGGCCCTGTGACGGTGCTTGAGAAACCACTTGTGAAGAAGTCTTCCCTCAACTATCATATCGTTTCGGTGAGAGGAAAGTGTTTTCCGTAGTGGGTGTGAAGGCGTAAGGGACATCGGCTCGACGTAGCTCTCCGCTCCGAATTGGCCTACTGTCGTGGCCATGAAGAAAGATGTGCATGGACATGGATAATGTGCGGAAGCGTAAGGAAGATGGCATACGTCTGTTAAACTCTAAGAACAAATCTCGAGGGTTGCCGTCCTTCGACTACCACCTCTTTTCGTAAGGATGGAAGCAGCTTGGGAAACCTAGCGTGAACGACAAAGCGATGGAACGCGCGATCCTCTACAGGGAGGAACCCGTTGGGCGGAGGGTTTCTCTCCATCAAGTCCTGTGTCATGGAGGTGGATGGGTCTTCAAATGCACGTGGACTAGCCTCAGTAGTAGTAGCCTCACACTGAATTCTGAGAAACGAGTCCATGTCCAACAGGCTTTCGTGCTAACATCTGGGTTCTTGAAGAAAGAAGCCTTTGGAGAGATGAGTGTTGCTATATAAGGTAAGGGTCTTACACTCACCTCTCAAAGAACAAAACGGTAGGGAAATAGTCTTTCCACTGCCACCTGCAGGGAAAAAGATGGAAGAACTTTCCAACGTTACCAGTGAAGGCACAACTCCTGTGCCATATACCACTGTTTGAGAAAGAGTTGTGTCGAAAGCTTCTCTCAACTCAAATCTTGTTTCAGGAAGATAGAAGCGCTTTCAGGACTTCGTGTGAAGGCGTAAGGAAAGTGCCATACGCTGAATTGTGAAGAGACATGTGGGTCGAATGTGACCACCAACTAACAAGTTGTCCCCTAGAGAGGTGTGTGTGTGGAAATCGGAGGAAGTGTAAGGAACGAGCTCTACACTTAATTCTAAAAAGCAATGCTGTGGAGGAGCGGTCCTTCGTCTACCTTCTCCTTTCCGAAGGATCGAGGCGGGCATACGCCAAGTGTGAAAGGAAGCAGAGGAAAGGCCTGATATACCTTCCTCGTGGAACTACTTTGTATGGAGGGCTTCGCTCAATGGACACCATGGGTCACGACGCTAAAAGGGGTTTCCAAATGTATGTGAGTTCGCCAAAGGAAAGCCACAGACTCAACTGCGCGAAACAAGTCTGTGTCAAACCCGACTTCGAGCTTACGACTGGCGTCACGGGGAAAACATAGTCACAACAGGTATGTGTTGAATCCGAAACAGGCGGCGTGCACTTCAGTCTCAGGAAACATCAGTGCAGAGAAACCGTGTTTCTACGAACATCTTCCCCGAAAATGCTTGTCTATTCCAATGTAAGTGCGGCAGCGCAAGGCATGTGCCCCATGCCTGTGCCACAGAAATGGTTAGTGTAGATTGTCTCTCCCAATTCAAATCTTGTTCCGTGAGGAATGTTTTCAAGAGTATGAGAGAGATCAGAGGGGAAAGGTCATGCCTTCAAGTGGGAGAAGGATATCCTGGAAAGCCATACACCTACGTATGAGCGGCATCCTGGCATGAACGTGTGAAGGCATAGAGAATGTGCCGTCACCTGGGACGTTGCTTGACCAACCGCTTGGGAAGAAGTCCTCCCTCAGCTATCCTACAGTTTCAGGAAGATAAAAGTGTTTTCCGTAGTGGGTGTGAAGGCATGAGGGACGTACCCAAGAGTTAGCCGTCCGTCCCGAATGTGTCTCCTGTCGTTCCATGAAGAAGGATGAGTATGGATATGTATGATGTGAGGAAGCATGAGGAGGATTGCCTCCCCATGGTTAACTCTAAGAACAAATCTAGAGGTTTGCCGTCCGTCGACGACCAGCTCTTTCCCTACGGATGGAAGCACCTTGTTACAACGTAGTGCGAAAGGAAAGAGACGGAAAGTACGATACACTACGGTGAGGAACACGTTGTGGGGAGGGTTTCTCTCCACGAAAGTCTTGTGTCATGAAGTTGGAGTGCCATCAAATATACGTGTGCTCGCCTCAGCAGCGCCTTCCACTGGACACAGAGAAACAAGGCCACGTCCAACACGATTTCGTGCTCACCTCTTGGTTCGGGAAGCATGAAGCCTTTGGAGACATAGGTGTAGGTGTCTGACACTAAGCTCTCAAGGAACAAAACGGTAGGGAAATCGCCTTTCCACGACCATCTACAGGGAAGAAGATGGAGGAAAGTCCCGACGTTAAAAGCGAAGGGACAAGTACAGTGCCATATACCACTGCTTGAGAACGAACTTGTGTCGAAAGCTTCTCCCAACTCAGATCTTGTTTCGGGAAGATAGAAGCGTTGTCAGTACTTTGTGTGAAAACACAAGGAGAACACCACACGCTGAATGGTGAAGAAACATGTGGCTCGAATGTGACCACCAACACACTAGTAGTCCCCTAGAGAGGAGTGTGTCTGGAAATGGGAGGAAGCGTAAGGAACGTACTATACACTTAAGTCTAAGAAACAACGCTGTGGCGGTGCGGTCCTTCGTCTACCTTCTCCTTTCCGAAGGATCGAAGCGGCCTTGCGCCAAGTGTGAAAGGAAGCGGAGGAAAAGCCTGATATACCTTCCTCGTGGAACAACATTTATGGAGGGCTTCTCCCAATGGGCAACATGGGTCACGACGCCTGAAGGGTTTTCCAAATGTATGTGAGTTCGCCAGAGGAAAGCCACAGACTCAGCTGCGCGAAACAAGTCTGAGTCAAACCCGACTTCGAGCTTACGACTGGCGTCACGGGGAAATCAGAGTCACAACAGGTATTTGTTGAATCCGAAACAGGCGGCGTGCACTTCAGTCTGAGGAAACAGAGAAACCGTGTTTCTTCTAACATCTTCCCTGAAAATGCGTGTCTATTCCAGTGGAAGTGTGGCAGCGCAAGGCATGTGCCCCAGGCCTGTGCCACAGAAATAGTTAGTGTAGATTGTCTCTCCCGATTCAAATCTTGTTCCGTGAAGAATGTTTCCAAGAGTATGAAAGAGAGCAGACGGGAAATGTCATGCCTTCAAGTGGGAGAAGGAAATCCTGGAAAGCCATACACCGACGTATGCGCGGCTTTCTGGTAGGAACGTGTCAAGGCATAAAGAATGTGCCGTGCCCTGTGACGGTGCTTGACCAACCGCTTGTGAGGAAGTCTTCCCTCAGCTATCATATTGTTTCAGGAAGATAAAAGTGTTTTCCCTAGTGGGTGTGAAGGCATGAGGGACGTACCCTAGAGTTAGCCGTCCGTTCCGAATGTGTCTACTGTCGTTCCACGAAGAAGGATGAGTATGGAAATGTATGATGTGAGGAAGCATAAGGAGGATGGCCTACGGGTGTTTAACTCTAAGAACAAATCTAGAGGGTTGCCGTCCGTCGACGACCAGCTCTTTCCCTACGGGTGGAAGCACCTTGTTACAACTTAGTGCGAACGAAAAGAGACGGAAAGCGCGATACACTACGGCGAGGAACACGTTCTGCGGGGGGTTCCTCTCCACGAAAGTCTTGTGTCATGACGTTGGAAGGGCCTTCAAATGTACGTGAGCTCGCCTCAGCAGCGCCTTCCACCGAACTCAGAGAAACAAGGCCACGCCCAACACGATTTCGGGCTAACCTCTTGGTTCGGGAAGCATGAAGCCGTTGGAGATGTATGTGTAAGCGTCTGACACTCGGCTCTCAAGGAACAAAACGGTAGAGAAATCGCCTTTCCACGACCATCTCCAGGGAAGAAGATGGAGGAAGGTTCCGACGTTAAAAGCGAAGGCACAAGTACTGTGCCATATAACACTGCTTGAGAACGAACTTGTGTCGAAAGCTTCTCCCAACTCAGATCTTGTTTCGGGAAGATAGAAGCGTTGTCAGTACTTTGTGTGAAAACACAAGGAGAACACCACACGCTGAATGGTGAAGAAACATGTGGCTCGAATGTGACCACCAACACACTAGTAGTCCCCTAGAGAGGAGTGTGTCTGGAAATGGGAGGAAGCGTAAGGAACGCGCTATACACTTAAGTCTAAGAAACAACGCTGTGGCGGTGCGTTCCTTCGACTGCCATCTGCTTTGCTAAGGAACGAAGCGGCTTGAAGCAAAGTGTGAAAGAATCCGGAGGGGAAGGAAGAGAGATCTACCTTACTCGCGGAACAAATTCTTATGGAGGGCATTTCTCAACGAACACCATGTGTCACGACGATGGAAGGGTGTTCAAATGTAGGCGCCTTCGCCGAAGGAAAGGCATACACGAATCTCTGCGAAGCAAGTCTCTGTCAAACGCGACTTCGAGCTTCCAACTGGGTTCCCGCGGAATCCCTAGTCACCAAACGTACGTGTTGAATCCTAAACGAAGGGAGTGCTCTTCAGTCTGAAGAAACACCACTCCCGAGAAACCGTGTGTCTACTAACATCTTCCCTGAAAATGGTAGGCTTTTCCCATGGAAGTGTGAAATCGCAATGTATGGGCCCCATGCCTGTGCTACAGAAGTCCTTAGTGTCGATAGTCTGTCGCCATTCAAATCCTGTTCCGTGAGAAGTGTTTTCAAGAGTAGGAGTGAGAGCAGATGGAAAAGGACACGGTTTTACGTGTGAGAAGGAAATCCGTCAAGAAAGACATACACGGAAGGATGAGAAGCACTTTAGCATGAAATGGTGCAGGCACCTAGAATGGGCCCTGTGACGGTGCTTGAGAAACCACTTGTGAAGAAGTCTTCCCTCAACTATCATATCGTTTCGGTGAGAGGAAAGTGTTTTCCGTAGTGGGTGTGAAGGCGTAAGGGACATCGGCTCGACGTAGCTCTCCGCTCCGAATTGGCCTACTGTCGTGGCCATGAAGAAAGATGTGCATGGACATGGATAATGTGCGGAAGCGTAAGGAAGATGGCATACGTCTGTTAAACTCTAAGAACAAATCTCGAGGGTTGCCGTCCTTCGACTACCACCTCTTTTCGTAAGGATGGAAGCAGCTTGGGAAACCTAGCGTGAACGACAAAGCGATGGAACGCGCGATCCTCTACAGGGAGGAACCCGTTGGGCGGAGGGTTTCTCTCCATCAAGTCCTGTGTCATGGAGGTGGATGGGTCTTCAAATGCACGTGGACTAGCCTCAGTAGTAGTAGCCTCACACTGAATTCTGAGAAACGAGTCCATGTCCAACAGGCTTTCGTGCTAACATCTGGGTTCTTGAAGAAAGAAGCCTTTGGAGAGATGAGTGTTGCTATATAAGGTAAGGGTCTTACACTCACCTCTCAAAGAACAAAACGGTAGGGAAATAGTCTTTCCACTGCCACCTGCAGGGAAAAAGATGGAAGAACTTTCCAACGTTACCAGTGAAGGCACAACTCCTGTGCCATATACCACTGTTTGAGAAAGAGTTGTGTCGAAAGCTTCTCTCAACTCAAATCTTGTTTCAGGAAGATAGAAGCGCTTTCAGGACTTCGTGTGAAGGCGTAAGGAAAGTGCCATACGCTGAATTGTGAAGAGACATGTGGGTCGAATGTGACCACCAACTAACAAGTTGTCCCCTAGAGAGGTGTGTGTGTGGAAATCGGAGGAAGTGTAAGGAACGAGCTCTACACTTAATTCTAAAAAGCAATGCTGTGGAGGAGCGGTCCTTCGTCTACCTTCTCCTTTCCGAAGGATCGAGGCGGGCATACGCCAAGTGTGAAAGGAAGCAGAGGAAAGGCCTGATATACCTTCCTCGTGGAACTACTTTGTATGGAGGGCTTCGCTCAATGGACACCATGGGTCACGACGCTAAAAGGGGTTTCCAAATGTATGTGAGTTCGCCAAAGGAAAGCCACAGACTCAACTGCGCGAAACAAGTCTGTGTCAAACCCGACTTCGAGCTTACGACTGGCGTCACGGGGAAAACATAGTCACAACAGGTATGTGTTGAATCCGAAACAGGCGGCGTGCACTTCAGTCTCAGGAAACATCAGTGCAGAGAAACCGTGTTTCTACGAACATCTTCCCCGAAAATGCTTGTCTATTCCAATGTAAGTGCGGCAGCGCAAGGCATGTGCCCCATGCCTGTGCCACAGAAATGGTTAGTGTAGATTGTCTCTCCCAATTCAAATCTTGTTCCGTGAGGAATGTTTTCAAGAGTATGAGAGAGATCAGAGGGGAAAGGTCATGCCTTCAAGTGGGAGAAGGATATCCTGGAAAGCCATACACCTACGTATGAGCGGCATCCTGGCATGAACGTGTGAAGGCATAGAGAATGTGCCGTCACCTGGGACGTTGCTTGACCAACCGCTTGGGAAGAAGTCCTCCCTCAGCTATCCTACAGTTTCAGGAAGATAAAAGTGTTTTCCGTAGTGGGTGTGAAGGCATGAGGGACGTACCCAAGAGTTAGCCGTCCGTCCCGAATGTGTCTCCTGTCGTTCCATGAAGAAGGATGAGTATGGATATGTATGATGTGAGGAAGCATGAGGAGGATTGCCTCCCCATGGTTAACTCTAAGAACAAATCTAGAGGTTTGCCGTCCGTCGACGACCAGCTCTTTCCCTACGGATGGAAGCACCTTGTTACAACGTAGTGCGAAAGGAAAGAGACGGAAAGTACGATACACTACGGTGAGGAACACGTTGTGGGGAGGGTTTCTCTCCACGAAAGTCTTGTGTCATGAAGTTGGAGTGCCATCAAATATACGTGTGCTCGCCTCAGCAGCGCCTTCCACTGGACACAGAGAAACAAGGCCACGTCCAACACGATTTCGTGCTCACCTCTTGGTTCGGGAAGCATGAAGCCTTTGGAGACATAGGTGTAGGTGTCTGACACTAAGCTCTCAAGGAACAAAACGGTAGGGAAATCGCCTTTCCACGACCATCTACAGGGAAGAAGATGGAGGAAAGTCCCGACGTTAAAAGCGAAGGGACAAGTACAGTGCCATATACCACTGCTTGAGAACGAACTTGTGTCGAAAGCTTCTCCCAACTCAGATCTTGTTTCGGGAAGATAGAAGCGTTGTCAGTACTTTGTGTGAAAACACAAGGAGAACACCACACGCTGAATGGTGAAGAAACATGTGGCTCGAATGTGACCACCAACACACTAGTAGTCCCCTAGAGAGGAGTGTGTCTGGAAATGGGAGGAAGCGTAAGGAACGTACTATACACTTAAGTCTAAGAAACAACGCTGTGGCGGTGCGGTCCTTCGTCTACCTTCTCCTTTCCGAAGGATCGAAGCGGCCTTGCGCCAAGTGTGAAAGGAAGCGGAGGAAAAGCCTGATATACCTTCCTCGTGGAACAACATTTATGGAGGGCTTCTCCCAATGGGCAACATGGGTCACGACGCCTGAAGGGTTTTCCAAATGTATGTGAGTTCGCCAGAGGAAAGCCACAGACTCAGCTGCGCGAAACAAGTCTGAGTCAAACCCGACTTCGAGCTTACGACTGGCGTCACGGGGAAATCAGAGTCACAACAGGTATTTGTTGAATCCGAAACAGGCGGCGTGCACTTCAGTCTGAGGAAACAGAGAAACCGTGTTTCTTCTAACATCTTCCCTGAAAATGCGTGTCTATTCCAGTGGAAGTGTGGCAGCGCAAGGCATGTGCCCCAGGCCTGTGCCACAGAAATAGTTAGTGTAGATTGTCTCTCCCGATTCAAATCTTGTTCCGTGAAGAATGTTTCCAAGAGTATGAAAGAGAGCAGACGGGAAATGTCATGCCTTCAAGTGGGAGAAGGAAATCCTGGAAAGCCATACACCGACGTATGTGCGGCTTTCTGGTAGGAACGTGTCAAGGCATAAAGAATGTGCCGTGCCCTGTGACGGTGCTTGACCAACCGCTTGTGAGGAAGTCTTCCCTCAGCTATCATATTGTTTCAGGAAGATAAAAGTGTTTTCCCTAGTGGGTGTGAAGGCATGAGGGACGTACCCTAGAGTTAGCCGTCCGTTCCGAATGTGTCTACTGTCGTTCCACGAAGAAGGATGAGTATGGAAATGTATGATGTGAGGAAGCATAAGGAGGATGGCCTACGGGTGTTTAACTCTAAGAACAAATCTAGAGGGTTGCCGTCCGTCGACGACCAGCTCTTTCCCTACGGGTGGAAGCACCTTGTTACAACTTAGTGCGAACGAAAAGAGACGGAAAGCGCGATACACTACGGCGAGGAACACGTTGTGCGGGGGGTTCCTCTCCACGAAATTCTTGTGTCATGACGTTGGAAGGGCCTTCAAATGTACGTGAGCTCGCCTCAGCAGCGCCTTCCACCGAACTCAGAGAAACAAGGCCACGCCCAACACGATTTCGGGCTAACCTCTTGGTTCGGGAAGCATGAAGCCGTTGGAGATGTATGTGTAAGCGTCTGACACTCGGCTCTCAAGGAACAAAACGGTAGAGAAATCGCCTTTCCACGACCATCTCCAGGGAAGAAGATGGAGGAAGGTTCCGACGTTAAAAGCGAAGGCACAAGTACTGTGCCATATAACACTGCTTGAGAACGAACTTGTGTCGAAAGCTTCTCCCAACTCAGATCTTGTTTCGGGAAGATAGAAGCGTTGTCAGTACTTTGTGTGAAAACACAAGGAGAACACCACACGCTGAATGGTGAAGAAACATGTGGCTCGAATGTGACCACCAACACACTAGTAGTCCCCTAGAGAGGAGTGTGTCTGGAAATGGGAGGAAGCGTAAGGAACGCGCTATACACTTAAGTCTAAGAAACAACGCTGTGGCGGTGCGTTCCTTCGACTGCCATCTGCTTTGCTAAGGAACGAAGCGGCTTGAAGCAAAGTGTGAAAGAATCCGGAGGGGAAGGAAGAGAGATCTACCTTACTCGCGGAACAAATTCTTATGGAGGGCATTTCTCAACGAACACCATGTGTCACGACGATGGAAGGGTGTTCAAATGTAGGCGCCTTCGCCGAAGGAAAGGCATACACGAATCTCTGCGAAGCAAGTCTCTGTCAAACGCGACTTCGAGCTTCCAACTGGGTTCCCGCGGAATCCCTAGTCACCAAACGTACGTGTTGAATCCTAAACGAAGGGAGTGCTCTTCAGTCTGAAGAAACACCACTCCCGAGAAACCGTGTGTCTACTAACATCTTCCCTGAAAATGGTAGGCTTTTCCCATGGAAGTGTGAAATCGCAATGTAGGGGCCCCATGCCTGTGCTACAGAAGTCCTTAGTGTCGATAGTCTGTCGCCATTCAAATCCTGTTCCGTGAGAAGTGTTTTCAAGAGTAGGAGTGAGAGCAGATGGAAAAGGACACGGTTTTACGTGTGAGAAGGAAATCCGTCAAGAAAGACATACACGGAAGGATGAGAAGCACTTTAGCATGAAATGGTGCAGGCACCTAGAATGGGCCCTGTGACGGTGCTTGAGAAACCACTTGTGAAGAAGTCTTCCCTCAACTATCATATCGTTTCGGTGAGAGGAAAGTGTTTTCCGTAGTGGGTGTGAAGGCGTAAGGGACATCGGCTCGACGTAGCTCTCCGCTCCGAATTGGCCTACTGTCGTGGCCATGAAGAAAGATGTGCATGGACATGGATAATGTGCGGAAGCGTAAGGAAGATGGCATACGTCTGTTAAACTCTAAGAACAAATCTCGAGGGTTGCCGTCCTTCGACTACCACCTCTTTTCGTAAGGATGGAAGCAGCTTGGGAAACCTAGCGTGAACGACAAAGCGATGGAACGCGCGATCCTCTACAGGGAGGAACCCGTTGGGCGGAGGGTTTCTCTCCATCAAGTCCTGTGTCATGGAGGTGGATGGGTCTTCAAATGCACGTGGACTAGCCTCAGTAGTAGTAGCCTCACACTGAATTCTGAGAAACGAGTCCATGTCCAACAGGCTTTCGTGCTAACATCTGGGTTCTTGAAGAAAGAAGCCTTTGGAGAGATGAGTGTTGCTATATAAGGTAAGGGTCTTACACTCACCTCTCAAAGAACAAAACGGTAGGGAAATAGTCTTTCCACTGCCACCTGCAGGGAAAAAGATGGAAGAACTTTCCAACGTTACCAGTGAAGGCACAACTCCTGTGCCATATACCACTGTTTGAGAAAGAGTTGTGTCGAAAGCTTCTCTCAACTCAAATCTTGTTTCAGGAAGATAGAAGCGCTTTCAGGACTTCGTGTGAACGCGTAAGGAAAGTGCCATACGCTGAATTGTGAAGAGACATGTGGGTCGAATGTGACCACCAACTAACAAGTTGTCCCCTAGAGAGGTGTGTGTGTGGAAATCGGAGGAAGTGTAAGGAACGAGCTCTACACTTAATTCTAAAAAGCAATGCTGTGGAGGAGCGGTCCTTCGTCTACCTTCTCCTTTCCGAAGGATCGAGGCGGGCATATGCCAAGTGTGAAAGGAAGCAGAGGAAAGGCCTGATATACCTTCCTCGTGGAACTACTTTGTATGGAGGGCTTCGCTCAATGGACACCATGGGTCACGACGCTAAAAGGGGTTTCCAAATGTATGTGAGTTCGCCAAAGGAAAGCCACAGACTCAACTGCGCGAAACAAGTCTGTGTCAAACCCGACTTCGAGCTTACGACTGGCGTCACGGGGAAAACATAGTCACAACAGGTATGTGTTGAATCCGAAACAGGCGGCGTGCACTTCAGTCTCAGGAAACATCAGTGCAGAGAAACCGTGTTTCTACGAACATCTTCCCCGAAAATGCTTGTCTATTCCAATGTAAGTGCGGCAGCGCAAGGCATGTGCCCCATGCCTGTGCCACAGAAATGGTTAGTGTAGATTGTCTCTCCCAATTCAAATCTTGTTCCGTGAGGAATGTTTTCAAGAGTATGAGAGAGATCAGAGGGGAAAGGTCATGCCTTCAAGTGGGAGAAGGATATCCTGGAAAGCCATACACCTACGTATGAGCGGCATCCTGGCATGAACGTGTGAAGGCATAGAGAATGTGCCGTCACCTGGGACGTTGCTTGACCAACCGCTTGGGAAGAAGTCCTCCCTCAGCTATCCTACAGTTTCAGGAAGATAAAAGTGTTTTCCGTAGTGGGTGTGAAGGCATGAGGGACGTACCCAAGAGTTAGCCGTCCGTCCCGAATGTGTCTCCTGTCGTTCCATGAAGAAGGATGAGTATGGATATGTATGATGTGAGGAAGCATGAGGAGGATTGCCTCCCCATGGTTAACTCTAAGAACAAATCTAGAGGTTTGCCGTCCGTCGACGACCAGCTCTTTCCCTACGGATGGAAGCACCTTGATACAACGTAGTGCGAAAGGAAAGAGACGGAAAGTACGATACACTACGGTGAGGAACACGTTGTGGGGAGGGTTTCTCTCCACGAAAGTCTTGTGTCATGAAGTTGGAGTGCCATCAAATATACGTGTGCTCGCCTCAGCAGCGCCTTCCACTGGACACAGAGAAACAAGGCCACGTCCAACACGATTTCGTGCTCACCTCTTGGTTCGGGAAGCATGAAGCCTTTGGAGATATAGGTGTAAGTGTCTGACACTAAGCTCTCAAGGAACAAAACGGTAGGGAAATCGCCTTTCCACGACCATCTACAGGGAAGAAGATGGAGGAAAGTCCCGACGTTAAAAGCGAAGGGACAAGTACAGTGCCATATACCACTGCTTGAGAACGAACTTGTGTCGAAAGCTTCTCCCAACTCAGATCTTGTTTCGGGAAGATAGAAGCGTTGTCAGTACTTTGTGTGAAAACACAAGGAGAACACCACACGCTGAATGGTGAAGAAACATGTGGCTCGAATGTGACCACCAACACACTAGTAGTCCCCTAGAGAGGAGTGTGTCTGGAAATGGGAGGAAGCGTAAGGAACGTACTATACACTTAAGTCTAAGAAACAACGCTGTGGCGGTGCGGTCCTTCGTCTACCTTCTCCTTTCCGAAGGATCGAAGCGGCCTTGCGCCAAGTGTGAAAGGAAGCGGAGGAAAAGCCTGATATACCTTCCTCGTGGAACAACATTTATGGAGGGCTTCTCCCAATGGGCAACATGGGTCACGACGCCTGAAGGGTTTTCCAAATGTATGTGAGTTCGCCAGAGGAAAGCCACAGACTCAGCTGCGCGAAACAAGTCTGAGTCAAACCCGACTTCGAGCTTACGACTGGCGTCACGGGGAAATCAGAGTCACAACAGGTATTTGTTGAATCCGAAACAGGCGGCGTGCACTTCAGTCTGAGGAAACAGAGAAACCGTGTTTCTTCTAACATCTTCCCTGAAAATGCTTGTCTATTCCAGTGGAAGTGTGGCAGCGCAAGGCATGTGCCCCAGGCCTGTGCCACAGAAATAGTTAGTGTAGATTGTCTCTCCCGATTCAAATCTTGTTCCGTGAAGAATGTTTCCAAGAGTATGAAAGAGAGCAGACGGGAAATGTCATGCCTTCAAGTGGGAGAAGGAAATCCTGGAAAGCCATACACCGACGTATGCGCGGCATTCTGGTAGGAACGTGTGAAGGCATAAAGAATGTGCCGTGCCCTGTGACGGTGCTTGACCAACCGCTTGTGAGGAAGTCTTCCCTCAGCTATCATATTGTTTCAGGAAGATAAAAGTGTTTTCCCTAGTGGGTGTGAAGGCATGAGGGACGTACCCTAGAGTTAGCCGTCCGTTCCGAATGTGTCTACTGTCGTTCCACGAAGAAGGATGAGTATGGAAATGTATGATGTGAGGAAGCATAAGGAGGATGGCCTACGGGTGTTTAACTCTAAGAACAAATCTAGAGGGTTGCCGTCCGTCGACGACCAGCTCTTTCCCTACGGGTGGAAGCACCTTGTTACAACTTAGTGCGAACGAAAAGAGACGGAAAGCGCGATACACTACGGCGAGGAACACGTTGTGCGGGGGGTTCCTCTCCACGAAAGTCTTGTGTCATGACGTTGGAAGGGCCTTCAAATGTACGTGAGCTCGCCTCAGCAGCGCCTTCCACCGAACTCAGAGAAACAAGGCCACGCCCAACACGATTTCGGGCTAACCTCTTGGTTCGGGAAGCATGAAGCCGTTGGAGATGTATGTGTAAGCGTCTGACACTCGGCTCTCAAGGAACAAAACGGTAGAGAAATCGCCTTTCCACGACCATCTCCAGGGAAGAAGATGGAGGAAGGTTCCGACGTTAAAAGCGAAGGCACAAGTACTGTGCCATATAACACTGCTTGAGAACGAACTTGTGTCGAAAGCTTCTCCCAACTCAGATCTTGTTTCGGGAAGATAGAAGCGTTGTCAGTACTTTGTGTGAAAACACAAGGAGAACACCACACGCTGAATGGTGAAGAAACATGTGGCTCGAATGTGACCACCAACACACTAGTAGTCCCCTAGAGAGGAGTGTGTCTGGAAATGGGAGGAAGCGTAAGGAACGCGCTATACACTTAAGTCTAAGAAACAACGCTGTGGCGGTGCGTTCCTTCGACTGCCATCTGCTTTGCTAAGGAACGAAGCGGCTTGAAGCAAAGTGTGAAAGAATCCGGAGGGGAAGGAAGAGAGATCTACCTTACTCGCGGAACAGATTCTTATGGAGGGCATTTCTCAACGAACACCATGTGTCACGACGATGGAAGGGTGTTCAAATGTAGGCGCCTTCGCCGAAGGAAAGGCATACACGAATCTCTGCGAAGCAAGTCTCTGTCAAACGCGACTTCGAGCTTCCAACTGGGTTCCCGCGGAATCCCTAGTCACCAAACGTACGTGTTGAATCCTAAACGAAGGGAGTGCTCTTCAGTCTGAAGAAACACCACTCCCGAGAAACCGTGTGTCTACTAACATCTTCCCTGAAAATGGTAGGCTTTTCCCATGGAAGTGTGAAATCGCAATGTAGGGGCCCCATGCCTGTGCTACAGAAGTCCTTAGTGTCGATAGTCTGTCGCCATTCAAATCCTGTTCCGTGAGAAGTGTTTTCAAGAGTAGGAGTGAGAGCAGATGGAAAAGGACACGGTTTTACGTGTGAGAAGGAAATCCGTCAAGAAAGACATACACGGAAGGATGAGAAGCACTTTAGCATGAAATGGTGCAGGCACCTAGAATGGGCCCTGTGACGGTGCTTGAGAAACCACTTGTGAAGAAGTCTTCCCTCAACTATCATATCGTTTCGGTGAGAGGAAAGTGTTTTCCGTAGTGGGTGTGAAGGCGTAAGGGACATCGGCTCGACGTAGCTCTCCGCTCCGAATTGGCCTACTGTCGTGGCCATGAAGAAAGATGTGCATGGACATGGATAATGTGCGGAAGCGTAAGGAAGATGGCATACGTCTGTTAAACTCTAAGAACAAATCTCGAGGGTTGCCGTCCTTCGACTACCACCTCTTTTCGTAAGGATGGAAGCAGCTTGGGAAACCTAGCGTGAACGACAAAGCGATGGAACGCGCGATCCTCTACAGGGAGGAACCCGTTGGGCGGAGGGTTTCTCTCCATCAAGTCCTGTGTCATGGAGGTGGATGGGTCTTCAAATGCACGTGGACTAGCCTCAGTAGTAGTAGCCTCACACTGAATTCTGAGAAACGAGTCCATGTCCAACAGGCTTTCGTGCTAACATCTGGGTTCTTGAAGAAAGAAGCCTTTGGAGAGATGAGTGTTGCTATATAAGGTAAGGGTCTTACACTCACCTCTCAAAGAACAAAACGGTAGGGAAATAGTCTTTCCACTGCCACCTGCAGGGAAAAAGATGGAAGAACTTTCCAACGTTACCAGTGAAGGCACAACTCCTGTGCCATATACCACTGTTTGAGAAAGAGTTGTGTCGAAAGCTTCTCTCAACTCAAATCTTGTTTCAGGAAGATAGAAGCGCTTTCAGGACTTCGTGTGAACGCGTAAGGAAAGTGCCATACGCTGAATTGTGAAGAGACATGTGGGTCGAATGTGACCACCAACTAACAAGTTGTCCCCTAGAGAGGTGTGTGTGTGGAAATCGGAGGAAGTGTAAGGAACGAGCTCTACACTTAATTCTAAAAAGCAATGCTGTGGAGGAGCGGTCCTTCGTCTACCTTCTCCTTTCCGAAGGATCGAGGCGGGCATACGCCAAGTGTGAAAGGAAGCAGAGGAAAGGCCTGATATACCTTCCTCGTGGAACTACTTTGTATGGAGGGCTTCGCTCAATGGACACCATGGGTCACGACGCTAAAAGGGGTTTCCAAATGTATGTGAGTTCGCCAAAGGAAAGCCACAGACTCAACTGCGCGAAACAAGTCTGTGTCAAACCCGACTTCGAGCTTACGACTGGCGTCACGGGGAAAACATAGTCACAACAGGTATGTGTTGAATCCGAAACAGGCGGCGTGCACTTCAGTCTCAGGAAACATCAGTGCAGAGAAACCGTGTTTCTACGAACATCTTCCCCGAAAATGCTTGTCTATTCCAATGTAAGTGCGGCAGCGCAAGGCATGTGCCCCATGCCTGTGCCACAGAAATGGTTAGTGTAGATTGTCTCTCCCAATTCAAATCTTGTTCCGTGAGGAATGTTTTCAAGAGTATGAGAGAGATCAGAGGGGAAAGGTCATGCCTTCAAGTGGGAGAAGGATATCCTGGAAAGCCATACACCTACGTATGAGCGGCATCCTGGCATGAACGTGTGAAGGCATAGAGAATGTGCCGTCACCTGGGACGTTGCTTGACCAACCGCTTGGGAAGAAGTCCTCCCTCAGCTATCCTACAGTTTCAGGAAGATAAAAGTGTTTTCCGTAGTGGGTGTGAAGGCATGAGGGACGTACCCAAGAGTTAGCCGTCCGTCCCGAATGTGTCTCCTGTCGTTCCATGAAGAAGGATGAGTATGGATATGTATGATGTGAGGAAGCATGAGGAGGATTGCCTCCCCATGGTTAACTCTAAGAACAAATCTAGAGGTTTGCCGTCCGTCGACGACCAGCTCTTTCCCTACGGATGGAAGCACCTTGATACAACGTAGTGCGAAAGGAAAGAGACGGAAAGTACGATACACTACGGTGAGGAACACGTTGTGGGGAGGGTTTCTCTCCACGAAAGTCTTGTGTCATGAAGTTGGAGTGCCATCAAATATACGTGTGCTCGCCTCAGCAGCGCCTTCCACTGGACACAGAGAAACAAGGCCACGTCCAACACGATTTCGTGCTCACCTCTTGGTTCGGGAAGCATGAAGCCTTTGGAGATATAGGTGTAAGTGTCTGACACTAAGCTCTCAAGGAACAAAACGGTAGGGAAATCGCCTTTCCACGACCATCTACAGGGAAGAAGATGGAGGAAAGTCCCGACGTTAAAAGCGAAGGGACAAGTACAGTGCCATATACCACTGCTTGAGAACGAACTTGTGTCGAAAGCTTCTCCCAACTCAGATCTTGTTTCGGGAAGATAGAAGCGTTGTCAGTACTTTGTGTGAAAACACAAGGAGAACACCACACGCTGAATGGTGAAGAAACATGTGGCTCGAATGTGACCACCAACACACTAGTAGTCCCCTAGAGAGGAGTGTGTCTGGAAATGGGAGGAAGCGTAAGGAACGTACTATACACTTAAGTCTAAGAAACAACGCTGTGGCGGTGCGGTCCTTCGTCTACCTTCTCCTTTCCGAAGGATCGAAGCGGCCTTGCGCCAAGTGTGAAAGGAAGCGGAGGAAAAGCCTGATATACCTTCCTCGTGGAACAACATTTATGGAGGGCTTCTCCCAATGGGCAACATGGGTCACGACGCCTGAAGGGTTTTCCAAATGTATGTGAGTTCGCCAGAGGAAAGCCACAGACTCAGCTGCGCGAAACAAGTCTGAGTCAAACCCGACTTCGAGCTTACGACTGGCGTCACGGGGAAATCAGAGTCACAACAGGTATTTGTTGAATCCGAAACAGGCGGCGTGCACTTCAGTCTGAGGAAACAGAGAAACCGTGTTTCTTCTAACATCTTCCCTGAAAATGCTTGTCTATTCCAGTGGAAGTGTGGCAGCGCAAGGCATGTGCCCCAGGCCTGTGCCACAGAAATAGTTAGTGTAGATTGTCTCTCCCGATTCAAATCTTGTTCCGTGAAGAATGTTTCCAAGAGTATGAAAGAGAGCAGACGGGAAATGTCATGCCTTCAAGTGGGAGAAGGAAATCCTGGAAAGCCATACACCGACGTATGCGCGGCATTCTGGTAGGAACGTGTGAAGGCATAAAGAATGTGCCGTGCCCTGTGACGGTGCTTGACCAACCGCTTGTGAGGAAGTCTTCCCTCAGCTATCATATTGTTTCAGGAAGATAAAAGTGTTTTCCCTAGTGGGTGTGAAGGCATGAGGGACGTACCCTAGAGTTAGCCGTCCGTTCCGAATGTGTCTACTGTCGTTCCACGAAGAAGGATGAGTATGGAAATGTATGATGTGAGGAAGCATAAGGAGGATGGCCTACGGGTGTTTAACTCTAAGAACAAATCTAGAGGGTTGCCGTCCGTCGACGACCAGCTCTTTCCCTACGGGTGGAAGCACCTTGTTACAACTTAGTGCGAACGAAAAGAGACGGAAAGCGCGATACACTACGGCGAGGAACACGTTGTGCGGGGGGTTCCTCTCCACGAAAGTCTTGTGTCATGACGTTGGAAGGGCCTTCAAATGTACGTGAGCTCGCCTCAGCAGCGCCTTCCACCGAACTCAGAGAAACAAGGCCACGCCCAACACGATTTCGGGCTAACCTCTTGGTTCGGGAAGCATGAAGCCGTTGGAGATGTATGTGTAAGCGTCTGACACTCGGCTCTCAAGGAACAAAACGGTAGAGAAATCGCCTTTCCACGACCATCTCCAGGGAAGAAGATGGAGGAAGGTTCCGACGTTAAAAGCGAAGGCACAAGTACTGTGCCATATAACACTGCTTGAGAACGAACTTGTGTCGAAAGCTTCTCCCAACTCAGATCTTGTTTCGGGAAGATAGAAGCGTTGTCAGTACTTTGTGTGAAAACACAAGGAGAACACCACACGCTGAATGGTGAAGAAACATGTGGCTCGAATGTGACCACCAACACACTAGTAGTCCCCTAGAGAGGAGTGTGTCTGGAAATGGGAGGAAGCGTAAGGAACGCGCTATACACTTAAGTCTAAGAAACAACGCTGTGGCGGTGCGTTCCTTCGACTGCCATCTGCTTTGCTAAGGAACGAAGCGGCTTGAAGCAAAGTGTGAAAGAATCCGGAGGGGAAGGAAGAGAGATCTACCTTACTCGCGGAACAGATTCTTATGGAGGGCATTTCTCAACGAACACCATGTGTCACGACGATGGAAGGGTGTTCAAATGTAGGCGCCTTCGCCGAAGGAAAGGCATACACGAATCTCTGCGAAGCAAGTCTCTGTCAAACGCGACTTGGAGCTTCCAACTGGGTTCCCGCGGAATCCCTAGTCACCAAACCTACGTGTTGAATCCTAAACGAAGGGAGTGCTCTTCAGTCTGAAGAAACACCACTCCCGAGAAACCGTGTGTCTACTAACATCTTCCCTGAAAATGGTAGGCTTTTCCCATGGAAGTGTGAAATCGCAATGTAGGGGCCCCATGCCTGTGCTACAGAAGTCCTTAGTGTCGATAGTCTGTCGCCATTCAAATCCTGTTCCGTGAGAAGTGTTTTCAAGAGTAGGAGTGAGAGCAGATGGAAAAGGACACGGTTTTACGTGTGAGAAGGAAATCCGTCAAGAAAGACATACACGGAAGGATGAGAAGCACTTTAGCATGAAATGGTGCAGGCACCTAGAATGGGCCCTGTGACGGTGCTTGAGAAACCACTTGTGAAGAAGTCTTCCCTCAACTATCATATCGTTTCGGTGAGAGGAAAGTGTTTTCCGTAGT
Source organism: Eumetopias jubatus (assembly GCF_037043125.1). Classification (NCBI taxonomy): domain Eukaryota; kingdom Metazoa; phylum Chordata; class Mammalia; order Carnivora; family Otariidae; genus Eumetopias; species Eumetopias jubatus. The sequence continues at coordinate 68,489,286 of NW_028274819.1, forward strand.
GGGTGTGAAGGCGTAAGGGACATCGGCTCGACGTAGCTCTCCGCTCCGAATTGGCCTACTGTCGTGGCCATGAAGAAAGATGTGCATGGACATGGATAATGTGCGGAAGCGTAAGGAAGATGGCATACGTCTGTTAAACTCTAAGAACAAATCTCGAGGGTTGCCGTCCTTCGACTACCACCTCTTTTCGTAAGGATGGAAGCAGCTTGGGAAACCTAGCGTGAACGACAAAGCGATGGAACGCGCGATCCTCTACAGGGAGGAACCCGTTGGGCGGAGGGTTTCTCTCCATCAAGTCCTGTGTCATGGAGGTGGATGGGTCTTCAAATGCACGTGGACTAGCCTCAGTAGTAGTAGCCTCACACTGAATTCTGAGAAACGAGTCCATGTCCAACAGGCTTTCGTGCTAACATCTGGGTTCTTGAAGAAAGAAGCCTTTGGAGAGATGAGTGTTGCTATATAAGGTAAGGGTCTTACACTCACCTCTCAAAGAACAAAACGGTAGGGAAATAGTCTTTCCACTGCCACCTGCAGGGAAAAAGATGGAAGAACTTTCCAACGTTACCAGTGAAGGCACAACTCCTGTGCCATATACCACTGTTTGAGAAAGAGTTGTGTCGAAAGCTTCTCTCAACTCAAATCTTGTTTCAGGAAGATAGAAGCGCTTTCAGGACTTCGTGTGAACGCGTAAGGAAAGTGCCATACGCTGAATTGTGAAGAGACATGTGGGTCGAATGTGACCACCAACTAACAAGTTGTCCCCTAGAGAGGTGTGTGTGTGGAAATCGGAGGAAGTGTAAGGAACGAGCTCTACACTTAATTCTAAAAAGCAATGCTGTGGAGGAGCGGTCCTTCGTCTACCTTCTCCTTTCCGAAGGATCGAGGCGGGCATACGCCAAGTGTGAAAGGAAGCAGAGGAAAGGCCTGATATACCTTCCTCGTGGAACAACTTTGTATGGAGGGCTTCGCTCAATGGACACCATGGGTCACGACGCTAAAAGGGGTTTCCAAATGTATGTGAGTTCGCCAAAGGAAAGCCACAGACTCAACTGCGCGAAACAAGTCTGTGTCAAACCCGACTTCGAGCTTACGACTGGCGTCACGGGGAAAACATAGTCACAACAGGTATGTGTTGAATCCGAAACAGGCGGCGTGCACTTCAGTCTCAGGAAACATCAGTGCAGAGAAACCGTGTTTCTACGAACATCTTCCCCGAAAATGCTTGTCTATTCCAATGTAAGTGCGGCAGCGCAAGGCATGTGCCCCATGCCTGTGCCACAGAAATGGTTAGTGTAGATTGTCTCTCCCAATTCAAATCTTGTTCCGTGAGGAATGTTTTCAAGAGTATGAGAGAGATCAGAGGGGAAAGGTCATGCCTTCAAGTGGGAGAAGGATATCCTGGAAAGCCATACACCTACGTATGAGCGGCATCCTGGCATGAACGTGTGAAGGCATAGAGAATGTGCCGTCACCTGGGACGTTGCTTGACCAACCGCTTGGGAAGAAGTCCTCCCTCAGCTATCCTACAGTTTCAGGAAGATAAAAGTGTTTTCCGTAGTGGGTGTGAAGGCATGAGGGACGTACCCAAGAGTTAGCCGTCCGTCCCGAATGTGTCTCCTGTCGTTCCATGAAGAAGGATGAGTATGGATATGTATGATGTGAGGAAGCATGAGGAGGATTGCCTCCCCATGGTTAACTCTAAGAACAAATCTAGAGGTTTGCCGTCCGTCGACGACCAGCTCTTTCCCTACGGATGGAAGCACCTTGTTACAACGTAGTGCGAAAGGAAAGAGACGGAAAGTACGATACACTACGGTGAGGAACACGTTGTGGGGAGGGTTTCTCTCCACGAAAGTCTTGTGTCATGAAGTTGGAGTGCCATCAAATATACGTGTGCTCGCCTCAGCAGCGCCTTCCACTGGACACAGAGAAACAAGGCCACGTCCAACACGATTTCGTGCTCACCTCTTGGTTCGGGAAGCATGAAGCCTTTGGAGACATAGGTGTAGGTGTCTGACACTAAGCTCTCAAGGAACAAAACGGTAGAGAAATCGCCTTTCCACGACCATCTACAGGGAAGAAGATGGAGGAAAGTCCCGACGTTAAAAGCGAAGGGACAAGTACAGTGCCATATACCACTGCTTGAGAACGAACTTGTGTCGAAAGCTTCTCCCAACTCAGATCTTGTTTCGGGAAGATAGAAGCGTTGTCAGTACTTTGTGTGAAAACAGAAGGAGAACACCACACGCTGAATGGTGAAGAAACATGTGGCTCGAATGTGACCACCAACACACTAGTAGTCCCCTAGAGAGGAGTGTGTCTGGAAATGGGAGGAAGCGTAAGGAACGTACTATACACTTAAGTCTAAGAAACAACGCTGTGGCGGTGCGGTCCTTCGTCTACCTTCTCCTTTCCGAAGGATCGAAGCGGCCTTGCGCCAAGTGTGAAAGGAAGCGGAGGAAAAGCCTGATATACCTTCCTCGTGGAACAACATTTATGGAGGGCTTCTCCCAATGGGCAACATGGGTCACGACGCCTGAAGGGTTTTCCAAATGTATGTGAGTTCGCCAGAGGAAAGCCACAGACTCAGCTGCGCGAAACAAGTCTGAGTCAAACCCGACTTCGAGCTTACGACTGGCGTCACGGGGAAATCAGAGTCACAACAGGTATTTGTTGAATCCGAAACAGGCGGCGTGCACTTCAGTCTGAGGAAACAGAGAAACCGTGTTTCTTCTAACATCTTCCCTGAAAATGCGTGTCTATTCCAGTGGAAGTGTGGCAGCGCAAGGCATGTGCCCCAGGCCTGTGCCACAGAAATAGTTAGTGTAGATTGTCTCTCCCGATTCAAATCTTGTTCCGTGAAGAATGTTTCCAAGAGTATGAAAGAGAGCAGACGGGAAATGTCATGCCTTCAAGTGGGAGAAGGAAATCCTGGAAAGCCATACACCGACGTATGCGCGGCATTCTGGTAGGAACGTGTGAAGGCATAAAGAATGTACCGTGCCCTGTGACGGTGCTTGACCAACCGCTTGTGAGGAAGTCTTCCCTCAGCTATCATATTGTTTCAGGAAGATAAAAGTGTTTTCCCTAGTGGGTGTGAAGGCATGAGGGACGTACCCTAGAGTTAGCCGTCCGTTCCGAATGTGTCTACTGTCGTTCCACGAAGAAGGATGAGTATGGAAATGTATGATGTGAGGAAGCATAAGGAGGATGGCCTACGGGTGTTTAACTCTAAGAACAAATCTAGAGGGTTGCCGTCCGTCGACGACCAGCTCTTTCCCTACGGGTGGAAGCACCTTGTTACAACTTAGTGCGAACGAAAAGAGACGGAAAGCGCGATACACTACGGCGAGGAACACGTTGTGCGGGGGGTTCCTCTCCACGAAAGTCTTGTGTCATGACGTTGGAAGGGCCTTCAAATGTACGTGAGCTCGCCTCAGCAGCGCCTTCCACCGAACTCAGAGAAACAAGGCCACGCCCAACACGATTTCGGGCTAACCTCTTGGTTCGGGAAGCATGAAGCCGTTGGAGATGTATGTGTAAGCGTCTGACACTCGGCTCTCAAGGAACAAAACGGTAGAGAAATCGCCTTTCCACGACCATCTCCAGGGAAGAAGATGGAGGAAGGTTCCGACGTTAAAAGCGAAGGCACAAGTACTGTGCCATATAACACTGCTTGAGAACGAACTTGTGTCGAAAGCTTCTCCCAACTCAGATCTTGTTTCGGGAAGATAGAAGCGTTGTCAGTACTTTGTGTGAAAACACAAGGAGAACACCACACGCTGAATGGTGAAGAAACATGTGGCTCGAATGTGACCACCAACACACTAGTAGTCCCCTAGAGAGGAGTGTGTCTGGAAATGGGAGGAAGCGTAAGGAACGCGCTATACACTTAAGTCTAAGAAACAACGCTGTGGCGGTGCGTTCCTTCGACTGCCATCTGCTTTGCTAAGGAACGAAGCGGCTTGAAGCAAAGTGTGAAAGAATCCGGAGGGGAAGGAAGAGAGATCTACCTTACTCGCGGAACAGATTCTTATGGAGGGCATTTCTCAACGAACACCATGTGTCACGACGATGGAAGGGTGTTCAAATGTAGGCGCCTTCGCCGAAGGAAAGGCATACACGAATCTCTGCGAAGCAAGTCTCTGTCAAACGCGACTTGGAGCTTCCAACTGGGTTCCCGCGGAATCCCTAGTCACCAAACCTACGTGTTGAATCCTAAACGAAGGGAGTGCTCTTCAGTCTGAAGAAACACCACTCCCGAGAAACCGTGTGTCTACTAACATCTTCCCTGAAAATGGTAGGCTTTTCCCATGGAAGTGTGAAATCGCAATGTATGGGCCCCATGCCTGTGCTACAGAAGTCTTTAGTGTCGATAGTCTGTCGCCATTCAAATCCTGTTCCGTGAGAAGTGTTTTCAAGAGTAGGAGTGAGAGCAGATGGAAAAGGACACGGTTTTACGTGTGAGAAGGAAATCCGTCAAGAAAGACATACACGGAAGGATGAGAAGCACTTTAGCATGAAATGGTGCAGGCACCTAGAATGGGCCCTGTGACGGTGCTTGAGAAACCACTTGTGAAGAAGTCTTCCCTCAACTATCATATCGTTTCGGTGAGAGGAAAGTGTTTTCCGTAGTGGGTGTGAAGGCGTAAGGGACATCGGCTCGACGTAGCTCTCCGCTCCGAATTGGCCTACTGTCGTGGCCATGAAGAAAGATGTGCATGGACATGGATAATGTGCGGAAGCGTAAGGAAGATGGCATACGTCTGTTAAACTCTAAGAACAAATCTCGAGGGTTGCCGTCCTTCGACTACCACCTCTTTTCGTAAGGATGGAAGCAGCTTGGGAAACCTAGCGTGAACGACAAAGCGATGGAACGCGCGATCCTCTACAGGGAGGAACCCGTTGGGCGGAGGGTTTCTCTCCATCAAGTCCTGTGTCATGGAGGTGGATGGGTCTTCAAATGCACGTGGACTAGCCTCAGTAGTAGTAGCCTCACACTGAATTCTGAGAAACGAGTCCATGTCCAACAGGCTTTCGTGCTAACATCTGGGTTCTTGAAGAAAGAAGCCTTTGGAGAGATGAGTGTTGCTATATAAGGTAAGGGTCTTACACTCACCTCTCAAAGAACAAAACGGTAGGGAAATAGTCTTTCCACTGCCACCTGCAGGGAAAAAGATGGAAGAACTTTCCAACGTTACCAGTGAAGGCACAACTCCTGTGCCATATACCACTGTTTGAGAAAGAGTTGTGTCGAAAGCTTCTCTCAACTCAAATCTTGTTTCAGGAAGATAGAAGCGCTTTCAGGACTTCGTGTGAACGCGTAAGGAAAGTGCCATACGCTGAATTGTGAAGAGACATGTGGGTCGAATGTGACCACCAACTAACAAGTTGTCCCCTAGAGAGGTGTGTGTGTGGAAATCGGAGGAAGTGTAAGGAACGAGCTCTACACTTAATTCTAAAAAGCAATGCTGTGGAGGAGCGGTCCTTCGTCTACCTTCTCCTTTCCGAAGGATCGAGGCGGGCATACGCCAAGTGTGAAAGGAAGCAGAGGAAAGGCCTGATATACCTTCCTCGTGGAACAACTTTGTATGGAGGGCTTCGCTCAATGGACACCATGGGTCACGACGCTAAAAGGGGTTTCCAAATGTATGTGAGTTCGCCAAAGGAAAGCCACAGACTCAACTGCGCGAAACAAGTCTGTGTCAAACCCGACTTCGAGCTTACGACTGGCGTCACGGGGAAAACATAGTCACAACAGGTATGTGTTGAATCCGAAACAGGCGGCGTGCACTTCAGTCTCAGGAAACATCAGTGCAGAGAAACCGTGTTTCTACGAACATCTTCCCCGAAAATGCTTGTCTATTCCAATGTAAGTGCGGCAGCGCAAGGCATGTGCCCCATGCCTGTGCCACAGAAATGGTTAGTGTAGATTGTCTCTCCCAATTCAAATCTTGTTCCGTGAGGAATGTTTTCAAGAGTATGAGAGAGATCAGAGGGGAAAGGTCATGCCTTCAAGTGGGAGAAGGATATCCGGGAAAGCCATACACCTACGTATGAGCGGCATCCTGGCATGAACGTGTGAAGGCATAGAGAATGTGCCGTCACCTGGGACGTTGCTTGACCAACCGCTTGGGAAGAAGTCCTCCCTCAGCTATCCTACAGTTTCAGGAAGATAAAAGTGTTTTCCGTAGTGGGTGTGAAGGCATGAGGGACGTACCCAAGAGTTAGCCGTCCGTCCCGAATGTGTCTCCTGTCGTTCCATGAAGAAGGATGAGTATGGATATGTATGATGTGAGGAAGCATGAGGAGGATTGCCTCCCCATGGTTAACTCTAAGAACAAATCTAGAGGTTTGCCGTCCGTCGACGACCAGCTCTTTCCCTACGGATGGAAGCACCTTGTTACAACGTAGTGCGAAAGGAAAGAGACGGAAAGTACGATACACTACGGTGAGGAACACGTTGTGGGGAGGGTTTCCCTCCACGAAAGTCTTGTGTCATGAAGTTGGAGTGCCATCAAATATACGTGTGCTCGCCTCAGCAGCGCCTTCCACTGGACACAGAGAAACAAGGCCACGTCCAACACGATTTCGTGCTCACCTCTTGGTTCGGGAAGCATGAAGCCTTTGGAGACATAGGTGTAGGTGTCTGACACTAAGCTCTCAAGGAACAAAACGGTAGAGAAATCGCCTTTCCACGACCATCTACAGGGAAGAAGATGGAGGAAAGTCCCGACGTTAAAAGCGAAGGGACAAGTACAGTGCCATATACCACTGCTTGAGAACGAACTTGTGTCGAAAGCTTCTCCCAACTCAGATCTTGTTTCGGGAAGATAGAAGCGTTGTCAGTACTTTGTGTGAAAACACAAGGAGAACACCACACGCTGAATGGTGAAGAAACATGTGGCTCGAATGTGACCACCAACACACTAGTAGTCCCCTAGAGAGGAGTGTGTCTGGAAATGGGAGGAAGCGTAAGGAACGTACTATACACTTAAGTCTAAGAAACAACGCTGTGGCGGTGCGGTCCTTCGTCTACCTTCTCCTTTCCGAAGGATCGAAGCGGCCTTGCGCCAAGTGTGAAAGGAAGCGGAGGAAAAGCCTGATATACCTTCCTCGTGGAACAACATTTATGGAGGGCTTCTCCCAATGGGCAACATGGGTCACGACGCCTGAAGGGTTTTCCAAATGTATGTGAGTTCGCCAGAGGAAAGCCACAGACTCAGCTGCGCGAAACAAGTCTGAGTCAAACCCGACTTCGAGCTTACGACTGGCGTCACGGGGAAATCAGAGTCACAACAGGTATTTGTTGAATCCGAAACAGGCGGCGTGCACTTCAGTCTGAGGAAACAGAGAAACCGTGTTTCTTCTAACATCTTCCCTGAAAATGCGTGTCTATTCCAGTGGAAGTGTGGCAGCGCAAGGCATGTGCCCCAGGCCTGTGCCACAGAAATAGTTAGTGTAGATTGTCTCTCCCGATTCAAATCTTGTTCCGTGAAGAATGTTTCCAAGAGTATGAAAGAGAGCAGACGGGAAATGTCATGCCTTCAAGTGGGAGAAGGAAATCCTGGAAAGCCATACACCGACGTATGCGCGGCTTTCTGGTAGGAACGTGTCAAGGCATAAAGAATGTGCCGTGCCCTGTGACGGTGCTTGACCAACCGCTTGTGAGGAAGTCTTCCCTCAGCTATCATATTGTTTCAGGAAGATAAAAGTGTTTTCCCTAGTGGGTGTGAAGGCATGAGGGACGTACCCTAGAGTTAGCCGTCCGTTCCGAATGTGTCTACTGTCGTTCCACGAAGAAGGATGAGTATGGAAATGTATGATGTGAGGAAGCATAAGGAGGATGGCCTACGGGTGTTTAACTCTAAGAACAAATCTAGAGGGTTGCCGTCCGTCGACGACCAGCTCTTTCCCTACGGGTGGAAGCACCTTGTTACAACTTAGTGCGAACGAAAAGAGACGGAAAGCGCGATACACTACGGCGAGGAACACGTTGTGCGGGGGGTTCCTCTCCACGAAAGTCTTGTGTCATGACGTTGGAAGGGCCTTCAAATGTACGTGAGCTCGCCTCAGCAGCGCCTTCCACCGAACTCAGAGAAACAAGGCCACGCCCAACACGATTTCGGGCTAACCTCTTGGTTCGGGAAGCATGAAGCCGTTGGAGATGTATGTGTAAGCGTCTGACACTCGGCTCTCAAGGAACAAAACGGTAGAGAAATCGCCTTTCCACGACCATCTCCAGGGAAGAAGATGGAGGAAGGTTCCGACGTTAAAAGCGAAGGCACAAGTACTGTGCCATATAACACTGCTTGAGAACGAACTTGTGTCGAAAGCTTCTCCCAACTCAGATCTTGTTTCGGGAAGATAGAAGCGTTGTCAGTACTTTGTGTGAAAACACAAGGAAAATTCCACACGCTGAATGGTGAAGAAACATGTGGCTCGAATGTGACCACCAACACACTAGTAGTCCCCTAGAGAGGTGTGTGTCTGGAAATGGGAGGAAGCGTAAGGAACGCGCTATACACTTAAGTCTAAGAAACAACGCTGTGGCGGTGCGTTCCTTCGACTGCCATCTGCTTTGCTAAGGAACGAAGCGGCTTGAAGCAAAGTGTGAAAGAATCCGGAGGGGAAGGAAGAGAGATCTACCTTACTCGCGGAACAGATTCTTATGGAGGGCATTTCTCAACGAACACCATGTGTCACGACGATGGAAGGGTGTTCAAATGTAGGCGCCTTCGCCGAAGGAAAGGCATACACGAATCTCTGCGAAGCAAGTCTCTGTCAAACGCGACTTGGAGCTTCCAACTGGGTTCCCGCGGAATCCCTAGTCACCAAACGTACGTGTTGAATCCTAAACGAAGGGAGTGCTCTTCAGTCTGAAGAAACACCACTCCCGAGAAACCGTGTGTCTACTAACATCTTCCCTGAAAATGGTAGGCTTTTCCCATGGAAGTGTGAAATCGCAATGTATGGGCCCCATGCCTGTGCTACAGAAGTCCTTAGTGTCGATAGTCTGTCGCCATTCAAATCCTGTTCCGTGAGAAGTGTTTTCAAGAGTAGGAGTGAGAGCAGATGGAAAAGGACACGGTTTTACGTGTGAGAAGGAAATCCGTCAAGAAAGACATACACGGAAGGATGAGAAGCACTTTAGCATGAAATGGTGCAGGCACCTAGAATGGGCCCTGTGACGGTGCTTGAGAAACCACTTGTGAAGAAGTCTTCCCTCAACTATCATATCGTTTCGGTGAGAGGAAAGTGTTTTCCGTAGTGGGTGTGAAGGCGTAAGGGACATCGGCTCGACGTAGCTCTCCGCTCCGAATTGGCCTACTGTCGTGGCCATGAAGAAAGATGTGCATGGACATGGATAATGTGCGGAAGCGTAAGGAAGATGGCATACGTCTGTTAAACTCTAAGAACAAATCTCGAGGGTTGCCGTCCTTCGACTACCACCTCTTTTCGTAAGGATGGAAGCAGCTTGGGAAACCTAGCGTGAACGACAAAGCGATGGAACGCGCGATCCTCTACAGGGAGGAACCCGTTGGGCGGAGGGTTTCTCTCCATCAAGTCCTGTGTCATGGAGGTGGATGGGTCTTCAAATGCACGTGGACTAGCCTCAGTAGTAGTAGCCTCACACTGAATTCTGAGAAACGAGTCCATGTCCAACAGGCTTTCGTGCTAACATCTGGGTTCTTGAAGAAAGAAGCCTTTGGAGAGATGAGTGTTGCTATATAAGGTAAGGGTCTTACACTCACCTCTCAAAGAACAAAACGGTAGGGAAATAGTCTTTCCACTGCCACCTGCAGGGAAAAAGATGGAAGAACTTTCCAACGTTACCAGTGAAGGCACAACTCCTGTGCCATATACCACTGTTTGAGAAAGAGTTGTGTCGAAAGCTTCTCTCAACTCAAATCTTGTTTCAGGAAGATAGAAGCGCTTTCAGGACTTCGTGTGAACGCGTAAGGAAAGTGCCATACGCTGAATTGTGAAGAGACATGTGGGTCGAATGTGACCACCAACTAACAAGTTGTCCCCTAGAGAGGTGTGTGTGTGGAAATCGGAGGAAGTGTAAGGAACGAGCTCTACACTTAATTCTAAAAAGCAATGCTGTGGAGGAGCGGTCCTTCGTCTACCTTCTCCTTTCCGAAGGATCGAGGCGGGCATACGCCAAGTGTGAAAGGAAGCAGAGGAAAGGCCTGATATACCTTCCTCGTGGAACTACTTTGTATGGAGGGCTTCGCTCAATGGACACCATGGGTCACGACGCTAAAAGGGGTTTCCAAATGTATGTGAGTTCGCCAAAGGAAAGCCACAGACTCAACTGCGCGAAACAAGTCTGTGTCAAACCCGACTTCGAGCTTACGACTGGCGTCACGGGGAAAACATAGTCACAACAGGTATGTGTTGAATCCGAAACAGGCGGCGTGCACTTCAGTCTCAGGAAACATCAGTGCAGAGAAACCGTGTTTCTACGAACATCTTCCCCGAAAATGCTTGTCTATTCCAATGTAAGTGCGGCAGCGCAAGGCATGTGCCCCATGCCTGTGCCACAGAAATGGTTAGTGTAGATTGTCTCTCCCAATTCAAATCTTGTTCCGTGAGGAATGTTTTCAAGAGTATGAGAGAGATCAGAGGGGAAAGGTCATGCCTTCAAGTGGGAGAAGGATATCCTGGAAAGCCATACACCTACGTATGAGCGGCATCCTGGCATGAACGTGTGAAGGCATAGAGAATGTGCCGTCACCTGGGACGTTGCTTGACCAACCGCTTGGGAAGAAGTCCTCCCTCAGCTATCCTACAGTTTCAGGAAGATAAAAGTGTTTTCCGTAGTGGGTGTGAAGGCATGAGGGACGTACCCAAGAGTTAGCCGTCCGTCCCGAATGTGTCTCCTGTCGTTCCATGAAGAAGGATGAGTATGGATATGTATGATGTGAGGAAGCATGAGGAGGATTGCCTCCCCATGGTTAACTCTAAGAACAAATCTAGAGGTTTGCCGTCCGTCGACGACCAGCTCTTTCCCTACGGATGGAAGCACCTTGTTACAACGTAGTGCGAAAGGAAAGAGACGGAAAGTACGATACACTACGGTGAGGAACACGTTGTGGGGAGGGTTTCTCTCCACGAAAGTCTTGTGTCATGAAGTTGGAGTGCCATCAAATATACGTGTGCTCGCCTCAGCAGCGCCTTCCACTGGACACAGAGAAACAAGGCCACGTCCAACACGATTTCGTGCTCACCTCTTGGTTCGGGAAGCATGAAGCCTTTGGAGATATAGGTGTAAGTGTCTGACACTAAGCTCTCAAGGAACAAAACGGTAGGGAAATCGCCTTTCCACGACCATCTACAGGGAAGAAGATGGAGGAAAGTCCCGACGTTAAAAGCGAAGGGACAAGTACAGTGCCATATACCACTGCTTGAGAACGAACTTGTGTCGAAAGCTTCTCCCAACTCAGATCTTGTTTCGGGAAGATAGAAGCGTTGTCAGTACTTTGTGTGAAAACACAAGGAGAACACCACACGCTGAATGGTGAAGAAACATGTGGCTCGAATGTGACCACCAACACACTAGTAGTCCCCTAGAGAGGAGTGTGTCTGGAAATGGGAGGAAGCGTAAGGAACGTACTATACACTTAAGTCTAAGAAACAACGCTGTGGCGGTGCGGTCCTTCGTCTACCTTCTCCTTTCCGAAGGATCGAAGCGGCCTTGCGCCAAGTGTGAAAGGAAGCGGAGGAAAAGCCTGATATACCTTCCTCGTGGAACAACATTTATGGAGGGCTTCTCCCAATGGGCAACATGGGTCACGACGCCTGAAGGGTTTTCCAAATGTATGTGAGTTCGCCAGAGGAAAGCCACAGACTCAGCTGCGCGAAACAAGTCTGAGTCAAACCCGACTTCGAGCTTACGACTGGCGTCACGGGGAAATCAGAGTCACAACAGGTATTTGTTGAATCCGAAACAGGCGGCGTGCACTTCAGTCTGAGGAAACAGAGAAACCGTGTTTCTTCTAACATCTTCCCTGAAAATGCTTGTCTATTCCAGTGGAAGTGTGGCAGCGCAAGGCATGTGCCCCAGGCCTGTGCCACAGAAATAGTTAGTGTAGATTGTCTCTCCCGATTCAAATCTTGTTCCGTGAAGAATGTTTCCAAGAGTATGAAAGAGAGCAGACGGGAAATGTCATGCCTTCAAGTGGGAGAAGGAAATCCTGGAAAGCCATACACCGACGTATGCGCGGCATTCTGGTAGGAACGTGTCAAGGCATAAAGAATGTGCCGTGCCCTGTGACGGTGCTTGACCAACCGCTTGTGAGGAAGTCTTCCCTCAGCTATCATATTGTTTCAGGAAGATAAAAGTGTTTTCCCTAGTGGGTGTGAAGGCATGAGGGACGTACCCTAGAGTTAGCCGTCCGTTCCGAATGTGTCTACTGTCGTTCCACGAAGAAGGATGAGTATGGAAATGTATGATGTGAGGAAGCATAAGGAGGATGGCCTACGGGTGTTTAACTCTAAGAACAAATCTAGAGGTTTGCCGTCCGTCGACGACCAGCTCTTTCCCTACGGGTGGAAGCACCTTGTTACAACTTAGTGCGAACGAAAAGAGACGGAAAGCGCGATACACTACGGCGAGGAACACGTTGTGCGGGGGGTTCCTCTCCACGAAAGTCTTGTGTCATGACGTTGGAAGGGCCTTCAAATGTACGTGAGCTCGCCTCAGCAGCGCCTTCCACCGAACTCAGAGAAACAAGGCCACGCGCAACACGATTTCGGGCTAACCTCTTGGTTCGGGAAGCATGAAGCCGTTGGAGATGTATGTGTAAGCGTCTGACACTCGGCTCTCAAGGAACAAAACGGTAGAGAAATCGCCTTTCCACGACCATCTCCAGGGAAGAAGATGGAGGAAGGTTCCGACGTTAAAAGCGAAGGCACAAGTACTGTGCCATATAACACTGCTTGAGAACGAACTTGTGTCGAAAGCTTCTCCCAACTCAGATCTTGTTTCGGGAAGATAGAAGCGTTGTCAGTACTTTGTGTGAAAACACAAGGAGAACACCACACGCTGAATGGTGAAGAAACATGTGGCTCGAATGTGACCACCAACACACTAGTAGTCCCCTAGAGAGGAGTGTGTCTGGAAATGGGAGGAAGCGTAAGGAACGCGCTATACACTTAAGTCTAAGAAACAACGCTGTGGCGGTGCGTTCCTTCGACTGCCATCTGCTTTGCTAAGGAACGAAGCGGCTTGAAGCAAAGTGTGAAAGAATCCGGAGGGGAAGGAAGAGAGATCTACCTTACTCGCGGAACAAATTCTTATGGAGGGCATTTCTCAACGAACACCATGTGTCACGACGATGGAAGGGTGTTCAAATGTAGGCGCCTTCGCCGAAGGAAAGGCATACACGAATCTCTGCGAAGCAAGTCTCTGTCAAACGCGACTTGGAGCTTCCAACTGGGTTCCCGCGGAATCCCTAGTCACCAAACGTACGTGTTGAATCCTAAACGAAGGGAGTGCTCTTCAGTCTGAAGAAACACCACTCCCGAGAAACCGTGTGTCTACTAACATCTTCCCTGAAAATGGTAGGCTTTTCCCATGGAAGTGTGAAATCGCAATGTAGGGGCCCCATGCCTGTGCTACAGAAGTCCTTAGTGTCGATAGTCTGTCGCCATTCAAATCCTGTTCCGTGAGAAGTGTTTTCAAGAGTAGGAGTGAGAGCAGATGGAAAAGGACACGGTTTTACGTGTGAGAAGGAAATCCGTCAAGAAAGACATACACGGAAGGATGAGAAGCACTTTAGCATGAAATGGTGCAGGCACCTAGAATGGGCCCTGTGACGGTGCTTGAGAAACCACTTGTGAAGAAGTCTTCCCTCAACTATCATATCGTTTCGGTGAGAGGAAAGTGTTTTCCGTAGTGGGTGTGAAGGCGTAAGGGACATCGGCTCGACGTAGCTCTCCGCTCCGAATTGGCCTACTGTCGTGGCCATGAAGAAAGATGTGCATGGACATGGATAATGTGCGGAAGCGTAAGGAAGATGGCATACGTCTGTTAAACTCTAAGAACAAATCTCGAGGGTTGCCGTCCTTCGACTACCACCTCTTTTCGTAAGGATGGAAGCAGCTTGGGAAACCTAGCGTGAACGACAAAGCGATGGAACGCGCGATCCTCTACAGGGAGGAACCCGTTGGGCGGAGGGTTTCTCTCCATCAAGTCCTGTGTCATGGAGGTGGATGGGTCTTCAAATGCACGTGGACTAGCCTCAGTAGTAGTAGCCTCACACTGAATTCTGAGAAACGAGTCCATGTCCAACAGGCTTTCGTGCTAACATCTGGGTTCTTGAAGAAAGAAGCCTTTGGAGAGATGAGTGTTGCTATATAAGGTAAGGGTCTTACACTCACCTCTCAAAGAACAAAACGGTAGGGAAATAGTCTTTCCACTGCCACCTGCAGGGAAAAAGATGGAAGAACTTTCCAACGTTACCAGTGAAGGCACAACTCCTGTGCCATATACCACTGTTTGAGAAAGAGTTGTGTCGAAAGCTTCTCTCAACTCAAATCTTGTTTCAGGAAGATAGAAGCGCTTTCAGGACTTCGTGTGAACGCATAAGGAAAGTGCCATACGCTGAATTGTGAAGAGACATGTGGGTCGAATGTGACCACCAACTAACAAGTTGTCCCCTAGAGAGGTGTGTGTGTGGAAATCGGAGGAAGTGTAAGGAACGAGCTCTACACTTAATTCTAAAAAGCAATGCTGTGGAGGAGCGGTCCTTCGTCTACCTTCTCCTTTCCGAAGGATCGAGGCGGGCATACGCCAAGTGTGAAAGGAAGCAGAGGAAAGGCCTGATATACCTTCCTCGTGGAACAACTTTGTATGGAGGGCTTCGCTCAATGGACACCATGGGTCACGACGCTAAAAGGGGTTTCCAAATGTATGTGAGTTCGCCAAAGGAAAGCCACAGACTCAACTGCGCGAAACAAGTCTGTGTCAAACCCGACTTCGAGCTTACGACTGGCGTCACGGGGAAAACATAGTCACAACAGGTATGTGTTGAATCCGAAACAGGCGGCGTGCACTTCAGTCTCAGGAAACATCAGTGCAGAGAAACCGTGTTTCTACGAACATCTTCCCCGAAAATGCTTGTCTATTCCAATGTAAGTGCGGCAGCGCAAGGCATGTGCCCCATGCCTGTGCCACAGAAATGGTTAGTGTAGATTGTCTCTCCCAATTCAAATCTTGTTCCGTGAGGAATGTTTTCAAGAGTATGAGAGAGATCAGAGGGGAAAGGTCATGCCTTCAAGTGGGAGAAGGATATCCTGGAAAGCCATACACCTACGTATGAGCGGCATCCTGGCATGAACGTGTGAAGGCATAGAGAATGTGCCGTCACCTGGGACGTTGCTTGACCAACCGCTTGGGAAGAAGTCCTCCCTCAGCTATCCTACAGTTTCAGGAAGATAAAAGTGTTTTCCGTAGTGGGTGTGAAGGCATGAGGGACGTACCCAAGAGTTAGCCGTCCGTCCCGAATGTGTCTCCTGTCGTTCCATGAAGAAGGATGAGTATGGATATGTATGATGTGAGGAAGCATGAGGAGGATTGCCTCCCCATGGTTAACTCTAAGAACAAATCTAGAGGTTTGCCGTCCGTCGACGACCAGCTCTTTCCCTACGGATGGAAGCACCTTGTTACAACGTAGTGCGAAAGGAAAGAGACGGAAAGTACGATACACTACGGTGAGGAACACGTTGTGGGGAGGGTTTCTCTCCACGAAAGTCTTGTGTCATGAAGTTGGAGTGCCATCAAATATACGTGTGCTCGCCTCAGCAGCGCCTTCCACTGGACACAGAGAAACAAGGCCACGTCCAACACGATTTCGTGCTCACCTCTTGGTTCGGGAAGCATGAAGCCTTTGGAGACATAGGTGTAGGTGTCTGACACTAAGCTCTCAAGGAACAAAACGGTAGAGAAATCGCCTTTCCACGACCATCTCCAGGGAAGAAGGTGGAGGAAAGTCCCGACGTTAAAAGCGAAGGGACAAGTACAGTGCCATATACCACTGCTTGAGAACGAACTTGTGTCGAAAGCTTCTCCCAACTCAGATCTTGTTTCGGGAAGATAGAAGCGTTGTCAGTACTTTGTGTGAAAACACAAGGAGAACACCACACGCTGAATGGTGAAGAAACATGTGGCTCGAATGTGACCACCAACACACTAGTAGTCCCCTAGAGAGGAGTGTGTCTGGAAATGGGAGGAAGCGTAAGGAACGTACTATACACTTAAGTCTAAGAAACAACGCTGTGGCGGTGCGGTCCTTCGTCTACCTTCTCCTTTCCGAAGGATCGAAGCGGCCTTGCGCCAAGTGTGAAAGGAAGCGGAGGAAAAGCCTGATATACCTTCCTCGTGGAACAACATTTATGGAGGGCTTCTCCCAATGGGCAACATGGGTCACGACGCCTGAAGGGTTTTCCAAATGTATGTGAGTTCGCCAGAGGAAAGCCACAGACTCAGCTGCGTGAAACAAGTCTGAGTCAAACCCGACTTCGAGCTTAGGACTGGCGTCACGGGGAAATCAGAGTCACAACAGGTATTTGTTGAATCCGAAACAGGCGGCGTGCACTTCAGTCTGAGGAAACAGAGAAACCGTGTTTCTTCTAACATCTTCCCTGAAAATGCGTGTCTATTCCAGTGGAAGTGTGGCAGCGCAAGGCATGTGCCCCAGGCCTGTGCCACAGAAATAGTTAGTGTAGATTGTCTCTCCCGATTCAAATCTTGTTCCGTGAAGAATGTTTCCAAGAGTATGAAAGAGAGCAGACGGGAAATGTCATGCCTTCAAGTGGGAGAAGGAAATCCTGGAAAGCCATACACCGACGTATGCGCGGCATTCTGGTAGGAACGTGTGAAGGCATAAAGAATGTGCCGTGCCCTGTGACGGTGCTTGACCAACCGCTTGTGAGGAAGTCTTCCCTCAGCTATCATATTGTTTCAGGAAGATAAAAGTGTTTTCCCTAGTGGGTGTGAAGGCATGAGGGACGTACCCTAGAGTTAGCCGTCCGTTCCGAATGTGTCTACTGTCGTTCCACGAAGAAGGATGAGTATGGAAATGTATGATGTGAGGAAGCATAAGGAGGATGGCCTACGGGTGTTTAACTCTAAGAACAAATCTAGAGGGTTGCCGTCCGTCGACGACCAGCTCTTTCCCTACGGGTGGAAGCACCTTGTTACAACTTAGTGCGAACGAAAAGAGACGGAAAGCGCGATACACTACGGCGAGGAACACGTTGTGCGGGGGGTTCCTCTCCACGAAAGTCTTGTGTCATGACGTTGGAAGGGCCTTCAAATGTACGTGAGCTCGCCTCAGCAGCGCCTTCCACTGAACTCAGAGAAACAAGGCCACGCCCAACACGATTTCGGGCTAACCTCTTGGTTCGGGAAGCATGAAGCCGTTGGAGATGTATGTGTAAGCGTCTGACACTCGGCTCTCAAGGAACAAAACGGTAGAGAAATCGCCTTTCCACGACCATCTCCAGGGAAGAAGATGGAGGAAGGTTCCGACGTTAAAAGCGAAGGCACAAGTACTGTGCCATATAACACTGCTTGAGAACGAACTTGTGTCGAAAGCTTCTCCCAACTCAGATCTTGTTTCGGGAAGATAGAAGCGTTGTCAGTACTTTGTGTGAAAACACAAGGAGAACACCACACGCTGAATGGTGAAGAAACATGTGGCTCGAATGTGACCACCAACACACTAGTAGTCCCCTAGAGAGGAGTGTGTCTGGAAATGGGAGGAAGCGTAAGGAACGCGCTAT